>NC_082689.1:115054797-115421672 GCF_949987515.2 Delphinus delphis | reverse complement strand
GTTTTGTTCGGTAACACTGGGGTCTCCCAGGCTCCCACTCTCCTTGTGTCCCACTGACTGTCACCTGCTCCTCCAGAGTCGTGTCGCAGCAAAAATAGAAATGAACTTTTCCCTGCCCTGAGAACAAGGAAAACAAAGGGACCAGCGAACAGGCTAGAGAAGAAATATAACCTGGCCTGAAAGAGTTCATCACTCCTTGTTTTACTTTGTCACTCATTTGTAGTAACTAGATTTGTACTTTACAAAGCTAACCTCACTCCCTGACACTATGTAATTTACATTCGGCACCCATCACCCCTGACTCTGTGTGAGTTACATCCTCTGCCTCTCACTCCCTAAACTTATTATGTCCAGCACTTACATTCTATACGCCCCTCATAACAAATCACCCCCTATAGTTTTTGCATTTCAGAAACAAGGTCACCACCGATAAACCAGAGGCAAACGGACGCAATTACCAGACTGCTGGACCCCAATTACCGGGTGGCCTGATGCCAACTGTGACTGTTTTGAAATAATGCAAAGGAAAGGAGGAATACAAGACCATCACTACTTTGATCCTTATCCTATACCCTGGACTGCGAAAGCCCCACATATAAAATCTTCCCTGATTCTCAAGGAGCGGCGGGGGGGTGCACAGTTCTTGAGGCGCTTGCCAGCTGTGTCTTCCCCTCTGCCTGGCAGAAAAATAAAGCCATCTCTCTCTTCCTCCAAAACCCGTCTCCGTATTTCTGTTCAGCCTCAGTGCACAGGGAAGCCGAGATTTCGACCACAGTCTGTGGCCAGTTCCCACACTAATTCCCCTCTATGCCCACAGCCCTGGCCCAAGCCCGATCTGGTGCCTGGTTCCTCCATCAGGCCTGACAAAGCTCCCTGCCCCACGGTGCGTCTCATATCCCACCCCAACGTGGTCTTTCTGAAGCATAAACGAGACTGACTCTCTCCCGCCTGTAATCCCCCAAATGTTTCCCCACTTTCGCTAGGGCATCTGCCGGGAGAGACATCTGCCAAGGCCCTGAGAGTCCCCGGCATCCCCACTAGGCTGCTGGCTCCTGAGTTCCCTGACAATGAGCACCTCAGCAGGCCGGGCGACACAGCAGGAAGCCCCAGAACTGCTCACCTCAGGACATGGCAGGCACTGCCATTGCCTGATCAGAGAGAGCAGAGAAGGCTTCCCAAGCTGGGACACAAACTCTGCACGAGTGGCCTCTCCTTGAGCCATTACATCACCTCATGTGACTTGAGGGAAGGAAGGACTGAGGCACACCTGGTTCCTAAGGAGGAGGGTATAGGCTCAGTCACGTCCCTCCAAATTCACATGCTGAATCCCTAACCCCCAGGACCCCAGGATGTGGCTGTATTTGGAGATGGGATTTTTAAAGAGGTGATCAAGGTAAAAATGAGGTCACAGGGTGGATCCTAATCCAATAGGATTGATGTCCTACAAGAAGAGATTAGAACACAGATAGGCACAGGGGGAGACCATGTGAGGACATGGGGAGAAGACGGCTGTCTAAGCACCAAGGAGAGAGGCCTCAGGAGAAGCCAGTGTGCACACACCTTGATCTCCGACAGCATCCAGGACTGGGAGATAGGTCTGTTACCCAAGCTGCCCTGTCTGTGCTATTTGTTACGGCGGTCCTGAGCAGACGCACACGCAGGGTAACTCAGGGCTCAGACTGGACAGAGCCCATGCTCCATCCCCCTCTACGTGGGTTACAGGAACCCCAGGAACTGAGGAGGGGGTCCCTGAGGGGAGGCACAAGATAGAAGATGCTAGGCATTAACATGACTGCATTCGTGTTAAACGTCCCTGAACTACATTCACACGAGATGGTTTTGTCCTGTATGTACATCGGCACCTTCAGTCTGAACTGCAGATCTTTGGTTTCACCAGCTCCACTGAGAGCATTAGCTTCATCTGCTGCAGACCGTCTCCTATAGGATTTCCAGAACCACAAAGCATCGAAGCTTCACAGGCCCCAGAGTCTGTGCACTACCGTCCAGGTGACCCTCACAGCAGGGCCGCACAGCTGCCCATCAGAACCCATTTCCCTTTTTCCTGTTCACAGCTACCCTGCACCTCTCAGCCTTCCCACCCCTTACAGCTGGGGCGCAGTGTCTCGTGTTAGCAAGGGGAAGGGGTGGAGGTGGTGAGGGCCTTGGTCAGCTGCATCCTAGGATGGAGGGCATGATGCCCACCTGGTCACCTCACCCTGCTGGTTGGAGCCCTCACCTGGAAGCAGGGAGGAGAAGCAAGGGCGACAGAGCCTGGGACCTGACACCCATCTGCCCTGGACTCTCACAAGAAAGGGACAGAGACATCTTGAACTTCAGCCCAGTTTTGGGAGACACTTTGTTCCAGCAACAAACTTTGCCTTAAAACCCAAGGTGCTTTACAAACCCCTCCCCAGCTGTCACAGAAAGGTTTCATCTCATCACACTTTTCTCAAACCCCAGCTCACACTGAGACCTCCTCTTAGGTGATGGTGCTTCAGAGCAGCCCCTTTAAAAGACCCCTGGAGTTCAGCTCTCCCAGCCCTGCCTTCAGTTTAAGGGAGAAGTTTCCTTGACAACCTTGACAAACCTGCTCAGTTTCCTTGACAACCAAGCTTCACAATCTCCCAAACTCTTCTTCAAACATTCCTATTCTAGGCTGGATGAGCCTAAAGAGACAGTGCTGTCATCACGTGCCAGAAACCGATTCCCCCAAGCCCATAGTTATTGGTTACATGATGCTATTGATGATGAAATCCCAGAAGAGCCAGCTTTGCAATATAACCACTTCTGGACTCGGCACTGGGTCCCTTTCCACGGACAGAGTGGAGTGGCTGTTTCCACGGACCCCGTGGTGGAAGAGCTCACCTAATGCAGCCAGGACTTCATCCTTTACAGGTGATTCCAGGGTCCTCACTCTCCACAGACCACCACGGCCCCACGTGCACCACCTACATGGCTACTGTCTTTGCCAGTCCATATGGGACCTTGGTAATCTCCTAAAAGAGTGTTATTTTATACACAGGTAATGGGTTGAATGCTGGCCCCAAAAGATGTGCCCCCCCAGAACACGTGAACAGGACCATATCTGGGAAAAGCGTCTTTCTATATGTAGTTAAGGATCTCGAGGTGAAGTCATCTTGGGTTAGGGTGGCCCTCAATCCAGTTGAGAGAGTCCTTATGAGAGACAAAAGAGGAGAAACACAGATATAGAGGAGAAACCACGTGAAGACAGAGGCAGAGATGGGAGGGATGCAACCACAAGCCTGGGAATGCCTGGAGACCCCAGAAGCTGGAAAAGGCAGGAAGAACACTATCCCAGAGCCTTTGGAGAGACTTCCGTCCTGCAACACCTTGATCTCAGATGTCTGGTCTCCAAGACTGGGGGAGGATGAATTCCTGTTGTTCTAAACCACCCAGCTTGTGGTCATTTTTTATAGAAGCCACAGAACAGTCACACAGACCCTGCTCTGTAGGATTCTGGAAGTGCGGGTCTCATTAAAGGCCGACAGAGGCTGGATTGCAGAACCCATAGAGTCAGTATTGGGCCCCAGAAATCCTAAAGCAGTGGCTGGGCACCAGAATGTTCAGGGGTCAGTCGGAAGCCAATCTCTAAGGGTGCCGGCTGCACACAGCCTCCCCAGGTTTTTTCTTTTTCTTTTTTTTTTTTTTTTTTTTTGCGGTACGTGGGCCTCTCACTGTTGCAGCCTCTCCCGTTGCAGAGCACAGGCTCCGGACGCACAGGCTCAGCGGCCGTGGCTCACGGACCCAGCCGCTCCGCAGCATGTGGGATCCTCCCAGACCGGGTCACGAACCCGTGTCCCCTGCATCGGCAGGCGGACTCTCAACCACTGAGCCACCAGGGAAGCCCTCTCCCCAGGTTTTTACGCCTGTACATGTTGGGGATAAGTATTTCGATCCTGATTCAGGACCTCTGATGTCACTGTTCACGTTGCTAATTAAGAACCCACTAGTTACACAGATGAAAACCCTATCAGAACACTTGCCCCAGTGGTAAACAATTCTGACCAACAGAGGTGGGGAATCATCTCCCATGCACCCAGAAGCCCCCCGCTGCAAGGAGCATCCTCACTGGAGGGCTGGGGGATGGTGCCGAGGCGTCTGTGAGTAAACGTGAGCTGAGCCCCAGGCCAGCTGCTGCTGAACTGTTCCCACCCTTCCCAGGTAAAACTTGTGCAAGGACTTGAAAGCCTAGAGGAAAGGGCTTGGAGTCACACCAGCGACAGCACGCAGGCCGAGTTGGTGCCTGCAGGCCAGCCAGGATGGTCCTGGCCACGGGCGCTCTTCTGGAAGCTTTCGATTTCCCTGCCTGAGGTACCCCTCCTGTCCCGGCCCTCACTGTTTTTTTTCTTCCTCACCTCTACCAGGGAGAAATTCCAGCAGCAGGTATGGGTGACACATCCTCTTCTTTAGCAGGTGGCAGCCCGGCAACTCCTGCAAAGTCCAGCAGAGCCCCACTCACACCGGGCCACCCACGGAGCCGTGGGCCCTACTCCCTCCCACCAGCCCAGCCCCGAGACTGCTGACAGGGCAGAGAATATGGCGTCAGGCACAGCTGCAGGGGCTCTTGCTGCCTGGAGGGGTGTTTATATTGACCTCAACCCAGGCACACCTGGGGAGAGCTGGCGGGCCGGGTCAGGCTGCCCAGGTCAGCAAATCGTCGCCCCTCAGGGGCTCATAGCTGCAGAAAACGGGCCTTGCTGCACTGGCCAGGTCCAAGGAACAGGTGTAGGGTCCTCAGGGTCAGGATAGACACGGGGCTGCAGCCCTGCTTGTTTTCTAATCATTTTGTCTGGTCCATGAGTGGGAGACAACTTCAAGACCCTCTCCTAATGAAAGGAACCCAGGAGTCAGGGAGAGGAGGGGTGGTGGGTGAAAACAGAGGCCTGGTGCCCCAGCTGCAGTGGAAGCCTCTGGAAGACCCGGTGGAAGGAGGCCACACAGAGTGAAGCCCAGGGTCACAGACCTGTCGGAGCTGCTGTTTGTTACTTCAGGTCCTGCTCTGAGGTGCTCAGGGTCAGCTCTGAGCGACAGGTGACCTGGAGGTGCTCTGCCATGAGGGCTACATGCACGGTTCCTGGGTGCCTGCCCAGGTGAGCTCCATACCTGGGCAGGGGCCTGACCATGAGGGCCCCGGGGGCTGCTGGGTACCTGCCCAGGTGAGCTCCATATCCAGGGAGGGGCCTGGCCATGAGAGCCCAGTGGGCTGCTGGGTGCCTGTCCAGATGAGCTCCATATCCTGGGAGGGGCCTGGCCACGAGAGTCCTGTGTGCTGGGAGTAGGACGCGTGTATGAGCACCCTCTCTGTGCAGCCGGCACAGAGCTGCTTAGCAACTTCCCTGTGGGCAGTGCTGGGATGAAATGAGAACCAGGAGATGCCACAGGCCCCCTGAACCCGTCCATCCAGAGTGATGAGGTGAGTAGGTTGGTGCTGGCCACTGGGCTGCGTGAGGGAGGCCCCATGGGTACCTCTTGTGTCTTCCACCTGACACCACGGAGGCCTCCCCAGGACAGAGCAGACAGCCTGCCTGGGGCAGGTGGGAGCTCCTGGTGACCCTGCAGGGGACATGAGAGGGACGGACCAGGCAGGAGGAGGTGGGAGCCCAGGCAGAGCCATGGGGCTCGGGGCCGAGGGGGCCTTTCTGGGTCTGAGCTGAGAGTGGACGTGCAGGTGGTGAGTGTGATCCAGGAAAGCTGCCCTGGTGACGTGAGGCTGATCCTGCTTCAGTGACAAGCCTTCCGGGTGATCCCAGAACAGGATAGTGAGACAGATCCTGTTAGAAGAAGGTAAGTGAATCCCCACAAGAGGAGGCTCTGTGAGCTGGCCCGGGGAGGGGGTGAAGGGAGCAGGCGTGGAAGCTGCGGGGAGTGGGCAGTCCCCCCTGGGCGGGCGGCGGGTGCAGACCCCACTCCGTGGTCCCACAGCTGTGCTTCCGGCTGGGTTACTTGGGTTCTCGGAGCCTCAGCTTCCTGGTCTGCTCGTGGGGTGATGGTAGCATGGACTGACTAGTGATTTGCTCAGAACAGGGTAGGAAGGGGTCTAGTGGAAATTCCACAGAACACCGTCAGTATGGGAATCGCAGGCCCTGTTTCCCGCAGGTCTGTCTTCAGGATCGGGAGAGCAAATCCAAGCAGACTTGCAGCAGAGCCTGGGGACGGGCTCCGTTTGGTGGGTCCCCCTGTTTCCCGAATCTCGGAAGGAGCAGCTCCAGCGGGCAGTGGCAGGTTCATCCCACACCTGGGAGCATCCAGACCTCAAGGCCCAGCAGCACCCGAGCCCTGTGCCTGGGCCCCCGGGAGGCAGGCGGGACAGGCCGGCGTCCTCCTCGGCCCTCTTCCTGCCCAGAACATTCGGGGTCCGGGCCGTCATTAGGGAGAAGCAGGGATGGGGGTGTCCCATGTGGGAAGAGGACACGGAGCGGCTTGTGCACGTGGACGTCCACACCGGGAATGTGGGTCGGTGGGACGCGGGCACCGGGAGGGGCAGGCGGTGGGCCTGAGGAAGCAGGGTGGGGGTCGGGGGGGGGTACGAGCTTCGCCTGTACCGGGCCTCAGACTCCACGGGGCTTCCCTCCCCTGGTCACTGGGCAGGAGGGGCCGAGCAGCGTTGGTGGAGGGACCCCTCGCGTCCCCAGGCCCTGCCAGCATCAGCCCTCCAGGCTCTGGGTCGGGAAGCCTGAGGGGCGCAGTTCCAGCTGTACCCACAGGGAGGCCTGGAGGGGTCGGGCGAGAAGCACGGGTGTGGTCTCGCCTGTCCGGAAGCTCCCGAGCCAGTGTCCAGTGGGAGCCCTCACCTCGCACATGGCTTTCAAGTCCACAGCTCAGATCACCTTCTAGCCGTTTGGTTTGTTTTCTAGACAAAAAGTCCTAATATCTCCTATGTCCCCTGCCGTGAAAAGGCACATCTCACCTGGCACCAGGTGCTGCCTCTGGCCCCCCTGACTGGACGCCCAGCAGCCAGTGTCACCACGTCACGACTGTCAGGGCGTGTCAGGCGTGGGGGGACGAGAGCACACGGTCCAGGCCCACGAGGGGCCGTGCCGTCCACGGAGCCGGTGCTGTGGCTGTAGGCGTTCCCTCCCCACCCCGTGGGCAGAGACCACCGTCCCCTTACAGACTGTTACCAAGTGAAGTCATGTGGACCCTGCTCGGGCCCCAGCCTGTGAGGCGCTCTGCCTCAGCGGGGGAGATTTCCTTTCCACGTGGGTTCAAGTAGGCAAATAACAGAACCAAAGCCGAGACCAACACAGCACAGTCTCCATTCAGTGGCCAAAGAATGGAGAAGCGGGAACTGAGTTCACAGATCACCTTCTCGCCCTCCTGGAGAGAGTGGTTTAATTTTAGAGTAAAGACAAAGGGAGGAGGAGTGAGGTTAGTGGTGGGATGAAGAGGCCTTCTGGGGAAAGGGTGGGGCTTTTTCCAAGGGGCTGGGGTACCACCTCCTTTTACCCGTTTCTGGTCCTTCATGTCCAGCCATGGCCGCTGGTGAGTGTGTCACTTAATACGCAGATATAGTAAATTCAACACGTGATGAGACTCGGGGTCGGTTGGAGGTCACATTCGTTGCCATCTTGGTCCCAGCTGGGTCCATCTGTTTGTTTGTTTGTAGCTTCCTTTCTTATCTCTGGACCCCTTAACTTAAATACTTAGGTGAACTGCTGCTGAAGGTGGGGGTGGAGGACAGCCCTGTGAAAGGTGGGTGCACGGGGCTTGAGCAGAGCCTGGAGCAGCTCTGACAACAAGAGGAGGCTGAGATGGGCGGCCAGTCTGATGCCCACACTGGGGCCTGTTGTCGGCATGTGGAGGTGGTCAGCCAGGGGCACATGTCAGGGAAGGTTCTCGGTGTTTACACAGAAGATGTGAACGTGGGCCCAGATGCACAGCTGCCTGCAGACGCTGCTACAGAAACCCCTGATTCTTTCTTGAGAAAACTGGTGGGTGGTCATTCAGGCAACAGGGCAAACAGCTTGCTCTGGAGGCTCTTGTGGGGAAGTGGGTAGATAGCAACAGGGGCTCAGCCTGCATAACCCCAGAAGCCCTCCCAGGACAGCTCCAGAACCACTTCTGGAATGGCAAGGAGAAGTGGGTCTTCCACCTACTAGGCGTGGAGGAGAGGGCTGGGGTATACAGGGCCGCCCTCACCTTGAGGGACTGGCTGGGAGGTTCACAGGACCCAACATACGCTTGTGGCTTGTGTCCTCACAGGTGATATGGGTCCCAGCACGCAGTAGGCATTACCTCGAGGCAAGTGCGCACGCTGAGCGTCCCGTTAGTGAAACAGCATGGTAGCATGCTTTCTCCTTGGGAAGGGTGACTTCAGGTACGAGGTCCTCGAAGAATTCTAAGCAGAGTGTTTTCTCTTGGCAGCTCAGACGAGGGCCATGACAAAGACTTCAATGTCACATCAGACTAGCCAGAAATGTGGTCCTGAAGGCTGTTCGAGGGCTGTGGAAATGTAGCTCTCCTTAAGGAATGTGCAGTGTGTTGCCCATCACTCGGCATATGTAGAGGGCCTCCGAGGGACTGACCTATGGGCCTCGATGATGGTCAGCAGGCCCACAGGGGTCTGGAGGTACTCAGTGATCCTGGAGGGAAATGATGCACATCAGAGGGGCCTAGGAGTCCTGAAAAGGGTACTTCCTTTAAAATAAAGAGGAACAGCGACTAACACGTCATGGAAACAGCTGCATGCCTCGCTTTCTGCAGGGCTACTCAAGGCCTTTCCTCGAGGCAAGTACTCACGTTGAGTTTCCCTTTAGCTCTAGAGCATGGCAGGCTGAGCTCCACCCCAGTCATGGAAGCATGTGGTTTAGATAGAGGAAACTCATTTCCTTCCCAGAGCAATGCCTACAGTGGATAGAAGCCTGTCAACAGCAGTGAATTTCAGGTGGCTTCACGGCAGCACGAATGGAGCTTTCAAAATGGGAAAGCAAGGCTAGATCATTCAGGCCCCCATTTCCATGGGCACACACGTAGCATACATCCCTGTGGTTTTCAACAAGTCAAAAGAGACACAGGTTACCCAGTGGTTCCTTCCCTGAATCAACTCCTTGAAGCAGGGTGTTCTGCATCTAGCAAACTGCCTCAACCAAGGTATGACCTAGCTAGGCTTCCGGGCCTGTGGCTCTTCAAAAGCCTGCAGTGTTACATGAAGAACTGGGTTTTAGATGCAGTAGGAATGCAAGAAGACTTTCCCCTGGAGGCAGGATGACTTCAGGCAGGAGGTCCTAGATGGAACGCGAAGCCGAGGGTTTCTCTCAGTGCAGCTCAGACTAGGGCAATGAGTCAGACTTCCCCGGCATGTTGGACGTGCTAGACCAGTGTTGGTGACACTCTGGGAGAGCTGGGGATTTCAAGATGACCGAAGAAGGACTTCAGGGTGTTGCCCTACACACGGCATACACAGAGTGGCTGCAATGGGCTACGGGCCTGGAAGTTGCTTAGCAGGCCCAGGGGGACATGGGGGTGCTCACTGTTCCTGCCAGGAATAGGGTGCCCACGCTGGGCTCCTAGGTGTCCTGAAAAGTGTACTGCAGTTAAGATCATGCAGAGCAGCGGCTTCGGCCTCATGGAAACTGCTGTACGACTCGGCTTCTGCACGGAAATTCAGGGCCTTACCTTGAGGCAAGTGCTCACGCTGAGTGTCCCGGTTGTGACGCAGCAGGGCAGGATGCTGGATTCCTCCTCGAGCAGAGTGACTTCAGGTACGAGGTCCTCGAAGAATCCTGAGCAGAGTGTTTTCCCATGACATCTCAGACGATGGCCATGACGAAGACTTCCATAGCAGGTTGGACTGGCCAGAAATGTGGCCCTGAAGGATGTTTGCGGGCTATGGGAATGTAGCTCTCCTTAAGGAACGTGCAGTGTGCTGCCCAACACTCGGCATACGCAGAGGGACTCCGAGGGACCGACTTATAGGACTCAATGTTGCTCAGCAGGCCCACAGCGGTCTGGAGGTACTCAGTGATCTTCAGGGGAAAAGGATGCACACCCGAGGGCCCTAGGAGTCCTAAAAAGGGTAGTTCCCCTAAAATACAGCAGACAGCGAGTAAGACCTCATGGAAACAGCGGCACGCCTCCCTTTCTGCACGGCTACTCAGGGCCTTTCCTCGAGGCACATACTCACGATGAGTTTCTCTTTAGCTCTAGAGCATGGCAGGCTGAGCTCCACCCCGGCCATGGAAGCACCTGGTTTAGCTAGAGGAAACTCATTACCTTCCCAGAACCATGCCTACAATGGCTAGAGGCCTGTCAACAGCAGAAATTTCAGGTAGCATCAAGGCAGCATGAATGGAGCTTTCAAAATGGGAAAGCAAGGCTAGTTCCATCAGGCCCCCATTTCCATGGGCACACGCAGCATATATATCCCTTTGGATTCAAACAAGTCAAAAGAGACGCAGGTTACCCAGTGATTCCTTCCCTGAATCAACTCCTCGAAGCAGGGTGTTCTGCATCTAGTGAACTGCATCAACCAAGGAACACCCTAGCTAGGCCTCGGGCCTGAGGCTCTTCAAAAGCCTGCAGTGTTACACAAAGAACTGGGCTTTAGATACAGTTGGAAGCAAGCCGACTTTCTCCTGCAGGCAGGGTGAATTCAGACAAGAGATCCTAGATGGAATGCAAATCCAAGGGTTTTTGTCAGTTCAGCTCAGACTAGGGCAATGAGTCAGACTTCCACAGCATGTTGGAAGTGCGAAAACAGTGTTCGTGAACCTGTGGGAGTACTGGGGATTTCAAGCTGTCCCAAGAAAGAGTGCAACCTGTTGCCCTACATTTGGCATACACAGAGTGACTCCGAAGGGCTACCGGGACTGGATGTTGCTTAGCAGCCCAGGGAGGCCTGGGGGTACTCCCAACCTAGGCCGGGAATACGGTGCCGACCCGAATCTCTTAGGTATCCTAAAAAGGGTACTGCGGTTAAGATAATGCAGAGAAGCAGCTGCAGCCTGATGGAAACTGCTGCACGCCTCTGCTTCTGCAGGGCAATTCAGGGCATTACCTACAGGCAAGTGTTCTTGCTGAGTTTCCCGTTAGCGACACAGCATGGTAGGATGGTGAACTTCTCCTCGAGCAGAGTGACTTCAGGTACGAGATCCTCGAAAAATTGTAAGCAGAAGGTTTTCTCATGGCAGCTCCCCTTAAGGAAGGTGCAGTGTGTTGCCCATCACTCGATAAACAGAGGGCCCCTCTGAGGGTCCGACATATGGGCCTCAATGTTGCTCAGCAGGCCCACAGGGGTCTGGAGGTACTCAGTAATCTTGCAGGGAATATTATGCAAACCCGAGGGGCCCAGGAGTCCTAAAAAGGGTACTCCCGATGAAATAAAGCAGAACAGCGACTAAGACCTCATGGAAACAGTTGCGTGCCTCCCTTTCTGCCTGGATACTCAGGGCCTGTCCTCGACGCAAGTACTCACATTGAGTTTCCCTTTAGCTCTAGAGCGTGGCAGGCTGAGCTCCACCCCGGTCATAGAAGCACCTGGTTTAGATACAGGAAACTCATGTTCTTCTCATAGCCAGGCGTATAGTGGCTAGAGTCCTGTCCACAGCAGTGAATTTCACGTAGCTTTAAGGAAGCATGAATGGAGCTTTCAAAATGGGAAAGCAAGGTTAGTTCCATCAGGATCCCATTTCCATGAGCACACGCACCATACAACCCTGTGCTTTACAACAAGTCAAAAGAGACACAGGTTGCCAAGTGGTTCCTTCCCTGAATCAAATCAAATCCTCTAAGCAGGGTGTTCGGCATGTAACGAACTGCCTCAACCAAGGTACGCCATAGCTAGGCCTCCGGGTCCGTGCCTCTTCAAAAGCCTGCAGTATTACACGAAGAACTGGGCTTTCGTGGCAGTTGGAACACAAGCCGACTTTCTCAAGGAGGCAGGGTGACTTTAGGCAGGATGTCCAGATGGAAAGTGAAGCCGAGGGTTTTTCTCAGTGCAGCTCAGACTAGGCCAATGAGTCAGACTTCCCCGGCATGTTGCATGTGCTAGAACAGTGTTCGTAAACCTATGAGAGTGCTGGGGATTTCAAGCTGTCCCAAGCAGGAGTGGAGTGTGTTGTCCTACACTCGGCATACACAGAGTGGCTCCAGAGGGCTACGGGCATGAAAGTTGCTTTGCAGGCCCAGGGGGGCCTAGGGGTACTCAGTGTTCCTGCAGGGAATACGGTGCCCACGCGACACTCCTAGGTGTCCTGAAAAGTGTACTGCCATTAAGATAATGCAGAGTAGCGGCTACGGCCTTATGGAAACTGCTGCACACCTCCACTTCTGCTCGGCAGTTCAGGGCCTTACCTTAAGGCAAGCTCTTCGCTGAGTATCCCGTTAGTGACACAGCATGGTAGCATGATGAATTTCTCCTCGAGCAGAGTGACTTCAGGTATGAGGTCCTAGAAGAATTGTAAGCAGAATATTTCCCCATAGCAGCTCTGACGACAGCCATGACGAAGAATTCCATGGCACGTCGGACTAGCCAGAAATGTGGTCCTGAGGCTGTTCGAGGGCTTTGGAAATGTAGCTCTCCTTAAGGAACGTGCAGTTTGTTGCCCATCGCTCAGCATACAGAGAGGGCCTCCACGGGACCGACATATGGGCCTCGATATTGCTCAGTAGGCCCACCGGGGTCTCGAGGTACTCAGTGATATTGGAGGGAAATGACACACACCTGAGGCACCTAGGAGTCCTGAAAAGGGTACTTCCTTTAAAATAACACAGAACGGCAACTAAGACCTCATGGAAACAGCTGCACTCCTCCCTTTCTGTACGGATAATCTAGGCCTTTCTTTGAGGCAGGTTTTCACGCTGAGTTTCTGTTTAGCTCTAGAGCATGGCAGGCTGAGATCTACACCCGCCATGGAAGCACCTGGTTTACATAGAGGAAACTCATTTTCTTCCCAGAGCCAGGCCTATAGTGTCTAGAGGCCTGTCAACAAAAGTGAATTTTAAGTAGCTTCAAGGCAGCATGAAAGGAGCTTTCGAAATGGGAAAGCAAGGCTAGTTCCATCAGGACCCCATTTCCATGGGCACACGCGACACACATCCCTGTGGTTTCTACCAAGTCAAAAGAGACACAGGGTACCCAGTGGTTCCTTCCCTGAATCAACTCCTCGAAGCAGGGTGTTCTAAAGCTAGCGAACTGCCTCAACCAAGGTACACTGTAGCTAAGTCGATGGGCCTGTGGCTCTTTAAAAGCCTGCAGTGTTACACGAAGAACTGGGCTTTAGTGGTGGTCAGAACGCAAGCCGACTTTCTGCTGGAGGGAGGGTGACTTCAGGCACAAGGTCCTAGATGGAATGTGAAGCCGAGTGTTTTTCTCAGTGCAGCTCACACTAGGGCAATGAGTCAGACGTCCCTGGCATGTTGGACTTTCTAGAACGGTATACGTGGAACTCTGGGAGTGCTGGGGATTTCAAGTTGTCCCATGAAGGAGTGCAGTGTGTTGCCCTATAATCGGCATACATATTCTGGCTTTAGTGGCAGTCGGAACGGAAGCCGACTTTTTCCTGGAGGCAGGGTGACTTCAGGCAGGAGATCCTAGATGGAATTCGAAGCCGAGGGTTTTTCTCAGTGCAGCTCAGACTAGGGCTATGAGGCAGACTTCCAGGGCATGTTGGACGAGCTAGAACCGGGTTTGTGAACCTGTGAGAGTGCTGGGGATTTCAAGCTGTCCCATGAAGGGAAGTGTGTTGCCTTATACTCGGCATACACAGAGTGGCAGCGAAGGGCTACGGGCCTGGAAGTTGCTTAGCAGGCCCAGGGGGGCCTGGGGCGACTCACTGTTCCTGCCGGGAACGGGGTGCCCACGTGAGGCTCCTAGGTGTCCTGAAAAGCGTACTGCTGTTAAGATAATGCACAGCAGAGCTACAGCCTCAGGGAAACTGCTGCATACCTCCGCTTCCGCACGGAAATTCAAGGACTTAACTACAGGCAAGTGCTCACGCTGAGTGTCCCGTTAGCGACACAGCATGGTCGGATGGTGAATTTCTTCTCGATCAGAGAGATTTCAGGTACGAGGTCCTCGAAGAATTGTAAGCAGAATGCTTTCCCATGGCAGCTCCGATGATGGCCTTGACGAAGTCTTCCACGGCACATTGGACTGGCCAGAAATATGGTCCTGAGGCTTTTCGAGGGCTCTGGAATGTAGCTCTCCTTACGGAACATGCAGTGTGTTGCCCATAACTCGACATACACAGAGGACCTCCGAGGGACCGACCTATGGGGCTTGATGTTACTCAGCAGGACCACAGGGGTCTGGAGCTACTCAGTGATCCTGGAGGGAAATGATGTACACCAGAGGGGTCTAGTAGTCCTGAAAAGGGTACTTCCTTTAAAATACAGCAGAACGGTGACTAAGACCTCATGGAAAGAGCTGCATGCCTCCCTTTCTGTACGGATACTCAGGGCCTTTCCTCGAGGCAAGTACTCACATTGAGTTTCCCTTTATATCTAGAGAATGGCAGGATGAGCTCCACCCCGGCCATGGAAGCACGTGGTTTAGATAGAGGAAACTCATTTTCTTCCCAGAGCCAGGCCTACAGTGGCTAGAGGCCTGTCAACAGCAGTGAATTTCAGGTAGCTTCAAGGCAGCATGCATGGAGCTTTCAAAATGGGAAAGCAAGGCTAGTTCCATCAGGGCCTCATTTCCATGGGCACACGCAGCATCCATCCCTGTGGTTTCTAACAAGCCAAAAGAGACACAGGTTACCCAGGGGTTCCTTCCCTGAATCAACTCCTCGAAGCATGGTGTTCTGCATCTAGCAAACTGTCCCAAACAAGGTACACACTAGCTAAGCCTCCGGGCCTGTGGTCCTTCAAAAGCTTGCGGTATTACACGAAGAACTGGGCTTTAGTGACAGTAGAAACGCAAGCTGAGTTTCTCCTGGAGGCAGCATGACTTCAGGCAAGAGGTCCTCAATGGAATATGAAGCCGAGGGATTTTCTCAGTGCAGCTCAGACTAGGGCAATGAATCAGACTTCCCCGGCATTTTGGACATGCTAGAACGGTGTTCGTGAATTGCTGGGAGTGCTGGAGATTTCAAGCTGTCCCATGAAGGAGGGCAGTGTGTGGCCCTATATTCGGTATACACAGAGTGGCTCCGAAGGGCTACGGGCCTGGAAGTTGCTTAGCAGACCAAGGCGGGCCTGGCGGTACTCCGTGTTCCAGCTGGGAATAGGATTCCCACGCGAGGTTGCTAGGTGTCCTGAAAAGCATACGGCCGTTAAGATAATGAAGAGCAGAGGCTACGACCTCATGGAAACTGCTGCACGCCATTGCTTCTGCACGAACATTCAGGGCCTTACCTTGAGGCAACTGCTCACGCTGAGTGTCCCGTTAGCGACACAGCAGGGTCGGATGCTGAATTCCTCCTCGAGCGGAGTGACTTCAGGTACGAGTTCCTCGAAGAATTTTAAGCAGAATGTTTTACCATGGGAGCTCAGACGATGGTTATGAAGAAGACTTCCACGGCACATCGCACTGGCCACAAAAGTGGTCTTGAGGCTGTTTGAGGGCTCTGGAAATGTAGCTCCCCTTAAGGAAAGTGCAGTGTGTTGACCATCACTCGGCATACACAGAGGGCCTCTGAGGGCCCAACCTATGGGTCTCAATGTTGCTCAGCACGCCCACAGCGTTCTACAAGTACTCACTAATCCTGGAGGGAAATGATGCACACCCGACGGGCCTACGAGTCCTGAAAAGGGTACTTCATTTAAACTACAGCAGAACACCGACGAAGACCTCATGAAAACAGCTGCATGCCCCCTTTCTGTACGGATACTCAGGGCGATTCCTCGAGGCAAGTACTCATGTTGAGTTTCCCTTTATCTCTAGAGCATGGCAGGCTAAACTCCACCCGGGCCATGGAAGCCCCTGGTTAACATAGAGGAAACTCATTTTCTTCCCAGAGCCAGGCCTACAGTGGCTAGAGGCCTGTCAACAGCAGTGAATTTTAGGTCCTTCAAGGCAGCATGCATGGCGCTTTGAAAATGTGAAAGCAAGGCTCTTTCCATCAGGCCCCCATTTCCATGGGCACATGCACCATACATCCCTGTGGTTTCTAACAAGTCAAAAGAGACACAGGTTACCCACTGTTTCACTCCCTGAATCAACTCCTCAAAGCACGGTGTTCTGCATCTAACAAACAGCCTCAACCAAGGTATGCCCTAGCTAGGCCTCCGAGCCTGTGGCTCTTCAAAAGCCTGCAGTTTTACACGAAGAACTGGGCTTTAGTGGCAGTACGAATGCAAGTCGACTTTCTCCTGGAGGCAGGGTGACTTCAGTCAGGAGGTCCTAGATGGAATGCGAAGCCGAGAGTTTTTCTCAGTGCAGCTCAGACTAGGGCAATGAGTCAGACTTCCAAGGCATGTTGGACCTGAAAACAACGTGTTCATAAACCTGTGGGAGTATTGGGTAAATCAAGCTGTCCCAAAAAACAGTGCAGTGTGTTGCCCTACACGCGGCATACACAGAGTGACTCCGAAGAGCTACAAGCATGGATGTTGCTTAGCGACTAAAACCCTATTGCTGATCCAAAAAAGGCACTGATAATGTTCCTACGTCATGCCCTGACAGTGTCCCCAGCTAAGGGCATGACACAAGGCCTCACCAGGCCCTGTCACTCTCCCTAAGTCAGGCTCTGATGCTCTCCCTACCAGAAGCCCTGAAACTGGTTCTAAGTAAGGCCCTGGTACTCTCAGTGACTAAGGTCTTGACACTATCCCTAGTTGTTAACCTGACCCTGTCCCTAGCTAAAGTCCTGCCTCTTATGCTAACTGAAGCCCTTATGCTGTGCCTAACTCAGGCCCGGAATTTAGTCCCAAGGCTGTGACACTGTCCATGAGGCCTAGAAGTTCATCCTAAATCTGGCCGAGAATTGTCCCTAACTAATGCCCTAACACTATTCCTAACTCAGGCCCTGACACAGTACCTAACAGAGGCCCAGATGCTAGTCCTAACACAGGCCCTGACACTGCGTCTAACTAAGGCCCTGCTGCCATCAATATATAAAGTCCTGACATTATCCTGAGCTAAAATCCTGACCCATGTCTTACCAAGGTCCGGAAACTCTCCCAAGTAATCCCTGATGCTGCCCTAAGTGAGGCCCTGAGGCTGTCCCTATCAGAGACCCTGAGAATGTCTTTAACGAAGATCCAATGCTGATCCTACAGAGGCCCTTATACTACTCCTACGTCATGCCCTGACACTGTCCCTCACTCAGGCCCTAAAGATAGGCCTCACTTAGGCCCTGTTGCCGTACCTCAGTTAAGCTCTGACGCTGTCCCTACATCAAGTCCCGACACGTGTCCTGATTAAGGCCCTGATGCTGGTCCTAACTAAGGCCCTGATGCTCTCAATAACTAAGGTCTTCACGCTATCCCTAGCTCATTTCTTGACACTATCCCTGGCCTGGAATCTGACTCTGTCCCGAGCAAATTTCCTGCCTCTTATCCTCACTGAAGCCCTAATGCTCTCCCTAACAAAGGCCCAGACTAGTCCTAACTAAGGTCCTGACACTGTCTCTAACTAAGGCCCGGAATCTGTCCCTAATATAGGACCTGCTGCCGGCAATAACTAAAATCTGGACACTATCCTGAGTTAAGAATCTGACCCATTTCTAACCAAGGTCCTGACACTCTCCCTAAGAAAGCCCTGCCTCTGTCCCTAAGTGAAAGCCTGAGGCTGTGCCTAACTCAGGCCCTGAAGCTATGCCTACCTCAGGCCTTGAAGCTGTGACCACCTCAGGCCCTGGTCATGTCTTTAACTAAGACCCTATTGCTGACCCAACAGAGGCCCTGATGCAGCTCCTACATCATGCCCTGACAGTGTCCCCAGCTAAGGGCCTGACGCTAGGCCTCACTCAGGCCCTGTGGCTCTCCCTAAGTCAGGCTCTGACGCTGTCCCTACCTGAAGCGGTGACACTGGTTCTAATTAAGGCTCTGATACTCTCAGGGACTAAGGTCTTGACACGACCCCTAGGTCATTTCCTGACACGATCCCTAAACTTCACCCTAAGCCTGTCCCTTCCAAGTGTCCTGCCACTTATGCTAACTGAACCCCTTATGCTGTGCCTAACTCAGGCCCTGAATTTAGTCTCAAGGCCTTGACACTGTCCCTAACTGAGGCCTAGATGCTCTTCCTAAATCTGGCCCAGAACTGTCCCTCACTAAAGCCCTAACGCTATCCCTAACTCAGGCCCTGACACGGTACCTAACAGAGGCCCAGATGCTAGTCTTAACGAAAGCCCTGACACTGTGTCTAACTAAGGCCCTGCTGCCGTCAATATCTAAAGTCCTGACATTATCCTGAGCTAATATCCTGAGCCATGTCTTACCAAGGTCCTGAAACTGTCCCAAAGTAAGCCCTGACGCTGTCCCTAAGTGACACCCTGAGGCTGTCCCTATCAGAGGCCCTGAGAATGTCTTTAAGGAAGACCCTAATGCTGATCCTACAGAGGCCCTTATACCACTCCTATGTCAGGCCCTGACACTGTCCCTCACTCAGGCCCTAAAGATAGGCCTCACTTAGGCCCTGTGGCCGTACCTTAGTTAGGCTCTGACGCTGTCCCTTCATCAAGCCCTGACACTGGTCCTAACTAAGGCCCTGATGTTCTCAATAACTAAGGTCTTCACGCTATCCCTAGCTCATTTACTGACACTATCCCTGGCCTGGAAGCTGACTCTGTCCCGAGCAAATTTCCTGCCTCTTATCCTCAAAGAAGCCCTAATGCTCTCCTTAACTAAGGCCCAGACTAGTCCTAACTAAGGTCCTGACACTGTCTCTAACTAAGGCCCGGAATCTGTCCCTAAGATAAGCCCTGCTGCCGGCAATAACTAAACTACGGACACTATCCTGAGCTAATATCCTGACCCATTTCTAACCAAGGGCCTGACACTGTCCCTAAGAAAGCCCTGTCGCTGTGCCTAAGTGAAGGCCTGAGGCTGTGCCTAACTCAGGCCTTGAAGCTATGCCTACCTGAGGCCTTGAAGCTGTGACCACCTCAGGCCCTGATCATGTCTTTAACTAAGACTCTATTGCTGACCCAACAAAGGCCCTGATGCAGCTCCTACATCATGCCCTGACAGTGTCCCCAGCTAAGGGCCTGACGCTAGGCCTCACTCAGGCCCTGTGGCTCTCCGTAAGTCAGGCACTGGCGCTGTCCCTACCTGCAGCCATGATGCTGGTTCTAAATAAGGCCCTGATACTCTCAGTGACTAAGGTCTTGACACTATCCCTAGGTCATTTCCTGACACGATCCATAAACTTTACCCTAAACCTAGCACTAGCAAATGTCCTGCCTCTTATGCTAAATGAAGCCCTTACTCTGTGCCTAACACAGACACTGAATTTAGGCCCAAGGCCATGACACTGTCACTAACTGAGGCCTAGATGCCCATCCTAAATCCGGCCCAGAACTGTCCCTCACTAAAGCCCTAACACTATTCCTAACTCAGCCCCTGACACGGTACCTAACAGAGGCCCAGATACTAGTCCTAACGCAGGCCCTGACACTGTGTCTAACTAAGGCCCTGCTGCCGTCAATATCTAATGTCCTGACACTATCCTGAGCTCATTTCCTGACCCATCTCTTACCACGTTCCTGAAACTGTCCCTAAGTAAGCCCTGACTCTGTCCCTAAGTGAGACCCTGAGGCTGTCCCTAACAGAGGCCCTGATGATAATGGCTTTAGCAAAGCCCCTGAGCCCGATCCTACCAAGGCCCTTATGCTGCTCCTAAGTCATGCCCTGATACTGTCCCTAGCTAAGGCCTGACTCTAGAACTCACTCAAGCCCTGTCGCTCTTCCCAAGTCCGGCTCTGACGCTGTCCTTACCTGAAGTCCTGACACTGGTCCTAAATTAGGCCCTGATGCTCTAAGTTACTGAAGTCTTGGCACTATTCCTAAGTCATGTCCTGACACTATCCCTAGACCTTAACCTAACCTTGCCTTTAACTAATGTTGAGCCTCTTATGCTAACTAAATCCCTGATGCTGTCCCTAACTAAGGCCTTGAAATTAGTCCCGAGGCCGTGATGCTGCCCCTAACTGATGCCTGGAGGCTCGTCCTACCTCAGGCCCTGACACAACACCTAACTCAGTCCCTGACACTGTACCTAACAGAGGCTCTGATGCTCGTCCTAAGTCAGGCCCTGACACTGTCTCTAAGGCCCTGCGGCCATCAATATCTAAAGTCGTGACATTTTCCTGAGCTAATATCCTGACCCATGTCTTACCAAGGTCCTGAAACTGTCCCAAAGTAAGCCCTGACCCTGTCCCTCAGGGTGGCCCTGAGGATGTCCCTAACAGAGACCCTGAGAATGTCTTTTATGCGGACCCTAAGGCTGATCTCACAGAGAGCCTTAAACTACTCCTACGACATGCCCTGACACTGTCCCTCACTCAGGACCTAAAGATAGGCCTCACTTGGGCCCTTTTCCCATAACTTAGTGAGGCTCTGACGCTGTCCCTACATCATCAAGCCCTGACACTGGTACTGATTAAGCCCCTGACACTGGTCCTAACTAAGGCCCTGATGCTCTCAATAACTAAGGTCTTCACGCTATCCCTAGCTCATTTACTGACACTATCCCTGGCCTGGAAGCTGACTCTGTCCCGAGCTAATTACCTGCCTCTTATCCTCACAGAAGCCCTAATGCTCTCCCTAACTAAGACCCAGACTAGTCCTAACTAGGGCCCTGACACTGTCTCTAACTAAGGCCCGGAATCTGTCCCTAAGATAAGCCCTGCTGCCGGCAATAACTAAAATACGGACACTATCCTGAGCTAATATCCTGACCCATTTCTAACCAAGGGCCTGACACTGTCCCTAAGAAAGCCCTGTCGCTGTGCCTAAGTGAAGGCCTGAGGCTGTGCCTAACTCAGGCCTTGAAGCTATGTCTACCTGATGCCTTGAAGCTGTGACCACCTCAGGCCCTGGTCATGTCTTTAACTAAGACCCTATTGCTGACCCAACAAAGGCCCTGATGCAGCTCCTACATCATGCCCTGACAGTGTCCCTAGCTAAGGGCCTGACGCTAGGCCTCACTCAGGGCCTGTGGCTCTCCCTAAGTCAGGCACTGGCGCTGTCCCTACCTGCAGCCATGATGCTGGTTCTAAATAAGGCCCTGATACTCTCAGTGACTAAGGTCTTGACACTACACCTAGGTCATTTTCTGACACGATCCCTAAACTTCACCCTAAGCCTGTCCCTTCCAAGTGTCCTGCCACTTATGCTAACTGAAGCCCTTATGCTGTGCCTAACTCAGGCTCTGAATTTAGTCCCAAGGCCGTGACACTGTCCCTAACTGAGGCCTAGATGCGCTTCCTAAATCTGGCCCAGAACTCTCCCTCACTAAAGCCCTAACACTATTCCTAAGTCAGGCCCTGACATGGGACCTAACAGAGACACAGATGGCAGTCCTATCTAAGGCCTTGACCCTGTCCTTAACTAAGGCCCTGCTGCCGTCAATATTTAAAGTCCTGACAGTGTCCCGAGCTTATTATATCCTGGCCTATGTCTTACCAAGGTCCTGAAACTGTCCGAAAGTAAGCCTTGACGTTTTACCTATGTGAGGCTGTGAGGCTGTCTCTCACAGAGGCCCTGATAATGTCTTTACCGATCCCCTTAGGCTGTTCCTACCGAGGCCCTGATGCTGTTCCTAAGGCATGCCCTGACACTGTCCCCAGCTAAGGCCCTGACTCTAGGCCTCACTCAGTCCCTGTCTCTCTCCCTAAGTCAGGATCTGACACTGTCCCTACATGATACCCTGACACTGGTTCTAAATTAGGCACTGATGCTCTAAGTAGCTATGGTCTTGACACTATCCCTACGTCATTTCCTGACGCTTTTCCTAGACCTTATCCTAACCTTGTCTCTACCTAATGTCGAGTCTCTTATGCTAACTAAATCCCTGATGCTGTCCCTAACTAAGACCCTGAATTTAGTCCCGAGGCCATGAACCTGTCTCTAACTGAGGCCTGGAGGCTGTCCCTCAACTTATCTTTAAGGCCCTCAACTTATCTTTAACTGAGGCCCTGACACTCTCCCTAATTAAGGACTGAGGCTATCTCTGACTAAGGCCCTGAGTCTGTCTTTAACTACTGGCCCCACTCTTTCCCTAACAAACGTCCTGACACATTCCCCAACTAAGACCCTGACATGGTCCCTAATAACCTGAGCTGTCCCTCATTAATGCCCTGATGCGGCCCATAAATGATGTACTGAGCCGGCATGAAGGTCCAGACGACGTCACTAATGACCCAAAATGTCTCTTACTAAGGCCCTCAAATTACCTCTAACTGAGGCCCTAAAGATGTCCATAACTAAGACCCTGACACTATCTCTAACTAAGACCCTCATGTTATCTTTAACTGAGGCCATGACAGTGTCCCTAACAAAGAACCTGACACTGTCTCTAACTAAGGCCCTGAGTCTGTCTTTACCGAACGGCCTCACTCTTTCCCCAACTACTCTCCGACGCTGCCCCTACCCAAGGCCCTGATGGTGTGCCTAATTGCCTGAGCTGTCCTTCACTAATACCCTGACCCTGTCCATAACTAACGCCCTGATGATGTCCCTAACGAACAGCCTGAAGTGTCTCTTACTAAGGCCCTCAAGTTTTTCTCTGAGGCACTGACACTCTCCCTAATTAAGGCCTTGACACTGTCTGTAAGTAACGGCCCGATGCAACTCCTACCTGAGATGCTGATGCTCTCACTGAGATCTTGAAGTCTCTACCTGAGAAGCTGACACTGTCTGTAACTAATTTCCTGGCTTTTTCCTTAACTAACATCCTAATTTTGTCCCTAAATAACGCCCTGACACTGGTCCTACCTACGGCCCTGATGCTGACCCTATCTAAGGCCCTGACGATGTCCCTAATAGACTTAGATGTCCCTCACTGTTGGCCTGACCCTGTCCCTCACCAAGGCCCTGACCCTCTTCCTAACTAAGGCTGTGATGATGTCTCTACCTGAGGCACTGTCACTGTCTATAATAACGGCCAACTCTTTCCCTAACACCCTGATGCTGTCCCTAATAGCCTCATGTATCTCTCAATAACGCCCTGATCCTGTCCATAACTAAGGCCCTGAATATGTCCCTAGGTAAGTCTCTGATGCTGTCCCTAACTAAGGCCCTGATGCTGTCTCTACCTCAGAATCTGAAATTCCACTGTCCTGACTTTCCCTAACTAACATCCTGATGCTGCCCCTAAGTGAGGCCCTGACACTCTTCTTAACTAAGGACTTGTCGCTGTCCCTACCTAAAACCCTGACACTGTCTGTAACTAGTGACCTGACTCTTTCCCTAACTAACACCCTAGTTTGGGCCCTAACTAATGCCATGACACTGGTTCTAATTATGGCCATGATGCTGGTCTAAGGCCCTGAAGATATCCCTAATAACAGCCTGAACTGTGTCTACCTAAGGCTCTCACGTTATCTCTTAAGTGAAGCACTGACACTGTCCCTAACTTAGGCCCTGATGCTGTCCCTTATAGTCTAAGCTGTC
Organism: Delphinus delphis; assembly: GCF_949987515.2. Taxonomy (NCBI): domain Eukaryota; kingdom Metazoa; phylum Chordata; class Mammalia; order Artiodactyla; family Delphinidae; genus Delphinus; species Delphinus delphis. The sequence goes on along the minus strand of NC_082689.1, from coordinate 115,398,149 downwards.
ACTAAATAATGCCCTGATCCTGTCCATAACTAAGGCCCTGAATATGTGCCTAAGTGCATCTCTGACGATGTCCTGAACAGCCTGAACTCTTTTCAAGTTATCTCTGAGGCTCTGACACTGGCCCTTCCTAAGGCCTCACCCCAGGGTTGTCCCAGGCTGCTGGGCAGTTTTCTCTTGTCCGCATCTCTAGCCAGCTGCCTGCCATCGGACACTCTAAGATTATGCAATGCAGTGGTCCCACGTGGGATGTGCCTGTGTAGGCTCACCTGTGGGAGGAGAGTCATGGCCACGCCGCCCTCCAGGGGTCTGCGGCTCATGGTAGGAGCCTCTCAGCCAGTGTCTGGACACAGGGTTCTGTGTCCTTGTTTGTTTTAAATCCCTTGAAGTTACCTCTAACATTTTTGAATGGTTATCCCCCCCTCTGCATATTTATAATATAAATTATTTACCACATTAAAATCCAGGAATGATATTCTTAGAATGAGCAGGAGAACACTGGATGCCCCCACAATGATCTATTACTTGGAGGATTCAAAATTCTAATGAGAAAACACTCACTCTCCTCACCCTCTTGGGCATCAGCACAAGGCAGGAATCAGCTGCATCCTTTATTTATCCCTCTGATTTTCCAGACCCTTTCCTTCCAGAAGAAATCTCTGGGCTCTTCGGGAGCTCTGAGTGGTGGCCATCAGGTAAATCTGAGACTGAAAAGCAAGAGGAAGAGAGACAGAGGGGGAGATGAGAATCGGAGACGGGGAGAAGCAGTGGCGTCCACGTTCAATCGCAGGCTGAGAGTCTGGGTTAGTCTCCAGCGAAGCTAAGGACCACCAGGGTCTGGCCCAACTGGCCTTGTCACCTGGTGTGGGGACTGGGGACAGCCAAACCCCCATGGCCACTCTCAGAGAAATCAGGGAGGTGGGAGGGCACCCCTGAGAGCCAGATGGAAAATGGTCATGCTGTGAAATAATAAGATGCCCTTTCCGAAAAGTGAAGACTGTTCTCTTGGTTCTCAAAGACTTGCAAATACTCTGTGTCCATCTGGAGGCATGCTGAAGCCTTCAGCTTTTGAGGGCAGTAATGGGAGTGCATCTGGGCTCAAAACCATCCAGCACTCACTCCCTGAGGGTGCTGAGGATGACCCGTGTCCACCCCTCGGGTGCTGTGGGGCCTGAAATCCCCTGATCACCGAGGACGGGAGGGGCCACACAGACACTCCCCTGGACCACCGGGGGCTTGGCTGCTGGGCTACAGTCCTTTATCAGATACATGGTTTGCAAACATCTTGGGCCATTTTGGATGGTGGATTATCTTATTCCTTGCTCCTTTTATACACAACTGTTTTTCATTTTGAGGAAGTCCAATTCATCTATTTTGTCTTTTGTTGCTTGTGCTTTTGGTAGATCTAAGAAGTCATGACCAAATCCAAGGTCATGAAGATTTAGTCTCATGTTCTCTTCTAGGAGTTTTATAATTTTGGTTCTTGCATCTAGGCCTTTGGTCCATTTTGCGTTGATTTTGTATATGGGGTGGGGGGAGGTAAGGGTCCAACTTTACTCTTCTGCATGTGGGTATCCAGTTGTTCCAGAACCTGTGCTCACTGTTTGGGAGAAAATACCTGCAATTGACGTGACCAACAAGGGCTTAATTCTTTTTTTTTTTTTTTAACATCTTTATTGGGGTATAATTGCTTTACAATGGTGTGTTAGTTTCTGCTTTATAACAAAGTGAATCAGTTATACATATACATATGTTCCCATATGTCTTCCCTCTTGCATCTCCCTCCCTCCCACCCTCCCTATCCCACCCCTCCAGGCTGTCACAAAGCACTGAGCCAATATCCCTGTGCCATGCGGCTGCTTCCCACTAGCTATCTACCTTACTACGTTTGTTAGTGTGTATATGTCCATGACTCTCTCTCGCCCTGTCACAACTCACCTTTCCCCCTCCCCATAACCTCAAGTCTGTTCTCTAGTAGGTCTGCATCTTTATTCCTGCCTTACCCCTAGGTTCTTCATGACATTTTCTTTTCTTAAATTCTATATATATGTGTTAACATACGGTATTTGTCTTTTTCTTTCTGACTTACTTCACTCTGTATGACAGACTCTACGTCTATCCACCTCATTACAAATAGCTCAATTTCGTTTCTTTTTATGGCTGAGTAATATTCCATTGTATATGTGTGCCACATCTTCTTTATCCATTCATCCGATGATGGGCACTTAGGTTGTTTCCACCTCTGGGCTATTGTAAATAGAGCTGCAATGAACATTTTGGTACATGACTCTTTTTGAATTTTGGTTTTCTCAGGGTATATGCCCAGTAGTGGGATTGCTGGGTCATATGGTAGTTCTATTTGTAGTTTTTTAAGGAACCTCCACACTCTTCTCCATAGTGGCTGTACCAATTCACATTCCCACCAGCAGTGCAAGAGTGTTCCCTTTTTTCCACACCCTCTCCAGCATTTACTGTTTCTAGATTTTTTGATGATGGCCATTCTGACTGGTGTGAGATGATATCTCATTGTAGTTTTGATTTGCATTTCTCTAATGATTAATGATGTTGAGCATTCTTTCATGTGTTTGTTGGCAGTCTGGATATCTTCTTTGGAGAAATGTCTATTTAGGTCTTCTGCCCATTTTTGGATTGGGTTGTTTGTTTTTTTGTTATTGAGCTGCATGAGCTGCTTGTAAATTTTGGAGATTAATCCTTTGTTGGTTGCTTCATTTGCAAATATTTTCTCCCATTCTGAGGGTTGTCTTTTGGTCTTGTTTATGGTTTTCTTTGCTGTGCAAAAGCTTTGAAGTTTCATTAGGTCCCATTTGTTTATTTTTGTTTTTATTTCCATTACTCTAGGAGGTGGGTCAGAAAGGATCTTGCTGTGATTTATGTCATAGAGTGTTCTGCCTATGTTTTCCTCTAAGAGTTTGATAGTTTCTGGCCTTACATTTAGGTCTTTAATCCATTTTGAGCTTATTTTTGTGTATGGTGTTAGGGAGTGACCTAATCTCATACTTTTACATGTACCTGTCCAGTTTTCCCAGCACCACTTATTGAAGAGGCTCTCCTTTCTCCACTGTACATTCCTGCCACCTTTATCAAAGATAAGGTGTCCATATGTGCGTGGGTTTATCTCTGGGCTTTCTATCCTCTTCCATTGATCTATCTTTCTGTTTTTGTGCCAGTACCATACTGTCTTGATTACTGTAGCTTTGTAGTATAGTCTGAAGTCAGGGAGCCTGATTCCTCCAGCTCCGTTTTTCGTTCTCAAGATTGCTTTGGCTATTTGGGGCCTTTTGTGTTTCCATACAAATTGTGAAATTTTTTGTTCTAGTTCTGTGAAAAATGCCAGTGGTAGTTTGATAGGGATTGCATTCAATCTATAGATTGCTTTGGGTAGTAGAGTCATTTTCACAATGTTGATTCTTCCAATCCAAGAACATGGTATATCTCTCCATCTATTTGTATCATCTTTAATTTCTTTCATCAGTGTCTTATAATTTTCTGCATACAGGTCTTTTGTCTCCTCAGGTAGGTTTATTCCTAGATATTTTATTCTTTTTGTTGCAATGGTAAATGGGAGTGTTTTCTTGATTTCACTTTCAGATTTTTCATCATTAGTATATAGGAATGCCAGAGATTTCTGTGCATTAATTTTGTATCCTGCCACTTTACCAAATTCATTGATTAGCTCTAGTAGTTTTCTGGTAGCATCTTTAAGATTCTCTATGTATAGGATCATGTCATCTGCAAACAGTGACAGCTTTACTTCTTCTTTTCCGATTTGGATTCCTTTTATTTCTTTTTCTTCTCTGATTGCTGTGGCTAAAACTTCCAAAACTATGTTGAATAAGAGTGGTGAGAGTGGGCAAGCTTGTCTTGTTCCTGATCTTAGTGGAAATGCTTTCAGTTTTTCACCATTGAGGATGAGGTTTGCTGTGGGCTTGTCATATATGGCCTTATTATGTTGAGGAAAGTTCCCTCTATGCCTACTTTCTGCAGGGTTTTTATCATAAATGGGTGTTGAATTTTGTCAAAAGCTTTCTCTGCATCTATTGATATGATCATATGGTTTTTCTCCTTCAATTTGTTAATATGTTTTATCACATTGATAGATTTGCATATATTGAAGAATCCTTGCATTCCTGGAATGAACCCCACTTGATCATGGTGTATGATCCTTTTAATGTGCTGTTGGATTCTGTTTGCTAGTATTTTGTTGAGGATTTTTGCATCTATGTTCATCAGTAATATTGGCCTGTAGTTTTCTTTCTTTGTGACATCCTTGTCTGGTTTTGGTATCAAGGTAATGGTGGCCTTGTAGAAGGAATTTGGGAGTGTTCCTCCCTCTGCTATATTTTGGAAGAGTTTGAGAAGGATAGGTGTTAGCTCTTCTCTAAATGTTTGATAGAATTCGCCTGTGAAGCCATCTGGTCCTGGGCTTTTGTTTGTTGGAAGATTTTTAATCACAGTTTCAATTTCAGTGCTTGTGATTGGTCTGTTCATATTTTCTATTTCTTCCTGATTCAGTCTTGGCAGGTTGTGCATTTCTAAGAATTTGTCCATTTCATCCAGATTGTCCATTTTATTGGCATAGAGTTGCTTGTAGTAATCTCTCATGATCTTTTTTATCTCTGCAGTGTCAGTTGTTACCTCTCCTTTTTCATTTCTAATTCTATTGATTTGAGTCTTCTCTCTTTTTTTCTTGATGAGTCTGGCTAGTGGTTTATCTATTTTGTTTATCTTCTCAAAGAACCAGCTTTTAGTTTTATTGATCTTTGCTATTGTTTCCTTCATTTCTTTTTCATTTATTTCTGATCTGATTTTTATGATTTCTTTCCTTGTGCTAGCTTTGGGGTTTTTTTGTTCTTCTTTCTCTAATTGCTTCAGGTGCAAGGTTAGGTTGTTTATTCGAAATGTTTCCTGCTTCCTAAGGTGGGTTTGTATTGCTATAAACTTCCCCCTTAGAACTGCTTTTGCTGCATCCCATAGGTTTTGGGTCATTGTGTCTCCATTGTCATTTGTTTCTAGGTATTTTTTGATTTCCTCTTTGATTTCTTCAGTGATCACTTCATCATTAAGTAGTGTATTGTTTAGCCTCCATGTGTTTGTATTTTTTACAGACCTTTTCCTGTAATTGATATCTAGTCTCATGGCGTTGTGGTCAGAAAAGATACTTGATACAATTTCAATTTTCTTAAATTTACCAAGGCTTGATTTGTGACCCAATATATGATCTATCCTGGAGAATGTTCCATGAGCACTTGAGAAAAATGTGTATTCTGTTGTTTCTGGATGGAGTGTCCTATAAATATCAATTAAGTCCATCTTGTTTAATGTATCATTTAAAGCTTGTGTTTCCTTATTTATTTTCATTTTGGATGATCTGTCCATGGGTGAAAGTGGGGTGTTTAAGTCCCCTACTATGAATGTGTTACTGTCGATTTCCCCTTTTATGGCTGTTAGCATCTGCCTTATGTATTGAGGTGCTCCTATGTTGGGTGCATAAATAGTTACAATTGTTATATCTTCTTCTTGGATCGATCCCTTGATCATTATGTAGTGTCCTTCTTTGTCTCTTTTAATAGTTCTTATTTTAAAGTCTATTTTTTCTGATATGAGAATTGCTAGTCCAGCTTTCTTTTGGTTTCCATTTGCATGGAATATCTTTTTCCATCCCCTTACTATCAGTCTGTATGTGTGTCTAGGTCTGAAGTGGGTCTCTTGTAGACAGCATATATAAGGGTCTTGTTTTTGTATCCATTCAGCTAATCTGTGTCTTTTGGTGGGAGCATTTAGTCCATTTACATTTAAGGTAATTATCGGTATCTACGTTCCTATTCCCATTTTCTAAATTATTTTGGGTTCGTTATTGTAGGTCTTTTCCTTCTCTTGTGTTTCTTGTCTAGAGAAGTTCCTTTAGCATTTGTTGTAAAGCTGGTTTGGTGGTGCTGAACTCTCTCAGCTTTTGCTTGTCTGTAAAGGTTTTAATTTCTCCATCAAATCTGAATGAGATCCTTGCTGGGTAGAGTATTCTTGGCTGCAGGTTTTTCTCCTTCATCACTCTCAGTATGTCCTGCCACTCCCTTCTGGCTTGTAGGGTTTCTGCTGAGAGATCAGCTGTTAACCTTATGGGGATTCCCTTGTGTGTTATTTGTTGTTTTTCCCTTGCTGCTTTTAATATGCTTTCTTTGTATTTAATTTTTGACAGTTTGATTAATATGCGTCTTGGCGTATTTCTCCTTGTATTTATCCTGTATGGGACTCTCTGTGCTTCCTGGCCTTGATTAACTATTTCCTTTCCCATATTAGGGAAGTTTTCAACTATAATCTCTTCAAATATTTTCTCAGTCCCTTTCTTTTTCTCTTCTTCTTCTGGAACCCCTATAATTCAAATGTTGGTGCGTTTAATGTTGTCCCAGAGGTCTCTGAGACTGTCCTCAGTTCTTTTCATTCTTTTTTCTTTATTCTGCTCTGCAGTAGTTATTTCCACTATTTTATCTTCCAGGTCACTTATCCGTTCTTCTGCCTCAGTTATTCTGCTATTGATCCCATCTAGAGTACTTTTAATTTCATTTATTGTGTTGTTCATCGTTGCTTGTTCATCTTTATTTCTTCTAGGTCCTTGTTAACTGTTTCTTGCATTTTGTCCATTCTAGTTCCAAGATTTTGGATCATCCTTACTATCATTATTCTGAATTCTTTTTCAGGTAGACTGCCTATTTCCTCTTCATTTGTTAGGTCTGGTGCATTTTTATCTTGCTCCTTTATCTGCTGTGTGTTTTTCTGTCTTCTCATTTTGCTTATCTCACTGTGTTTGGGGTCTCCTTTTTGCAGACTGCAGGTTTGTAGTTCCCGCTGTTTTTGATGTCTGTCTCCAGTGGCTAAGGTTGGTTCAGTGGGTTGTGTAGGCTTCCTGGTGGAGGGGACTAGTGCCTGTGTTCTGGTGGATGACGCTGGATCTTGTCTCTCTAGTGGGCAGGTTCACGTCTGGTGGTGTGTTTTGGGGTGTCTGTGGCCTTATTATGATTTTGGGCCGCCTCTCTGCTAATGGGTGGGGCTGTGTTCCTGTTTTGCTAGTTGTTTGGCATAGGTTGTCCAGCACTGTGGCTTGCTGGTTGTTGAGTGAAGCTGGGTGCTGGTGTTAAGATGGAGGTCTCTGGGAGATTTTCGCCGTTTGATATTATGTGGAGCTGGGAGGTCTCTTGTTGACCAGTGTCCTGAAGTTGGCTCTCCTACCTCAGAGGCAGAGCCCTGACTCCTGGCTGGAGCACCAAGAGCCTTTCATCCACACAGCTCAGAATAAAAGGGAGAAAAAGTAGAGAGAATTAGTAGAAGTATGAGGAAAGAAAGAAGGAAAGGAGGGAAGGAAGGAAGGAAGGAAGGAAGAAAGAAAGAAAGAAGCAAAGAAGGAAAGAAGGCAAGAAGGAAAGAAAGGAGGGAGGGAGGGAGGAAGGAAGGAAGGAGGGAAAGAAGGAAAAAAGACAGACAGAAAGAAGATACAGTAAAAATAAAATAAAGTATAATAAAGTTATTGAATTAAAAAATTCTTATTTAGAAAAAAAAAAAGGGACGGATAGAACCTTAGGACAAATGTTGGAAGCAAAGCTATACAGACAAAATCTTACACAGGAGCATACACATACACCCTCACTAAAAGAGGTAAAGGGGGAAAAATCATAAATCTTGCTCTCAGAGACCATCTCCTCAATTTGGGATGATTCGTTGTCTAAAGGAGGGAAGGAAGGAAGGAAAGAAAGAAAGAAAGAACGAAGGTAAAGTATAATAACGTTATTAAAATTAATTATTAAGAAAAAAATTAAAAAAAAAAAACATGGACGGACAGAACCCTAGGACAAATGGTGGAAGCAAGACTATACAGACAAGATCTCACACAGAAGCATACACATACACATTCACAAAAAGAGGAAAAGGGAAAAAAAAATCATAGATCTTGCTCCTAAAGTCCACTTCCTTAATTTGGGATGATTGGTTGTCTATTCAGGTAGTCCACAGATGCAGGGTACATCAAGTTGATTGTGGAGCTTTAATCCGCTGCTTCTGAGGCTGCTGGGAGAGATTTCCCTTTCTCTTCTTTGTTCTCACAGCTCACCGGGGCTCAGCTTTGGATTTGGCCCTGCCTCTGCGTGTAGGTCGCTGGAGGGCGTCTGTTTTTTGCTCAGACAGGACGGGGTTAAAGGAGCCGCTGATTCGGGGGCTCTGACGCACTCAGGCCGGCGGGGAGGGAGGGGTATGGAGTGTGGAGCGGGCCTGCGGCGGCAAAGGCTGGCGTGACTTTGCACCAGCCTGAGGCCCGCCGTGTGTTCTCCCGGGGAAAACAAGGGCTTAATTCTAAAATATACAAACACCTCATACAACTCAAAAAAGAAAAAAAAAGAAAAAAAATAGGCAGAATTTTAGAAGGTCTAAATAGACGTTTCTCCAAGGACCTACAGATGGCCAAGAGGCACCTGAAAAGATGCTCCACATCGCTAATTATTAGAGAATGCAAATCAAAACTACAGTGAGTTATCACCTCGTAGTGGTCAGAATGGCCATCATTAAAATGTCTAGAAATAACTGCTGAAAGGGGTGTGGAGAAAAGGGAACCCTCCTACACTACTGGTGGGAATGTAAATTGACGCAGCCACTATGGAAAACAGTATGGAGGTTCCTCAAAAACTAAAAATAGAATTACCATATGAACCAGCAATCCCACTCCTGGGCACACATCCAGACAAAACTATAATTCGAAAAGATACATGCACCACAGCATTCAAAGCAGCACTATTCACAATAGCCAAGACACGGAAGCAACCCAAATGTCCCTCAACAGATGAATGGATATAGAAGATGTAGTACATATATACAATGGAGTATTACTCAGCCATAAAACAGAATGAAATAATGCCATCTGCAGCTACATGGATGGACCTAGAGATTTTCATAAAAAGTGAAGTAAGTCAGAGAACAACACATACCATATCATATCATTTATATGTGGATTATAAAATGAGACCCAAATGAACCTATCTACAGAACAAAACACACTCACAAATATAGAAAAGAGACTTGTGGTTGTCAAGGGGAAGACAGGGGAGAGGGATGGATTGGGAGTTTGGGATTACTAGATGCAAATTATTATATATAGACAAGGTCTTCCTGTACAGCACAGGGAACAGTATTCAATACCCTGTAATTAACCATAATGGAAAAGAATATGAAAAATATGTAAATATGTATGTTTGTATATATGAATCACTTTGCTGTACGGTAGAAATTAACACAACATTGTAGGAGCACGGACACTCCCGTCAGACTCAAGGTGACCTCTGGAGCCAGGACAGAGGCCCGGCCTCTCTGTGGGCAGGCGAACACACACTGCACAGGCCCTGGTGCAGTGCCCGTTTTGTGGGGTCAGCTGTGTGCACGCAGGTCAGCCAGTGTCTGTGTGTCTCAGCCTGTAACCACAGACCACACTGTCCTGCTCTGCTCACAAGAGCGAGGCCAATGGAGGGACAACAGGGGTGGGAACAAAGCCGGGTCATGATCCAGTTGGGTGAGAAGGGGTCCAAGGAGCGAGAGCCCGGATGCCCTTGCCTGGTGAGCCGAGAGCTGACATCCACCCTCTGGGCAGCTCCTCTCCCCACGTCCCGAGGTAAGGCTGCCTTTCCTGCACCCTGGGCAGTGTCATGCCTGTGTATAGAGCAGGACGCACAGCAGTGTACGCAGCAGGCCTGATGCCTGTCCTTGCCATGTACTTGGGGGCTTGCTGAGGGTGGAACATCCCGACAGCAAACGGGCCAAACTCGGCAACGATGTAGGGGTGAAGCCTTTGGGAGCCTCTGGAGGGGATCCTCACCTGCCTGCACAGGTGGACTGAGGACACTGACCAAGGGTGGGCAGGTGGGGAGACCCACAAGGGTCCTAGGACTTCCCAATATAAAGGACTTCCCTTTCTTCCCTGTTGTGGATGACTTGGATGTGGTAGAAACAGCGGGATTTTGGAAGTTCAATTTTCCACATCATTCCACCAAAAAAAACTGTTAGAAATAATAAATGAATTCAGTAAAGACACAAAATCAGTACACACAGCTCAACTGCATTTCTAAACACTAATAATGGACCAACAGAAAGAGAAAAAAAACCCTATTTCCAACTGCATCAAAAGAACAAAATACCAAGGAATAAATTTAACTGAGGATGTGAAAGACCTGAAAACTTTAAGACACTCATGAAGACATTGAAGAAGACAGAAGTCGGTGGAAAGACTCCCCGTGCTCATGGAATGCAAGAATTACTGTTGCTAAAATGTCCGTTCCACCCAAAGTGGTGCACACAGGGAAGGCAGGCCGTCCTGAAGTTGCAATGGTGTTTTTCACAGAAATGGAGCAAATCCTCCTAAGATGTGTGTGGAGCCACAAAGGACCCCGAAGAGCCAAGGCGACCTTGAGAAAGGAGAACGGGCGACAGGCATCTCCCTCCCTGACTTCACACTTCATCACGAAGCTGTAGTCCCCAAAACAGTGTGGAACTGGCTCAAAACAGGCGCACAGACCAGGGGGACGGGACGGAGAGCCCAGAAACCACCCCGCACGGTGGGGGGGGGGGAGGGGGCCGTTAAGTTACGACAAGGGGGCCAGGGACACACTGAGAGGAAGGGCAGCCCCACGGTAAACGGTGCAGGGAAGACTGCACACCCCATAACCAATGCGGCTCCACCGCACACCAGCCTGACCAAACACCCAGCTTTGCACACCAAGCCCTTCCTGGGTCGCATGAAGACGGAATCCCGCAGCCGCCAGTCGCCCCCAGGAAGTTTCTCCCCACTGTTCCTCACTGTCTCCTCACCTGTTCCTCCGGCGTCGCCTGCATCCTCAGGAAACCCAGCTCCCGTCAGCGTGGACGCAGCCCCACGTTGTCCTGAAGCTGAAACCCCAGCGAGTCCTTGAGGAGACCGAGCACCCGTCAACAGCCACAACCCTGCGGTGCCTGAGTAGACACAACTCCCCTCAGCTGCGCTCAGAGCTGGGTCCGCGAGGAATGCGCATGCGCTGTGGGTCAGAGAGGCGGGATCAGCGCCACACTGTGCTCGGTGCGGGAAGTGCAGGCCGCCCCTCCCTCACGGGTCACTGGAGACAGCGAGTCATGTGTGACCCAGGACTAGTCCTGTCCTTCCTGGAGGCCTCAGAGAGATGGGGAGGGAGGAAGGGGAAGAGGGCGGATTCTGCTTAAACCTAACTCTAACCCCGACCACTCTCACCACTTTCATTCAACATGGTCGAGGAAGTCCTAGACATAGTAATTACATGAGAAAAAGAAATAAAAGGAATCCAATGGCAGAGGAAAAAGTAAAACTGTCACTGTTTGTAGATGAGATGATGTTTTATATTTCATTTATTTATTCATTCATTCATTTATTCTGGTTGTGCTGGGTCTTAGTTGTGTCAGGTGAGCTCCTTAGTAGCGGCAGGCAGGCGCCTTAGTTGTGGCATGCGAACTCTTAGTTGTGGCATGCATGTGGGATCTAGTTCCCTGACCAGGGATCGAACCCAGGCCCCCTGCATTGGGAGCGTGGAGTCTTAACCCGTGCAACTCTGGGGAAGTCCCGACATAATGTTTTATTTAGAAAATCCTAAAGATGACCCTCCAAAACAAATAGAATTCATTGGAAAATTCAGTTAAGTTGCACGATACAAAATTAACCTATAGAAATCAGTTGCATCTCTATCCACTGGCAACAAACTTTCAGAATGAGAAATTAAGAAAACAAACCCATTGAAAATGGTATTAACAAAAATGAAATACCTAGGAGTACATCTAACCCAGGAGGTAAAAGACCAGTACTCAGAAAACTCGAAGACACTGATGAAAGAAATTGGAGACGACACAGACAAATGGACAGATATAATGTGTTCATGGATTGGAAGAATTCATATTGTGAAAATGATTCCACACCCCAGAGCAATCTAGAGGTTTGATGCCATTCTTATCAAAATACCAATGGAATTTTATGAGAGCTAGAACAAAGAATTCTAATACGTGAAAGGAAACAGAAAAGAACCTGAATAGTCAATACGATCTTAAGAAAGAAGCACAAACTTGGACATATCACACTCCCTGTTTCAAACTATACTACATATCTAGAATAATCAAGACAGTAGGGTATAGGAACAAAAGAAATATACAGAGATCCATGGAACAGAATTGAGAGCCCCAAAATAAACACAGGCATATATGGTCAATTCATCTATGACAACGGAGGTGAGACTATACAATGGGGAAGAGATAGCCTCTTCAACGAATGGTGGTGGGAAAACAGGACAGCTACATGCACAAGAATCAAACAGGAATCCTTTCTTATACCACCTACACAAGCAACCTCAAAATGAATCAAATATTTCAATGTAAGACCTGAAGCCATAAAGCTCCTCAAAGAAAACATAAGCAGTCTGCTCTTTGACATCCGTCTTAGCAATATTTTCTGGATCTGTCTCCCCAAGCAAGGGGAACAAAAGCAGAATAAACCAATGGGACTCCACCCAACTTTAAAGTTTTTCAATGGCAAAGGAAACCATCCACAAAATGAAGAGGCAGCCTACCGAATGTGAGAAAATAGTTGCAAACAATATGTCTGAAAAAGGGTTCATATCCAAAATAGATGAAGAACTCACACAACTGAACCTCCAAAAACCAAAAACCCAATTAAAACTTGGGACCGAACATTTCTCCAAAGAGGACGTACAGATGGCCAAGAGACATAAGAAACTATGACCAATATCACTTATCATCAGGGAAACGCACATCAAAAGAACAATGAGATTATCACCTCACACCTAAAAACTTGGCTATCGTCCAAAAGACAACAAATAAGAAGGCTTGGCGAGGATGAGGAGAACCCTCATGCATTCTCTTGGGAATGTTCATTGGTACAGCCACTGTGGAAAACAGTACAGAGGTTCCTCAAGAAATTAAAAATAGAACTACCATATGATGCAGGAATTACACTTGGGGGTATCTTTCTGAAGGAAACAAAAACACGAATTCAAAAAGATATACACAGGGAGATCAGCTCGGTGCTTTGTGACCACCTAGAGGGGTGGGATAGGGAGGGTGGGAGGGAGGGAGACGCAAGAGGGAAGAGATATGGGAACATATGTATATGTATAACTGATTCACTTTGTTATAAAGCAGAAACTAACACACCATTGTAAAGCAATTATACTCCAATAAAGATTTAAAAAAATATATAAGAAAACAAAAAATACGGGAATGCATCTAAGTCACATCTACAATGGACACGTAGGTTTATCTCGTATGTCTGAACCACAGTTACTCCTTTTTGACAGTCAGATGCATTCCCCTCCTCAATGCCAAAGCAGATGTACAATTCATATCCAAAAGACCACAAAACAGGCCACTTTGGTCAGTAAAATTTAAATTAAACCATGTATAAGCCAGAGTGACTTCCTCACACCTCAAAATGTGAAGAGTTTTTTTCCCTTTTGATTACAAGTCTTTCAATAGAAACCATTGATGATCAAAATGTCAATCCCTCGGTGCCAGAATGATTCAGCTGCTTGGCCCACGTGTAGATCATGTCCCTCAGCGCTAGGCCTCCTTTATATTTGCCTAGTTAATCTACATTGGGGGAATACTGAGCAGGTATCGTGAACATGCTCAGAGGAATGTTAATGAGAAAATGCTTTATACAGGCCATACATTTTATTATTCATACCCAATTGTCACAGAAGCATTGCACATGTGCTTTTAGAAGTAGACGTAAAGCAAACAGTGATACATCATGAGTAGTAACATTCTCATAACTTCACTAGGTAATTTTCCTTTCCTCTTAAACATCAGGGCAAAATGAAGTCAACACGGTAACTTTCATAAATACACACTTCAATACAGAGGTGTCATTTATCCAATTGCTCCAAGTCCTAAGTAACTTGAGGGGAAGGACTTCCCTGTGTCTGGAAAACACAGATCAAAGCCAGTAACAAAAAAAACCAAAAACATTATAACCATATTTACCAGTTCACTCAGTAACCAATCCTTCTGTTAACTTCTTATGAAGCCATCCGATTCTCCATTAAGATTTTTCATTTCTTACCCACTGTGGCATTATGAAGAAATTTATCGGAGACCTGTGCTTGCCAAAAGGTCCTTCACATAGATCTGCTTGAAGATGGAGCACTTTTGCAAAGTGTTGGAGCACTACAGTAACTATCTATAAATCACATAAAGACTAAAAAGGTCATGGTTAAACATTTGACCACAATGTAAATGACAAAAGAAACCATTATTGCTGTTACATACAACATTTAAAAATAACTAGAATTACGACTGATAAAATTTTACCAGGACATACAAGCTTTTTAGGAATTCCATGTAATTTAGCATACTAATCAAACATTTCTCTCTGAGATGGCTCAAGGGCCTTCAAAAACAGCTCAAAGTTAGCTGGAGATCAAAAGAACTGTTAGAATTGGCCAAACAACACTTATTCACTGAACAAAAGTAAAGAGATTTCGAACAAAAATACAGATCACAGACAGGCAAAGGAACTCACAAGCTGTTCACAATCAAAAGCAGCATTCCAAGAAAACTTTGGAGGGAGAATCCAAATCCAGGCTTGCCCTAACCCACTTCCAACAAAATCCATCTTAGAAAATCCTGGTCATGCACAACTCTTTCCTCAGTGTTCCCTTTGCACAAATGTTCATCACCTTCTGTATCCATCTTATGTTGCCCCTTATTTTTGTCCGCATTCAGACACAACCAGCTCTACTACAAAGGGACTTTCTTTTCTCTTTGTACCATCAGCCTGTTACCTAGCTGCTCACTTTCTTTATTATGTATCTTCATAAATGCTTGAACATATGGAACTTCTTTGGTCTTTCTCTTCCTGTGACAAAAGAACTCTAGTTGAAGGATGGTATAGTCGTTTAGGCTACCTTTCAAAGACCACCATTCCTCATTTCTCAACAATGTATCCATACATTCGCCAAACAAAATTATAATAGAATTTCATTGATTCCTTAGTCTTAGGTTTACAACTATAGGTTGACCAGTCTGCCAGGATTTTGCCCATTGGCTATCACATGGAACTGAAGAAGCAGCACTTCTTATGCTTGAACCACAGAACACTCACACACGGACTAAAAACAAACAAAATCCTAAAAACCAACGGAAGCCTCAAACCAAAGGAACCAGAAACCAAACAGAAACCAAAAACCAAACAGCACAAGACTCAAATCATCTTCCAAGTCTCAACTTAGCCTGTGACCTCTGTCCAAGGGGTGCACCTTCCAAATGAGATTTCCTGGAATGAAAAGTCACCCAAATGGGAACCAAGGTTCCCCCAAAGGTACAGGGTTAACAGGACCTCAGACTGCATGCCAGGGGAGTTACCACACGCTGGCTGAGGTGCTGCAACCTCCCAAATGCTATTTTTCTGGTTCCCCAAAATAATCCCTGGGAGTAGGACATTCGGGGCAGCCCAGGCAGGAGGAAGAGAGGAACGTCCTCAAGGCAAAGACGGCCTGGGCAGCTGCTAGGGTGGTCCCTCTTCCACCATCTATTCCTGCCCCAGAGTTCTAACTGCTGGGATGACTGGGGCACAGCCTTTCCAGGCAAGGGTCCCAGGTGGTCTGGCCTCTAAAGGAATCCTCCAACCTTACACTCTCTCGAAAGATGCTGGCGTGGAGAAAATCTCAGTGCCCGATTCAGTCAGGGGACCCACAGGGGCCATGCCCAAGTCAGCCCCACACTGGGTACTAAATTTGATGTCGAACACTCGACCACTGCGCAACAGTGCCAAATCGAATCTGAGAGAGAGTGGTTTGGAGGAAGTAGAAAAGAATAGCTTTACTGCTTTGGCAGCCAAAGGGGGACACAGAAAACTTGTGCCCTCAAAAAACAAGCGTCCCAATGCATGAGGAGGATCTGGTGAGGAGTTTTACAGCAATGGTTTAAGGACGCAGTTGCTCCTAAGGTTTAGTGTGTGTACAGGGCCTAAACTCCCTTTAATCTGGCCTCAGATGGTCTCTTGATGAGCTTCTCTGAAATAAAGAACGCTAAAATCTTCTATTTTGTGGGGGTTTTAGGTTGGTAAAGAGCCCAAAGATACGCTTACTTGTATCCCTTCAGGCAAAATCAGGATCCAGCCCCAAGGCTGCACTGTTGTTTCTTGACGCTTCCTCACTTTTCTCTGCATCCCCTCCCTTCCCTGATTAGCAACTGTTTGAATCTGCCCTTTGAAAATCAGGGAGGGTCCTGGAGGCTCTAGTCTAAATAAGGCCCTGACACTACACCTAACTCAGACCCTGATACTCTCCCTAAGCAAGGCCCTGAGACTACCCCTAACTCATTCCCTGACACTGTACCTAACAAAGGCTCTGATGCTAATCCTAAATGCCCTGACACTGTGTCTAACTAAGGCCCAGCTGCCGTAAATATCTAAAGTCCTGACATTATCCTGAGCTAATATCCTCACGCATGTCTTACCAAGGTCCTGAAACTGTCCCAAAAGAAACCCTTACGCTGTCCCTAAAAGAGGCCCTGAGCGTGTCTTTAACGAAGACCCTAATGCTGCTCCTACAGAGGCCCTTATGCTGCTCCTAAGGCATGCCCTGACACTGTCCCTGACTCAGGCCCTAAAGACAGGCTTCACATAGGCCCTGTTGCCGTACTTCAGTTAGGCTCTGACGCTGTCCCTACATCAAGCCCTGACACTGTCCCTCACTCAGGCCCTAAAGATAGGCTTCACATAGGCCCTGTTGCCGTATTTCAGTTAGGCTCTGACGCTGTCCCTACATCAAGCCGTGACACTGGTCTTGATTAAAGACCTGACACTGGTCCTGATTAAAGCCCTGACACTGGTCCTAACTAGGACCCTGATGCTCTCAATAACTAACGCCTTCACGCTATCCCTAGCTCATTTCCTGACACTACCCCTGGCCTGGAAGCTGACTCTGTCCCGAGCTAATTTCCTGCCTCTTATCCTCACTGATGACATAATGCTCTCCCTAATTAAGGCCCAGACTAGTCCTAACTAAGACCCTGACACTGCCACTAACTAAGGCCCGAAATCTTCACTAATATAGGTACTGCTACCGGCAATAACTAAAATACAACACTATCCTGAGCTATTATCCTGATCCATTTCTACACAATGTCCTGACACTGTCCCTAAGAAATGCCTGTGGCTCTCCCTAAGTCAGGCACTGACGCTTCCCTACCTGCAGCCATGATACTGGTTCTAAATAAGGCCCTGATACTCTCAGTGACTAAGGTCTTGACACTATCCCTACGTCATTTCCTGACACGATCCATAAACTTTACCCTAAACCTAGCCCTAGCAAATGTCCCGCCTCGAAATTAACTACTTGATGATCATGAACAGGTAGCCCCGGAGCTTCCGGAGCCTAAGAATTTATAATGTTAACCGCCTGTTACCTCACCATCAACCAGAGAATTGTGCACCAGCTGATCACATACCCTGCGACGCCCCTCCTAAACCTGGCCTTTAATATTGCTTTACTGAAATCCTTCAGGGACCTTGGGGTTTTAGAGCACAAGCCACCTGGCCTCCTGGTATTGGCACTTTTATAATTAAAGCTGCACTTTCCTCCACCACACCCTGTGTCAGTAGACTGGCTTTACTGCACTCGGGCAAGGGGACCCAAGGTTTGTTCGGTAACACTGGGGCCTCACAGGCTCCCACCCTCCTTGTGCCCCAGTGACTGTCATCTGCTCCTCCAGTCTTGTTGCAGCAAAACTGGAAATGAAGTTTTCCTTCCCCTGAGAACAAGGAAAACAAAGGGAACAGCGAACAGGCTAGAGAAGAAACATAACCTGGCCTGAAAGAGTTCATCACTCCTTGTTATACTTTCTCACTAATCTGTAATAACTAGATTTGTACTTTACAAAGCTAACCTCACTCCCTGACACTATGTAATTTACATTCGGCACCCATCACCCCTGACTCTGTGAGTGACATCCCCTGCCTCTCACTCCCTAACCTTATGTCCAGCACTTACATTCTATACGCTCCTCATAACAAATCACCCCCTATAGCTTTTGCATTTCAGAAATGAGGTCACCGACGATAAACCAGAGGCAAACGTATGCAATTACCAGACCGCTGGACCCCAATTACCAGGCGGCCTGATGCCAGCTATGACTGTTTTGAAATAATGCAAAGGAAAGGAAGAATGCAAGACCTTCACTACTTTTATCCTCATCCTATACCCCGGACTGCAAGAGCCCCACGCATAAAATTTTCCCTGATCCTCAAGGAGTGGGGGGGTGCCCAGTTCTTGAGGCGCTAGCCAGCTGTGTCTTCGCTTCTGCCTGGCAGAAACATAAAGCCATCTCTCTCTTCCTCCAAAATCCCTGTCTCCGTATTTCTGTTTGGCCTCGGTGCACAGGGAAGCCAAGATTTTGACAACAGTCTGTGGCCAGTTCCCACACTAATTCCCCTCTACGCCCACAGCCCTGGCCCAAGCCCGATCTTGTGCCTGGTTCTTCCATCAGGCCTGACAAAGCTCCCTGCCCGCACGGTGCGTCTCACATCCCACCCCAACCTGGTCTTTCTGAAGCATAAACGAGATTGACTCTCTCCCGCCTGTAATCCCCCGAATGTTTCCCCACTTTCGCTAGGGTATCTGCCGGGAGAGACATCTGCCAAGGCCCTGAGAGTCCCCGGCATCCCCACTAGGCTGCTGGCTCCTGAGTGCCCTTACAATGAGCACCTCAGCAGGCCAGGAGACACGGCAGGAAACCCCAGAACTGCTCACCTCAGGACGGGGCAGGCACTGCCACGGCCTGATCAGAGACAGCAGAGAAGGGTTCCGCAGCCTGGACGCAAACTCCACACGAGTGGCCTCTCCTTGAGCCATTACATCAATTCGTGTGACTTGAGGGAAGGAAGGACCGAAGCACACCTGGTTCCTAAGGAGGATGGTATAGGCTCAGTCACATCCCCCCAAATTCACATGCTGAATCCCTAACGCACAGGACCCCAGGATGTGGCTGTATTTGGAGATGGGATTTTTAAAGACGTGATCAAGGTAAAAATGAGGTCACTAGGGTGGATCTTAATCCAATAAGATTGATGTCCTACAAGAAGAGATTAGGACACAGATAGGCACAGGGGGAGACCATGTGAGGACCTGGGGAGAAGACGGCTGTCTAAGCACCAAGGAGAGAGGCCTCAGGAGAAGCCAGCGTGCACACACCTTGATCTGGGACAGCATCCAGGACTGGGAGATAGGTCTGTTACCCAAGCTGCCCTGTCTGTGCTATTTGTTACGGCGGTCCTGAGCAGACTCACACGCAGGGTTAACTCAGGGCTCAGACTGGACAGAGCCCACTCTCCATCCCCCTGTACGTGGGTTACAGGAACCCCAGGAACTGAGGAGGGGGTCCCTGAGGGGAGGCACAAGATAGAAGATGCTAGGCATTAACATGGCTGCATTCATGTGAAACGTGCCTGAAGTCCAATCACACGAGACGGTTTTGTCCTGTATGTACATCGGCACCTTCAGTCTGAACTGCAGATCTTTGGCTTCACCAGCTCCACTGAGAGCATTAGCTTCACCTGCTGTGGACCGTCTCCTATAGGATTTCCAGAACCACAAAGCACTGAAGCTTCACAGGACCCAGTGTCTGTGCGCTACCGTCCAGGTGACCGTCACAACAGGGCCGCGCAGCTGCCCATCAGAACCCATTTCCCTTTTTCCTGTTCACAGCTACCCTGCACCTCCCAGCCTTCCCACCCCTTCCAGCTGGGGCGTAGAGTCTCGTATTACCAAGGTAAACGGGTGGAAGTGGTAAGGGCCTTAGCCAGCCTGCATCCTACAACAGAGGGCATGAAGCCCAGATGTTCACCGCACCCTGCTGGTTGGAGACCTCACCTGGAAGCAGGGAGGAGAAACAAGGGGGCCAGAGCCTGGGACCTGACACTCACCTGTCCTGGACTCTCACAAGAAGGGGACAGACACATCTTGAGCTCCAGCCCAGTTTTGGGAGACACTTTGTTCCAGCAACAAACTTTGCCTTAAAAGCCAAGGTGCTTTACAAACCCCTCCCCAGCTCTCACAGAAAGTCAGGCTTCATCTCATCACACTTTTCTCAAACCACAGCTCATGCTGAGACCACCTCTCAGGGGATGGTGCTTCAGAGAAGCCCCTTTAAAAGATCCCTGGAGTTCACCTCTCCCAGCCCTGCCTTCAGTTTAAGGGAGAAGTTTCCTTGACAAACCTTCTCAGTTTCCTGGACAACCAAGCTTCACAATCTCCCAAACTCTTCTTCAAACATTCCTATTCTAGGCTGGATGAGCCTAAAGAGACAGTGCTGTCATCACGTGCCAGAAACCAATTCCCCCAAGCCCATAGTTACTGGTCACATGATGCTATTAATGATGAAATCCCAGAAGAGCCAGCTTTCCAATATAACCATTTCTGGACTCGGCACTGGGTCCCTTTCCACGGACAGAGTAGAGTGGCTGTTTCCACGTGCCCCGTGATAGAAGAGCTCACCTAATGCAGCCAGGACTTCATCCTTTCCAGGTGATTCCAGGGTCCTCACTCTGCCCAGACCCCACCCACATGGCTGCTGTCTGTGCCAGTCTATACGGGACCTTGGTAATCTCCTAAAATGAGGGTTATTTTATACACAGGCAATGGGTTGAATGCTGGCCCCGAAAGATGTACGCCCCCAGAACACGTGAACAGGACCATATCTGGGAAAAGCGTCTTTCTATATGTACTTAAGGATCTAGAGGTGAGGTCATCTTGGGTTAGGGTGGCCCTCAATCCAATTGAGAGAGTCCTTATGAGAGACAAAAGAGG
This sequence comes from Delphinus delphis, assembly GCF_949987515.2. Taxonomy (NCBI): domain Eukaryota; kingdom Metazoa; phylum Chordata; class Mammalia; order Artiodactyla; family Delphinidae; genus Delphinus; species Delphinus delphis. The sequence goes on along the minus strand of NC_082689.1, from coordinate 115,377,288 downwards.
AGAAACACAGGCACAGAGGAGAAGCCACGTGAAGACAGAGGCAGAGACGGGAGGGATGCAGCCGCAAGCCTGGGAATGCCTGGAGCTCCCAAAAGCTGGAAAAGGCAGGAAGAACCCTATCCTGGAGCCTTTGGAGAGACTCTGTCCTGCAACACCTTGATCTCAGATGTCTGGTCTCCAGGACTGGGGGAGGATGAATTCCTGTTGTTCTGAACCACCCAGCTTGTGGTCATTTGTTACAGAAGCCACAGAACGGTCACACAGACCCTGCTCTGTAGGACCCTGGAGTGCGGGCCTCATTAAAGGCCCACAGAGGCTGGGTTACAGAACGCTTAGGGTCAGCATTGGGCCTCAGAAATACTAAAGCAGTGGCTGGACACCAGAATGTTGAGGGGTCAGGCAGAAGCCCATCCCTAAGGGTGCTGGCTGCACACAGCCTCCCCAGGTTTTTACGCCTGTACCTGTTCGGGATAAGTATTTCCATCCTGATTCATGACTTCTGATGTCACCCTTCACGTTGCTAATCAAGAACCCACTAGTTATACAGATGAAAACCCTATCAGGGCACTTGCTCCAGTGGTAAACAATTCTGAAGTTGGTCAGAGGTGAGGAATCGTCCCCCTCCCATGCAGCCAGCAGCTCCCCCAAAAGGAGTGTCCTCATTGCAAGGCTGGGGGACGGTGCCGAGGCGTCTGTGAGTAAACGTGAGCTGAGCCCCAGGCCAGCTGCTGCTGAACTGTTCCCACCCTTCCCAGGTAAAACACCTGAATGTGTGCAAGGACTTGAAAACCTACAGGAAAGCGCTTGGAGTCACACCAGCCACAGCACTCAGGCCGAGTTGGTGCCTGCAGGCCAGCCAGGATGGTCCTGGCCCCGGGCGCTCTTCTGGAAGCTTTCGATTTCCCTGCCTGAGGCACCCCTCCTGTCCCGGCCCCCACTGCGTTTTTCCTTCCTCACCTCTGCCCGGGGAGAAATTCCAGCAGAAGGTATGGGTGACACATTCTCTCCTTTAGCAGGTGGCAGCCCGGCAACTCCTGCAGAAAGTCCAGCAGAGCCCCACTCACACCGGGCCACCCACAGAGCCGTGGCCCCTCACTCCCTCCCACCAGCCCAGCCCCGAGACTGCTGACGGGGCAGAGAATATGGCATCAGGCCCAGCTGCAGGGGCTCTTGCTACCTGGAGCGGTGTTTAAACTGACATCAACGCAGGCACACCTGGGGAGGGCTGGCCGGCAGGGTCAGGCTGCCCAGGTCAGCCAATCCTCACCCCTCAGGGGCTCACAGTTGCATTCTAGCCAAATTCTAGCTCTCACATTCCTGCCCCAGTGCACCTGGGGTCGGGGGCAGCAGACCCAGGCTCTGTTCCGGCAGAAGCTCCCTTTCTGTGAACAGGTCTTCCCCCACTCCCATTATCCTCACTGGAGACTCAGGAGGCCACAGCATCGGGGCACCTCCAGCACCAGGACCCCACCCTAGGGAATCTCTCAGGAGCAGGGACCAGGCCTGGGGGAGGAAGGGAGGAGGGAGCCGGCCTCTTCAGGATCCCCAGGGCTAGGAAGCCTCCTACGCAGGAGGGCCTTGGACTCAGCTTAACTACCACCCAGGGTCTCCCACCCCTCCCCTGGTAGGGGGGCCCTTCAGATTCCAGGGCCCCAAGATCCTCCCCACCGACTTCTGACCCCCAACTGCAGGGTAGGGGACCCCCTCCGCGGCTTCTTTTTTCTTGCTCCCAGAATTCCCTGAAGCTGTTATACTCAGGGCGGGATCAGGGCTGCTCCCTGCAGGGCGGCACCTAGCCCCGCAACGATGGAAGCTCCTGGTGTCTGGCCAGACCCCAGCCGGCAAGAGAAAGGAAGCTTGGTCTATGCTGCTGAAAACACCAGTGTGGGACGTTTGCCGTACTCTTCACCTGGCGGGGAAATGGGCACATTGAAGTGGAGAGTGATGGGATGGAGGTGGGAAATGTGGGTGCTCGGAGCCTGGAGAGGAGGGTTCCTGAGGGGGTGAGGCCACAGGGCGCAGGAGGGGGCCGGGAGATGGGCAGCGGGACGGGCAGTGCGTGTCCGGCGCTGGAGCACGTGCATCCTTGCTCGGGCCAGGCCCCTCCCCCGAAGGCTGCGTCTAGTAACACAGGGGCCCCTGGAAGGGGGTTTTCTGTGTGGTTGGTTCACTAAAGCTGGGTGTCTGTGGGCACACGGGCCCGTCTGCAGTCCCGGTGAAGACATTTTTCTCTCCGGGGAAATGAGGTGGACACTCAGTCCCCGCTCTGTGGATGGTCTAGTCCTCTGGGTGTCTTGTCTCTGCTTGGGGGTCACTGGGGCTTTATCCTCACTCCGTGGGGTACAGGAGGGGAGGGATGCACACGCCCCGGGCTCACTGTGCCTGGGCTCCTGGGGAGGGCCTCTCTGGCCCACATGTTCACAGGCCTCAGTCACCCCTGCTCGACACCCCCCTCCAGAGACTTGGCAACAGGACCTGCCCTGTGAAACGGGGCGCCTGGGTCAGGGGGCTGGTGGGTCCCTTCTCAGATGGCCACACTCAGGTCTCTGGGTGGGTGTGGTGGCCTGTGGCCACTCCCCGAGGTCACCTCACTGCTGCGGCTCCCTTCTGGGGCCCGAGATGCCCCAGGGTTGGTTGGGGGAGGGGGGGAGGTCACGGTGACGGGGACGTGTGGGACGGGGGTCCGGGGCCCTGGGTCCCTCCCCGAGAAGGAGTGGGGGTCATACCCAGAGTGGGGGCGGCCAGTGACGGTCCTGGGTGTCAGCAGGCACAGCACCGCGCCCCGCAGGCCGGGTGTGGGATTCCTGTGGCCCCAGCACAGAACACCAGATGGGGGGCGGGGTTCGGAGAGGGGACGCTTCCTCTCAGGCCTGGAGCCCGAGGTCAAGGTGTTGGGGGCCCGCTCCTCGGCGGGTTCTGGTGTCAGTCGGTCCCAGGCCACTCCCAGCCCCGTCTCCGTCTCTGCCATGACATTGCCTTCTCCTCCGTGTGTCTGGGTCCAAATGCCTCCCATGAGGACGCCCGCACACAGGTCTGTGACCTCGGCTCATCCCGGGCAGCTCTGCAGTGGCCCATCTGCACACAAACTCCCATTCTGAGGTCCCGGGGAGTCTGTCTTCCGGGGCCTCTTCAGGTGACAATCCTCGTGGTCGACACAGCTCGTGGGGGCGTGTGGGTCCCCCAGGCCGGAATCCAGGAGGCTCAAGGAGGACGCGGTGTCCTGACTCAGGGAGGACGTACGGACGGGCAGAGGGGGGAGGGAGGCCGAGGGGTGGTCAGCCCTGCCCTCCAGGTACGGGGGAGTCTCTAGAGGGCCGGGCCGGAGCTGGCCGGGGGAGGCGGTGGTCAGAGGCGGGCAACCTGGGCTGCGACGGGTGGGGTCACTTAGGGCAACCATGACCCAGTCCCAGCCCTAATGCTGACCCTTCAAAGCAACAACACCAAGCCACATCTAATCAAGTCACACAAATACATCATAAGAAAGAAAAGTACACCAGTATACCTTATAAATATGAACACAAGAATCCTCCACAAAATTAGAACAACATGGAGCCAACAGAACATTAAATGGATGATGCCATAAGCAAGTATCTCCACACTGGAAATGTCAGGTTGTTCAACATATTAAACCTAAGCAATGTACTGAAGAACTATAAAGAAGTGAAGTCAAAGCACATGGTCCTATCAATTACTGCAGGAAAAGCTATAATCAAAACCCAGTGCTATTTCATGATACAAACACTCAAGAAAGTAGGAATAAAAGGAAGTTTGTTCCATATGAAAAAGAGCAGTATGCAAAGCCACAGCAAACACCATGCTCAATGTTAAAAACTGACAGATTCACTCCTGAAATCAGGAACAAGGCCAGGAAGCTGGCCTCCACCGCTGATAATAGTGTACTGGAAGTTCTACCCAGAGTTTGGAGGGAAGAAACCAAAGGCATCCATATGTGAATGGAAAATTTAAAACTGTGTCTATTCACAGAACACAGATCACACCATCTTATATATAAAACTTCCTATAACAACAAAAAATTATTTGATTAAGCAGTAATGCAGCAAAGTTATAGGAAAAAATATCAATTCACAAAAATCTATCTTATACATATATACTAGCAATAAATAATCTGAAAAAGAACTTATGAAAACAATTCCATTTTAAATAATGTCAACATTAATATTTAGGAATATATTTAATCAAGATACAAGACTTGCTTTTCTGTATGTAAAGCTGTCTGAACGTTTGAAATTACTGGAAAGTCAAGTACTTTTCAAAACACCATGTCAAAACCATGCCAGAAAGGCAGAGGAAACATCAAACTTCATACAGAGGCCAAGCCTTACCCAGATCCAGTTCGCCCCAAGTCCACATGTCATTTAGAGGCACTGTGGAAAGACTTATCAGGACTTCCCCATATGAAGGACTTCCCTTTCTTCCCTGTTGTGGATGACTTGGATGTGGTAGAAACAGCGGGGTTTTGGAAGTTCAATTTTCCACATCATTCCACCAAAAAAAACTGTTAGAAATAATAAATGAATTCAGTAAAGACGTAAAATCAGTACACACAACTCAACTGCATTCTAAACACTAATAATGAACCATCAGAAAGAGAAAAAAAACCTATTTACAACTGCATCAAAAAGAACAAAATACCAAGGAATGAATTTAACCGAGGATGTGAAAGACCTGAAAACTTTAAGACACTCATGAAGACATTGAAGAAAACACAAGTCGGTGGAACGACTCCCCGTGCTCATGGAATGCAAGAATTACTGTTGCTAAAATGTCCGTTCCACCCAAAGCGGTGCACACAGGGAAGGCAGGCCGTCCTGAAATTCCAATGGTGTTTTTCACAGAAATGGAGCAAATCCTCCTAAGATGTGTGTGGAGCCACAAAGGACCCCGAAGAGCCAAGGCGACCCTGAGAAAGGAGAACGGGCCGCAGGCATCTCCCTCCCTGACTTCACACTTCATCACGAAGCTACAGTCCCCAAAACAGTGCGGAACTGGCTCAAAACAGGCGCACAGACCAGAGGGACGGGATGGAGAGCCCAGAACCCACCCCGCACGGTGCGGGGGGGGGGGGGGGGGGGCATTAAGTTACGACAAGGGGGCCAAGGACACACCGAGAGGAAGGGCAGTTCCACGGTAAACGGTGCAGGGAAGACTGCATACCCCGTAACCCATGCGGCTCCACCGCGCACCAGCCTGACCAAACACCCAGCTTTGCACACCAAGCCCTTCCTGGGTCGCACGAAGACGGGCCCCCTCAGCCGTCAGTCGCCCCCAGGAAGCTTCTCCACACTTTTCCTCACTGTCTCCTCACCTGTTACTCCGGCGACGCCTCCGTCCTCAGGAAACCCACGTCCCGTCAGCGTGGACGCAGCCCCACGTTGTCCTGAAGCCGAAACCCCAGCGAGTCCTGAGGAGAACGAGCGCCCGTCAGCAGCCGCAGCCCAGCAGTGCTTGAGGAGACACAACTCCGCTCAGCTGCGCTCAGAGCCGGGTCCGCGGGGAACGCGCATGCGCTGTGGGTCAGAAAGGCGGGCTCAGCACCACCCTGTGGTCGGTGCGGGAAGTGCAGGCCGCGCCTCCCACACGGGTCACTGGAGACAGTGCCCCCTGCTGGCTGAACCCATTAAATTGTGGAAATTCAAAGAAACACAATATCCCATAGCTTCTCCAAAGTAGTTAAGGAACAATGAATTGGAAACCGTATGAAATAAAATGAATGTAGACACAAGCTTTACAACTTACATCAAATTCACTCAAAATTATTCAGAGACAAGTATTAAATGCAAAACTATTCAAAATTATAGTAGAAAGCATAAAAGAAAATTGATATGAGCTTGGGCTTGGTCATGTCCATCACAAGCTTTGTGGTTTTAACACACGACACAAAAAAGCAGTCCAGAAAGAAAAACAAGGGATTCTGTGGACTTTATAAAATTAAAGATTTCTACTGTGTGAAAAACCTCATTCAGAAAATCGAAAGACAACACACACTGGGGGAAAAAAACTGCAAACGTATCTAATAAAGAATTTGTCTCAAAATATACAAAGAACTCCAACACAACCCCATTAAAAATAGGGAAAGCTCTAAATGGACACCTGGTCAAAGAAGGTACACAGATATTACACAAAACTATCCCCAGGACTGGGGGGCAGAGAAACAGTGGTCCAGATCAACTCCCTGAGTCATGTGTGACCCAGGAGTAGTCCTGTCCTTCCTGGAGGCCTCAGAGACATGGGGAGGGAGGAAGGGGAAGAAGGCGAATTGTACTTAAACCTAACTCTAACCCTGACCACTCTCACCACTTTCATTCAACATGGTCTAGGAAGTCCTAGACATAGTAATTACATGAGAAAAAGAAATAAAAGGAATCCAATGGCAGAGGAAAAAGTAAAACTGTCACTGTTTGTAGATGAGATGATGTTTTATATTTCATTTATTTATTTATTTATTCATTTATTTATTCTGGTTGCGCTGGGTCTTAGTTGTGGCACGTGAGCCCCTTAGTTGCAGCAGGCGGGCTCCTTAGTTGTGGCATGTGAACTCTTAGTTGTGGCATGCATGTGGGATCTAGTTCCCTGACCAGGGATGGAACCCAGGCCCCCTGCATTGGGAGCGCGGAGTCTTAAGCCGTGCAACTCTGGGGAAGTCCCGACATAATGTTTTATTTAGAAAATCCTTAAGATAACCCCCCCAAAACAAATAGAATTCATTGGAAAATTCAGTTAAGTTGCAGGATACAAAATTAACCTATAGAAATCAGTTGCATCTCTATCCACTGGCAACAAACTATCAGAATGAGAAATTAAGAAAACAACCCCATTGACAATGATATTAACAAAAATGAAATACCTAGGAATACATCTAACCCAGGAGGTAAAAGACCTGTACTCAGAAAACTGGAAGACACTGATGAAAGAAATTGGAGACGACACAGACAAATGGACAGATATAATGTGTTCATGGATTGGAAGAATTCATATTGTGAAAATGATTCCACACCCCAGAGCAATCTAGAGGTTTGATGCCATTCTTATCAAAATACCAGTGGAATTTTATGAGAGCTAGAACAAAGAATTCTAATACGTGAAAGGAAACAGAAAAGAACCTGAATAGTCAATACGATCTTAAGAAAGAAGCACAAACTTGGACATATCACACTCCCTGTTTCAAACTATACTACATATCTAGAATAATCAAGACAGTAGGGTATAGGAACAAAAGAAATACACAGAGATCCATGGAACAGAATTGAGAGCCCCAAAATAAACACAGGCATATATGGTCAATTCATCTATGACAACGGAGGTGAGACTATACAATGGGGAAAAGATAGCCTCTTCAACGAATGGTGGTGGGAAAACTGGACAGCTACATGCACAAGAATCAATCAGGAATCCTTTCTTATACCACCTACACAAGCAACCTCAAAATGAATCAAATATTTCAATGTAAGACCTGAAGCCATAAAGCTCCTCGAAGAAAACATAAGCAGTCTGCTCTCTGACATTAGTCTTAGCAACATTTTCTGGATCTGTCTCCCCAAGCAAGGGGAACAAAAGCAGAATAAACCAATGGGACTCCACCCAACTTTAAAGCTTTTCAGTGGCAAAGGAAACCATCCACAAAATGAAGAGGCAGCCTACTGAATGAGAGAAAGTAGTTGCAAACAATATGTCTGAAAAGGGGTTCATATCCAAAATAGATGAAGAACCACACAACTGAAGCTCCAAAAACCAAAAACCCAATTAAAACTTGGGACCGAACATTTTTCCAAAGAGTACGTACAGATGGCCAAGAGACATAGGAAACTATGACCAATATCACTTATCATCAGGGAAGCGCACATCAAAAGAACAATGAGATTATCACCTCACACCTAAAAACTTGGCTATCGTCCAAAAGACAACAAATAAGAAGGCTTGGCGAGGATGAGGAGAACCCTCATGCATTCTCTTGGGAATGTTCATTGGTGCAGCCACTGTGGAAAACAGTACAGAGGTTCCTCAAGAAATTAAAAATAGAACTACCATATGATGCAGGAATTACACTTGGGGGTATCTTTCTGAAGGAAACAAAAACACAAATTCAAAAAGATATACACAGGGAGATCAGCTCGGTGCTTTGTGACCACCTAGAGGGGTGAGGTAAGGAGGGTGGAAGGGAGGGAGACGCAAGGGGGAAGAGATATGGGGATATATGTATATGTATAACTGATTCACCATGTTATAAAGCAGAAACTAACACACCATTGTAGAGCAATTATACGCCAATAAAGATTTTAAAAAAAGAAAAAAAATATACACACCTTTATGTTCACGGCAGCTTTATTGACAATAGCCAAGACATGGAAGCCACCAGAGTGTCCATCGATTGGCGAGTGGATAAAGAAGTTTTCATATATATACATACACATATACACACACAATGGAATATGACTCAGCCTAAAAAAAAATGATATCTAGCAACAACATGAATGGACCTATCGTGCTAAGTGAGATATGGCAGACAGAGAAAGAGAAATACCTTATGACATCATTTATATGTAGAAACTACAAAACAAAACAAGTGAACAGGGATTTCTCTGGTGGCGCAGTCGTTAAGAATCCGCCTGCTAATGCAAGGGACACGGGTTCGAGCCCTGGTCTGGGAAGATCCCACATGCCACGGAGCAACTAAGCCTGTGCACCACAACTACTGAGTGTGCACTCTAGAGCCTGCAAGCCACAACTACTGAAGCCCGCATGCCTAGAGCCCGTGCTCCGCAACAAGAGAAGCCACTGCAGTGAGAAGCCCGTGCACCACAATGAAGAGTAGCCCCCGCTTGCTGCAACTAGAGAGAAGCCCACGCAGCAACGAAGACCCAACACAGCCAGAAATTAATTAATTAAAAAAAAAAGTGAACAAGCACAACATAACAGAAATGGACTCGTAGATCCCCAGAACATGCTAGTGGTTGCCAGAGGGGAGAGGGGTGGGGGCATGAGTGCAAAAGGTGAGAAAGATTGGAGGTACCGAATTCCAGTTATAAAACAAATGTCAGGGTGATGTAATGTACAGAATAGGGAATAGAGTCCATAATACTGTAATAACATTGTACAGTGACGAATGGTAACTAGACTTACCCTTGTGATCATTTTGTAATGTATAAAAATATAGAATCACTATGTTGTATACCAGAAGATTAACATAATATTACCTGTCAATTATACATCAATTTTAAAAAAAGAGAGAGAAAAAGGGAATTCCTTGGCAGTCCAGTGGTTAGGACTCGGTACTTTCACTGGCGAGCGCCCAGGTTCAATCCCTGGTTAAGGAACTAAGATCCCGCAAGCCGCACAGCACAGCCAAAAAATTAATTAATTTTAAAAATAAAAAAGAAGAAAAAAATACTATCTTAAAAACAAGAAAAGAGTGTAGTGAGATAAAAAGCAGATGTCAGATGAAACTTTAAAAGCATGCGGGTTGGGCTTCCCTGGTGACTCAGTGGTTAAGAATCTGCCTGCTAATGCAGGGGACACGGGTTCGAGCCCTGGTCCAGGAAGATCCCACATGCCACGGAGCAACTAAGCCCGTGCACCACAACTACTGAGCCTGCGCTCTAAAGCCTGCGAGCCACAACTACTGAAGCCTGCTCGCCTAGAGCCCATGCTCCGCAACAAAAGAAGCCACTGCAATGAGAAGCCCACGCACCGTAGCGAAGAGTAGCCCCCCCTTGCTGCAACTAGAGAAAGCCCGCACCCAGCAAGGAAGACCCAACGCAGCCAAAATTAAAAACAAATAAAATAAATAAATTTTAAAAATAAATAAAGGGTGCGGGTTGAAAGGACAATGTCCGCTGAAGTGTGACTCTCAAGTGGCACAAACAGGACTTGAAGAGAGCAGCCATGGGATACCACTGGAATGTTTGTTTGTTTAAATAGGCTTTCTTTTTTAAAGAAGTTTTGAGTTCACAGCAAAGTTGGGCGGAGTGCAGAGAAGTGTCATGTGGCCCCTGCTCTGCTGCTGCTATTCCGTCATCCCACCCTCCCACCCCCAGCCCCACACACAGCTGCTCAAAGCCTCCGCCTCCCCAACTACCCTATCAGCATTCTGTGTGCTGGTTACTACAGATGAATCCACCAGACACCCGAGTCCAGCGTTTATATTAGGTATCACTCCTAGTGTTGTACATTCGACGTGTTTTGACAAATGTATCTCACCACGAATGTACCACACTGTATAGCTTCACTGCCTTAAAAATCCTCTGTGCTTGACCTATTTATCACCCACCACCACTCAACCCTGCCACAAACCCCTGGCTATACACTGACCTTTTCACCCTTTCTTGGTTGGCCTTTTCTGGAATGTCATATGTAGCTGGTACCCTAAGCTATGCCACCTTTCCAGATTGCCTTCTTTCAGTGAGTGATATGCACTTAAGGTGCCCCTCCCGTCTCTCCGTGGGTCCGTATCGCTCATTTCTTTTCAGTGCTGAAGAATATTCTGTTGCATGGATGGAGTCCAGTCTGTGTGTCCATTCACCTGCTAAAGGACATCTTGGTTGCTTCCAAGTTCTGCAACTTATGGATAAAGCTGCCCTAAATGTCTGGGTGCAGGTTTCTGTGTAGATATAAGCATCTGACTCATTTGGGTCCATTGATATCAAGGAGTTCGAGGGCTGGATCATATGGTAAGAATGTGCTTCGTTTTCAGTTTCTGAAGATGGTAGCTGAGAGTATGTCAGCATACTGAGGAATCAAGCCAAAGAAGGAGGTAGAATTCAATGATGTCGGCAAGAAAGATGTCGCCAAGACAAAACCATACTTTCATCCTCTTAGGGTTGACAGTTGGTCCTGAGAATTAAATGGACAGGGGATAGATTCCCAGGAGAGAAGCATCCACATTTATTTCCCATGAGTTTTACGTGACCCAGGGCGCCCTCCTAAGGAAATGAAGAAAGACCCAGAGAAGTGGCAAAACCCAAATGCTTTCCTGTTGGGTTGAACAAAGAGGGGTGATTGCGGAAAAGGAACTACACTATGTGGGGAGGCTGAGGAGGTCGAGAATTCTGTTGAACAAGGTCTGTTTGCACAGAATTCTCTCACTCTCCACACTCTGCCCTTGACAACAACGTCATTCCCCTTCCAGCAGAGGATGGACATCTTCCATGGGGGTCGGTGGATGGGGAGACGGAGATGTTATCTCCTGCTTCCAGGAAGAAAGAGGGGAAGGCTCAGCACGCCCTTCCTGCACCTGCCGTATAGGGGGGTTTGTTTTGTTTTTGCTGTTTTTTAAAGTGTCTGTAGCTCAAGACAATATTCTGTTTTCCTTCACAACCAAGTCCTTTCCCTGGGGGTTGGCTTCTGACAGGAGGAGGGACACATGTTTCTGACATGATGGGCTGGGCAGGCAGAGGAGGATAAGATGGGTGCAGACCATGCCTGTTCCCTTCTCATGTGTTTGGAAGATGATTCTGCTCTTGCAAGGTAGGATCTAACTTCTCCATGAACAATCTAGCAAGATACCAGCTGAAAAGAAGAAGACCAAAGGTCAGAAGACTGTGAAGAAGATGGATGATAGATGCCGGGGTCTCCTGAGCATTGTTGGAGGCACACGCACATCTCTGGTCTCTGGGCACCACGGTTATGGCCGATTTGGTGTGTGGGTCATTTTCGATGTACAGTGCTACCATTGGGCCACTTTGGGTTGTGTCTCCAGCTCACCTGAGCAAGGCCATCGTGCCAATGTAAGACGGGGCTCACCCAAGGATGGCATTGTGCCAGAGAAAGGGAGACAGCGGTATGTCATTGACCTTAAGATATTTCTAAGAGAGTGACCCTCTGGAGAGGCTGAGGTAGAAGGAGAGCAGCTGGATATCTGCCTGTTTGTTGGGTGCGTGCATTGTTTATTTTCTGGATGAGGGGTTAGCAGGATGAGAGAGTGCGGGTCAGTCCATATGCCAAGAAATCCAGAGTCTAGAGTGGCTCAGACTCAGGCCTTTTCTCAGAAACAGGCAGAGAGAGGAGCTGGCTTTGGTCACCACAAAGCTAACTGGCACCTCAGTAGTCACGACATAAGGTTCCCAGAATGAATTGAATTGCAGGAGCCAGCACGCCTGCAGCCCTGAGCCCTCAGACCTCAGCCCCAGGTGTGTACCTATTGCAGGAGAGATTTATTCCCTGCTTTCAAGGAGACAAACAGGAGGTGGAAAGTGTCTGTCTTGCGTGGGTCTTTTCTTCAGTAACATTAACTTAAAATAATCAATATATCTTTAAGAGATATTTTGAAGTGACCTGCCATGGGCCCTAACAATACATACATACCCTAACCCTAACCCTGACACCGAGGCTGACCAGAACCTGGACCCAGACCCTGACCCTGACCCTGACCCCCAACCCTTAACCCTCAACCGTAAAGAGTACCCCTAAACATTAACCCTAACCCTCACCCCCTATTCCCTCATCTTCCTACCCCCCAACCAAAACTTTTTGCCGCATACTATAGCCATAAACCCTAACCTCATTACAGCCGGTCTGCTCCCACACTACCTGCAGCCAGAGTCTTAGTTCTCTGAACCACCTACGGCATCCACAGTGTAATCCAATCACATAAGTGTATAACAAAAACAAAAAAGAGCAATAAAACTTCAAAAATAGACGTAAGAATCTTCCACAACATAATAGTGGTATGAAACGACACCCCACTGAAAAGATTTTGCACCACTAACAAATGTCTCTACACCAGAAATTCCACATCATTAACATTTAAACCAAGAAATGTAATAAATTATTAAATAGAACCAACCAATGTAATACGTGACAATAATTGTGAGAAGTTAAAACACATGATTAGGGACCTCCCTGGTGGCATAGTGGATAAGACTCCACATTTCCAATGCAGGGGGCCTGGGTTCAATCCCTGGTCAGGGAACTAGATCCCACATGCATGTGCAACTAAGAGTTCGCATGACACAACTAAGGAGCCCGTGGTCCACAACTAAGGAGTTGTCGAGCCGCAACTAAGGAGGCTGCCTGCCACAACTAAGGAGCCCACATGCTGCAACTAAGGAGCCAGAGAGCCACAACTAAGGAGCCCACCTGCCGCAACTAAGAGCCGGTGCAACCAAATAAATAAGTATTTTTTTAAAAACATGATTATATCACTAGATGAAGGAAAAACTCTAAACAAATTCCAGTCCTATTTTATGATATAAACACTCACAAAAGTAGGAGTAAAAGCACATTTTTTCACAATGATGTGGAGCATTGTGCAAACCATGCAGCAAATGTCATGTTCATTATTGAAGACTGAAAGGTTTACTTCTGAACATCAGAAACAAGGTCAGGATGGTGCCTTTAACCACTGCTGCTCAATGTTGTACTGGAAGTTCTACCCAAATCCATGAGGAAAGACATAAAAGGGATCCAGATATGAAAGTAGAAATTAAAACCAAGTCTTTTCACTATACAGTTGACATCGTCTGTATATATATAAGTTTAAAGCATAAATAATTTCAGGGCTTCCCTGGTGGCACAGTGGTTGAGAGTCCGCCTGCTGATGCAGGGGACATGGGTTCGTGCCCCAGTCCGGGAAGATCCCACATGCCGCGGAGCGGCTGGGCCCATAAGCTATGGCCGCTGAGCCTGCGCGTCCGGAGGCTGTGTTCCGCAACAGGAGAGGCCACAACAGTGAGAGGCCTGCGTACCACAAAAAAAATAAATAATAATAATAATAATTTCAGCTAGCCAACTAATTCACAAAATAACAAGACAAAATATCAATACACAAAAAGCTATTTACTTCTTTTTTAAAGATTTATTTTTTATTTATTTATTTATTTTTGGCTGCATCGGGTCTTAGTTGCAGCACACGGTACCTTCGTTGCGGTGCACAGCCTTGTCTGTAGTTGTGGCACGCGGGTTTTCTCTCTCTAGTTGTGGCATGTGGGTTTTCTCTCTCTAGTTGTAGGACACGGGTTCCAGAGCACGTGGACTCTGAAGTTTGCAGCACGCAGGCTCTCTAGTTGAGGTGCGAGAGCTCAGTAGCTGTGGCACGGGCTTAGTTGCCCCGAGGCATGTGGGATCCTAGTTCCCTGACCAGGGATCAAACCGGCGTCCCCTGCATTGCAAGGTGGATTCTTTACCACTGGACCACCAGGGAAGTCCCTCTACTTACTTTTATAAACTACCAGTTAATAAACTCGGAAGGAATTTAAGAAGGGAGCTCCATTTTAAATAATGTCAATGTGATTAGAATATTTAGGAATAGCTTTAATCAAGGTTCAAGACCGGTACACAGAAAATGAAAAAACATGGCTGAAATAAATGAAAGAAAACCTAAATAGATACAAAGCCATCTCACGGTGATGGGAAAACTTAATATTGTTAATATGGCAATAATGCACAAAGAGATCTAGAGTCAAGGTGATCTCAGTGAAAATTTGGGAAGCAATACACAAGCTGATTATAACATTCATATGGATTTTCTAGGGACCCCTAAAAAGCAAAAACAAACTTGAAGAGTAAAATCAAAGTTGGAGGCGCACATTTGCCAATTTAAAATCTCAGTACAAAGCACCAGTAAATGAAACACTGTGATACTAGCATAAAGATATACATATAAATGAAACTGGATAAACAACCCCCAAATAAACCCATCCTGCTAGAATAATTTTTGACATAGGCGGACAACATTCAATTAAGGAAAGAATGGTCTTTTCAACAAATGGTGCTAGGCAACTGACTATCCACGTGCACAGCAATGAAATTTGACCCTTGCCTCACACCGTAAAGACACTTAAAATAAATAAAAGTCAATCAGCCCTTCATATTCGTGGGTTCTACAACCATGAATTCAAACAATTATGGATATAAAATATTGCAGAAAACAATTCCAAAGTTTCCAAAGTGTAAATACTGAATGTCACTTCCAGTTAGTTCTTTAGATAGCATCTACATTATATTAGGTATTATGACTAATCTAGAGATAATTTAAAGTATGCAGGAGAATGTGCACGAAGGATACATGCAAATACTACACCATTTTATATAAGAGACATGAACATCCGTGGATTTTGGTATCCACGGGGCACATCTGGAACCATTCCTCAGGGAATACTGAAGAATAAATCAAATCTCAAAGGAAACAAGGCTGTAAGTGTTCACGACCTTGGGTTTCGCTAAGGTTTCTTAGATCTGACACCAGGAGATAATCAATGAAAGAAAAAATAAATGCAGTTCCTCAAAATTAAAAACTTTTGTGCATCAAAAGACACTATCCATAAAGTGCAAAGAAAATAAAAATAGAAAATACTGACACATTATATATGTGATAAAACACCGCCATCCAGAATATATCAAGAACTGTTACAACTGATCAACAGAAAGACAAACCAGCCCATATTTTAAATGAATAAAGGACTTGAATAGACCTTTCCCTAGACGAGATGTATGATTTGTCAACAAGCACAGGCAAAGGTGTCAAACGTTTTCCAGGCAAGATAGTACACGTGATGTGAGTCCATGGGCAATTATTAGAGGGTGGTTCCCTATATAACTTCAGGGTGTTTGGATGAGGATAATACAATGACAAGTGCCCTTGACCAGTGAAGCAGTATGTGATGAATAATTGTAAGTCTGTTAGGAACACACAGATCGAGCTGGTTATAATTATTCCTCATAAAAATTATATAAGCATTAGGTACACTGTGTAGTGTGTTAATGGGTTTAGAATTGTAATTCATGGTATACCTCACGCACCAATTGCAGTAGCATACCTGAAAGACCTCTAGATTTCTCAATGGAAGCTTCTACCTGCACTTTTGGCAATCGGAGCTCTAACCCATTCAGGGGTATTTTTACTATAAAAGCTAACCTGCATGACAATCAAGTGAAAACACTGGATGAAGACTTAGACAATGTTTGAGCTCAGTACTGAATTATTAAAAAGTAGTAAGTCTTGGGCTTCCCTGGTGGCGCAGTGGTTGGGAGTCTGCGTGCCGATGCAGGGGACATGGGTTCGTGCCCCGGTCCGGGAAGATCCCACGTGCCGCGGAGCGGCTGGGCCCGTGAGCCATGGCCGCTGAGCCTGCGCGTCCGGAGCCTCTGCTCCGCAACGGGGGAGAGGCCACAACAGTGAGAGGCCCGCGTACCGCAAAAAAAAAAAAAAAGGTAAAAAGTAGTAAGTCTTTAGGTAGATGGAATGAGCTGATGAGGAGTATTTTTAGAGGCAGTAAGGACGCTGACAGTCAAAGAAGTTAATGAAAAGTTAAGGCTATTGTCATTAAATTGGTTAAAAAGAAATAGGATAATAAAACTACTTAGCACATTGTAAGTTGTATTAATTCAAATTGTATTATTTCTGGACAATTATGCCAGTGGTATTAATATAACAGCTTGAATAATAATTTTTTAAATTGAGAAAGCTTGAGCTTGTATACATAATTGATGCCATAAGTGTTTGTTGTTTTTTTTAAACATCTTTATTGGAGTATAATTGCTTTACAATGGTGCGTTAGTTTCGCTGTATAACAAAGTGAATCAGCTATATGTATACATATATCCCCATATCCCCTCCCTCTTGTGTCTCCCTCCCACCCTCCCTATCCCACCCCTCTAGGTGGTCACAAAGCACCGAGCTGATTTCCCTGTGCTATGTGGCTGCTTCCCACTAGCTATCTATTTTACATTTGGTAGTGTGTATATGTCCATGCCACTCTCTCACTTCATCCCAGCTTACCCTTCCTCCTCCCCATATCATCAAGTCCATTCTCTACATCTGCATCTTTATTCCTGTCCTGCCCCTATGCCATAGGTGTTTGATACTATTACTGAAAGGGATAAAAGTACCGCAGTCTCACAAACAACAAATACTACTAAGATGATGGGTATTAAGCTAGCTTGAGTGAAATAAGTGTTAAGAATTATTAGAGTTGCTATAATGAATGAGGGTAATATTATTCCCTGTAGGCATAGTAGGAAGGGTGTTAACTAGAATCAGTACATTAATAGCCCTAAGAGGGAAACTGAAAGGACAGAAGAATATTTATGTATACTAAAGGAATTTAGTAACTATAAATTTAATCAAATGTAATGACTCAAAATTGTCTGTTTTAATTTAAACTAATTATCATATTTGGAACCCTCTAACCTCTTTTGTCTTCACTTGTAGGCTACACTTATTGCTAACAGTGAAATTAGGATTAGAGCTATAATTAGTGTTGTTATTAGATTTGTTTCTTTGGGATGCTACAGGCAGAGGCAAAGGGAGGGCAATTTCAACATCACAGAGGAAAAAAATAACAGCCACTTTAAAAAATTTTATGGAATAAGGTAGGCATGGTGATCCTATAGGGCCAGACATTCGTATGGACTTGATTTTTCTGTCTCTTTACTTCAGGAAATCAGAATGTAAAAAACACAAGTAATGAAACTAGTAATATATTCATAAATAATGCTAATAATAGAAAGTTGATTATTCTTTTTCTGATTCTATCAAAACTATTTGACTGGAAGTCAATTTTAGTAATTATTACTAAAAGAATAAGACCCTCATCAATAAGTGGAGATGTACAGGAACAGCCATAATACATCTAAGAAGTGTCACTATCACGCAGCAGCTTCAAAGCCGAAACGATGATCAGAGATACAGTGAAATTTTAGTTCATGTAAACAGCAGATAATTAGGAAACAAGAGCCAATGATCATGCATAGGCCATGGAAGCCTGTAGCTATGAAGAATGTTGATCTGTATACTCCATCTGAGACTGGAAAAGGTGCTTTGTAATGTTCTGAGGCTTGCAGGAGTGTAAAGTGAACTCCTACACAGATTGCAATAAAAACTGTTTGAAGTATATTCTTACAATTTCCATCTACCAGGCTGTGGTGAGCTCAAGGACAGTCAAAACTTAAATTTTCATAATCTGTGTATTTCTAGCTTCAGTATCATTGATGGCCTATAGCTTCTACGGTTAGGGAAGGGTTATTAATGTCATTTATTATGTAAAAAATTCATAATGATGGTAGGATAATTAAGATTAGAATGATGGCTGGTAGAATGATTTAAATTGTTTCTACTTCTTATGCATCTATTGTATGTGTATGAGTCAGTTTAGCTGCCAATATTAGAGAAATAATATAGAGAACTAGAAAACTTATCAAAAAAGGATGATGAATGGGTGATCATGAAAATGTAAAGTTCTTTCATAATACGTGATGTTGCATTGTGAAGCCTCGTTGAAATGGACATGCTACAGAGATATGCAGGATTTTCACCTCTGATTTAATTTTGATAAAGTTATGTAATTTTTTACTAACATCTCACATATTGAAAAAGACATAATGGTTATGGTGTTGGCTTTAAACCAGTTGAAGAGGTTTTGATTCCTTCCTTTCTTATTTTAAATTTGCATAAATACACCCCCCAAACATAGGATATGGTTGAGGGCATCCATGTAATCATTCTAGATTAGTGACAGTTACCTATACTACTGAGATTTCTTCTTTGGATCCAAATGCTTCGCAAATTAAGAAAAGTGTTAGCATTACTGCTGTTAAGTTACATGAGTGAGCCTATAAATACAAAGATATTTCACTTTGTGTATACATCAGAGCAGTCGGAAATAACTCGGGGGCATCCACGAAAAGCCAAAAAGTGCCGCGGGAAGAAAGTCATATTTACTCCTACAAATATAATCATGCGCTGAACTTTGTGCGTGTTGTGTTAAGTGTATAGCCTGAGGATAGTAGAGATCAGTGTACGGTTCACGGACTGCTGGCATCAGCTTCTACTGATGACAGGAGTAGGAGTAAGAATGTTGGAAGAAGTAGTCAAAAGCTTCTATTATGTAGTCAAGGAAATGCTGCATTGGGTACTCCAATTATTAGTGGGACAAGTCAGTTTCCAAGTCCTCCAATTATAATGGGCATAACTAAAAACATGATTACAAATGCATGGCATGTTATGACGACACTGTAAATTCGTTCGTCTTCAGGTACTGCTTCAGGTTCGCCTACTACAGCATGGAGGAATGGATGCAAAGCGGTGTCTACTATTCCAGCTCAAGCACCAAATAGTAAATATGAAGTGCTGATCTTTGTGATTTGTTCAGAATAATCAGCAGTGTGTCAACATACGTAAAATGGCTGAGCAAGCCTGGGAATGTAAATCTAAAGACAGGTTGTGCCCTCTCTTTGCCAAGCCCTGTGGTGAATTGCAAATCCAAAAAAAAAAAAAATCACCTTCAATGTTGCCAATCCTTCTCCCACCTTTTCCTTCTGGATGGCGGGAGAAACAGATTGATGCCAGTTGACTAGAGGATTTACCTGTCAACAAAAAGTGTGTGGGATGGAAGCACATCAATACAGTAAGGATTTAACTTAAACTGATTTGCATTCAATTGGTATAGAGTTCTGTAATCCTTATTTTAAGGAATTAAGTAAATTATACTTCCTTACACCTTCTAAATCTCTTGGTCTATATTAACCTAAATTCCTAGTCCAGCACTGATCGAATGGGTGTTAAGGGTAGTAATAATGTGGCTATTAGGATTAGTAATGATAGGAAGTTTATTTACTTTGTATGTTCGAATTCTTATTTTATGTTTCTGTTGTTTATCAATGAAAGTATAGTTACTGGTGTGGAGGATTTTAGCCACATGTATAAACATATGTTGAGCAGTGCTATGATGACTGTTAGTGTTGGGAGAATATTATCTTTTAAATTATGTTTTTCATATATTTTTTCATATTTATAGAGCTATTATTTTTCAGATTCTTTTCCATTATAGATTATTACAAGATATTGAATAGAGTTCCCTGTATTATACAGTAGGTCCTTGTTGTTTATTTCATATATAGTAATACGATCTTAATCCCAAACTCCTAATTTACCCCTCCCCACCTTTTCCCTTTGGAAACCATAAGTTTGTTTTCTATGTCTGTGAGTCTGTTTCTGTTTTGTAAATAAGTTCATCTGTATCAAATTTTTTACATTCCACATATGAGTGAAATCATATTACATTTGTCATTCTATCTGACTTACTTCATTTAGTATAATCTCTAGTTCCATCCATGTTGCTACAAATGGTATTATTTCTATTTTATGGCTGAGTAATATTCCAGTGTGTGGTGTGTGTGCATGTGTGTGCGTGTGTATGTGTGTGTGTGTCTGTGTGTGTGTATGTATATCACATCTTCTTTATCCATTCATCTGTCGATGGACATTTAGGTTGCTTCCACATCTTGGCTATTGTAAATAGTGCTGCTATGAACACTGGGGCGCATGTATCTTTTTGAATTAGGTTTTTGCCTTTTCCAGATATAAGCCGAGGAGTGGGATTGCTGGATCATATGGTAACTCTATTTTCAGTTGTTTTAGGAACCTCCATACTGTTCTCCATAGTGGCTGTAGCAATTTACATGCCCAGTAACAGGGTAGGAGGGTTCCTGTTGCTCCTGCATTTAGTACTTGTAGACTTTTAATGATGACCATTCTGACTGGTGTGAGGTGGCACCTCACTGACATTTATTTTTGCTTTTGTTCAGAGAAAATGGCAGAACTATGGGTTGTCCTTATAAGCCTTACATATCTAAGTAATTGGTACAGTTAGGAGGCTAGCTTGCAGTTAACTAACTTTGGGTTGGGGAAGTGAGGGCAATATGACTGTTAGATAAGTTAACTAAATCTTATATAGTTATATGTTGGCCTTGTTTTAGGAGTCTGGCAGGTTGTTGATGGCATACAAAGTATGAGATTTAGCAGGAGGTAAGAGGGTTTGATTAAGCAAGCTATTTACCTGAAATGTGCATGTGCACTTATGTGTGTAATTGCTCTATGTTCTGTGACCACTGACTCAATGACACGTTATGGTTGAATGATGCTGGTAAATAATACTCAATTTAATTTCAGCTACAAGTTGCTTGACTGTGTTAAGGCCACTGATGCCCATAGCTGAGTCACAGCACCCCCCAAAATTAAAAAATTCCAAATGCATGAAACCAGTTATGTGTGAGCATGGCCTGATTAGTCACGAGTCCATCGTGACGTCCTATTTAAGGGGAAAGAGTAGGTGCTATGGCCCTGAAGGTGAGATGAACCTGAAGTAAGAACAAGATGCCAGATATAGTTCATTTATAGAAATCTGTATGGTTCATGGGCCAGAAACGCAGACAGGCACATTTTGGGGCAAGTTGATGGTTTCTCGTGGCTTCATCATTAAGTCCTAGTTATCAGCAATGATAAGCATGTTGACTGGAAATGATTTGACAACGTAGTATGTATGATTAATACACATATGTACTATATAGTATTAATCACTTCAGTTACCCCTGTAAAAACTCACAGAGGCTGGAACCTAGTGTGCACTGAAACGTTTAATGTGTTATATAACATCAGTACACTGATGTACATGCTTATACACATGAGATAATTCACAATTACCCATATTATGTATTATACATGATAAAGCATATGTATTTTACTTATATATGTGAAGGGCATATAATTCTCAAATTACATAGTAATGTTAGTTTTTACGATGTCAATTTTTAATACTTATATATAGCACTCAACAATAGTGTTTATGTCCCCTAAGCAAATTGTTCAGGGAATAGTTTAAGCAGAAATTCAGCTTTGGGTGCTGATGAGAGAGCTGGAGCTTCTTCCTTGAGCCTTAGGGAGAAATGTTGCTGTTTCTAAAAAAGACTCTTAATTTTAGGAGGTTATTTTCAACAACACTTATTAGTGGTATGAGGACAAGAATTAGAAGAAAGTATAGAATAGATGCTAGTTGTCTGATGATAATAAATAGGTGATCAATGGATTGCCTTCCAATACATGTAAGTGTTAATAGGCCCAGTACTAGGAATCCAAATAAACATTAGCTGAGAGGTCAGAATGTTATACTTTATTGTTTTGCTGTATGAAGTATTGGAACATAGCTAAAATCATGATTGAGAAGATTAATACACCTCCTATTCACTGTGAATGGATCGCAGAATTGCACATGCAAATTAAAACTATCATTCTGGTTCCATGTGAGGGGGAATACTGAAGGGCTTAGCTGGAGTATAATTTACTGGGTCTCCTAGAAGGTCAGATGAGACTACTACTAGTATCAGTAAGATTATTAATAAGAATAAAGCAACCAAGATATCCTTTATTTTGTAGTATGGATGAAATGAGATTTTGCCCATACTGGATGAGATCCCTGTTGGATTATTAGAGTCTATTTCATGAAGGAATAATAAGTAAACAACTGTTAAAGCTGCAATTAAAAATGGGAGAATAAAGTGGAAGGCGAAGGATCAGGTAAGGGTGGTTTTATCAACTGAGAATTCTCCTTTGACTCCTCTGACTACATTAGTGCCAATGTAAGGAATTGCTAAAAGGAAATTTGTAATGACTGTTTTTCCTCAAAAGGACATTTAGCCTCATGGTAAGAGGTAACCTATAAATGCTATGGCTATTAATAAAACAGTAATATGATTCTGATGTTTCATGTTTCTAAGAAGGCGTAAGATCCACAACGCAGGCCTCACGCTACATGAATAAATAAGCAATTAAAGAATATAGACCAGTCCCTCCCATCAGGAAACTTGCACAAGCCTCTTAGATAGCCTCATACACCAGAGGGCAGACTGCAGAAACAAGAAGAACTACAATGCTGCAGTCTGTGGAATGAAAACCACATTCACAGAAATATAGACAAGATGAAAAGGCAGAGGGCTATGTACCAGATGAAGGAACAAGATAAAACCCCAGAAAAACAACTAAATGAAGTGGAGATAGGCAACCTTCCAGAAAAAGAATAAAGATTAATGATAGTGAAGATGATCCAGGACCTCGGAAAAAGAATGGAGGCAAAGATCGAGAAGATGCAAGAAATGTATAATAAAGACCTAGAAGAATTAACAAACAAACAGAGATGAACAATACAATAACCGAAATGAAAACTACACTAGAAGGAATCAATAGCAGAATAACTGAGGCAGAAGAACGGATAAGTGACCTGGAAGACAGAATGGTGGAATTCACTGCTGCAGAACAGAATAAAGAATAAAGAATGAAAAAAATGAAGACAGCCTAAGACACCTTTGGGACAACATTAAATGCAACAACATTTGCATTATAGGGGTCCCAGAAGGAGAGGAGAAGAGAAAGGACCCAAGAAAATATATGAAGAGGGTATAGTCGAAAACTTCCCTAACATGGGAAAGGAAATAGCCACCCAAGTCCAGGAAGTGCAGAGAGTCCCATACAGGAGAAACACACCGAGACACATAGTAATCAAATTGGAAAAAATTAAAGACAAAGAAAAATTATTGAAAGCAGCAAGGGAAAACGACAAGTAACATACAAGGGAACTCCCACAAGGTTAACAGCTGATTTCTCAGCAGAAATTCTACAAGCCAGAAGGGAGTGGCATGATATATTTAAAATGATGAAAGGGAAGAACCTACAGCCAAGATTACTCTACCCAGCAAGGATCTCATTCAGATTTGACGGAGAAATTAAAAGCTTTACAGAGAAGCAAAACCTAAAAGAGTTCAGCACCACCAAACCAGCTCTACAACAAATGCTAAAGGAACTTCTCTAAGTGGGAAACACAAGAGAACAAAAGGACCTAAAAAACAAACCTAAAACAATTAAGAAAATGGGAATAGGAACATACATATAGATAACTACCTTAAACGTGAATGGATTAAATGCTCCAACCAAAAGACACAGGCTCGCTGAATGGATACAAAAAACAAGACCCATATATATGTTGTCTACAAGCGAGCCACTTCAGACCTAGGGACACACACAGACTGAAAGTGAGGGGATGGAAAAAGATATTCCATGCAAATGGAAATCAAAAGAAAGCTGGAGTAGCAATACTCATATCAGATAAAATAGACTTTAAAATAAAGAATGTTATAAGAGACAAGGAAGGACACTACATAATGATCAAGGGATCAATCCAAGAAGAAGATAAAACAATTATAAATATACATGCACCCAACATAGGAGCACCTCAATACATAAGGCAACTGCTAACAGCTATAAAAGAGTAACACAGTAACACAACAATAGTGGGGGACTTTAACACCTCACTTACACCAAGGGACAGATCATCCAAACAGAAAATTAAGAAGGAAATACAAGCTTTAAATGACACAATAGACCAGATAGATTTAATTGATATTTATAGGACATTCCATCCAAAAACAGCAGATTACACTTTCTCCTCAAATGCACACCGAACATTCTGCAGGATATATCACACCTTGGGTCACAGATAAAGCCTCAGTAAATTTAAGAAAATTGAAATCATATCAAGCATCTTTTCTGACCACAGCGCTATGAGATTAGAAATCAATTACAGGGAAAAAAACACAAAAAACACAAACACATGGAGGCTGAACAACACGTTACTAAATAACCAAGAGATCACTGAAGAAATCAAAGAGGAAATCAAAAAATACATAGAGACAAATGACAATGAAAACATGATGATCCAATACCTATGGGATGCAGCAAAAGCAGTTCTAAGAGGGAAGTTTATAGCAACACAATTCTACCTCAAGAAACAACAAACATCTCAAATAAACAATCTAACCTTACACCTAAAGGAACTAGAGAAAGAAGAACAAACAAAACCCAAAGTTAGTAGAAGGAAAGAAATCATAAAGATCAGAGCAGAAATAAATAAAATAGAAACAAAGAAAACAATAGGAAAGATCAATAAAACTAAAAGCTGGTTCTTTCAGAAGATAAACAAAATTGATAAAACATTAGCCAGACTCATCACGAAAAAGAGGGAGAGGACTCAAGTCAATAAAATTAGAAATGAAAAAGGAGACCTTACAACAGATACCACAGAAATACAAAGCATCCTAAGAGACTACCACAAGCAACGCTATGCCAATAAAACAGACAACATGAAAGAAATGGACAAATTCTTGGAAAGGTATAACCTTCTAAGACTGAACCAGGAAGAAATAGAAAATATGAACAGACCAATCACCAGTAATGAAATTGAAACTGTGATTTAAAATTTTCCAACAAACCAAAGTCCAGGACCAGATGGCTTCACAGGTGAATTCTATCAAACATTTAGAGAACAGATAACACCCATCCTTCTCAAACTCTTCGAAAAAATTGCAGAGGAAGGAACACTCCCAAACTCATTCTATGAGGCCACCATCACACTGATCCCAAAACCAGACAAAGATACTACCAAAAAAAAATTATAAACCAATATCACTGATGAATATAGATGCAAAAATCCTCAACAAAATACTAGCAAACAGAATCCAACAACACATTAAAAGGATCATACACCATGTTCAAGTGGGATTTATCCCAGGGGTGCAAGGATTCTTCAGTATACTCAAGTCAATGTGATACACCATATTAGCAAATTGAAGAAGAAAAGCTATATGATCATCTCAATAGATGCCGAAAAAGCTTTTGACAAAATTCAACACGCATTTATGATAAAAACTCTCCAGAAAGTGGGCACAGAGGGAACCTACCTCAACATAATAAAGGCCATATATGACAAACCCACAGCAAACATCATTCTCAATGGTGAAAAACTGAAATCATTTCCTCTAAGATCAGGAACAAGACAAGGTTGCCCACTCTCACCACTCTTATTCAACATAGTTTTGGAAGTTTTAGCCATGGCAATCAGAGAAGAAAAAGAAATAAAAAGAATACAATTTTGAAAACAAGAAGTAAAACTGTCACTGTTTGCAGATGACACGACACTATACATAGAGAATCCTAAAGATGCCACCAGAAAACTACTAGAGCTAATCAATGAATTTGGTAAAGTTGCAGGATACAACTTTCTGTAATGCACAGAAATCTCTTGCATTCCTATACACTAATGATGAAAAATCTGAAAGAGAAATTAAGGAAACACTCCCATTTACCACTGCAATAAAAAGAATAAAATACCTAGGAATAAACCTACCAATTACCAGTGACATTTTTTACAGAACTAGAACAAAAAATCTTAAAATTTGTATGGAGATACAAAAGACCCGAATAGCCAAGGCAGTCTTGAGGAATAAAAAAAGGAGCTGGAGGAATCAGATTCCCTGACTTCAGACTATACTACAAAGCGACAGTAACCAAGACAATATGGCACTGGAACAAAAACAGAAATATAGATGAATGGAACAGGATAGAAAGCCCAGAGATAAACCCACGCACCTATGGTCAACTAATCTATGACAAAGGAGGCAAGGATATACAATGGAGAAAAGACAGTCTCTTCAATAAGTGATGCTGGGAGAACTGGACAGCTACATGTAAAAAATGAAATTAGAACACTCCCTAACACTATACACAAAAATAAACTCAAAATGGATTAAAGACCTAAGTAAGACTGGACACTATAAAACTCTTAGAGGAAAACTTAGGAAGAACACTCTTTAACATAAATCACGGCAAGATCTTTTTTGATCCACCTCCTAGAGTAATGGAAATAAAAACAAATGGGACCTAATGAAACTTAAACGCTTTAGGACAGCAAAGCAAACTACAAACAAGACGAAAAGACAACCCTCAGAATGGGAGAAAATATTTGCAAATGAATCAATGGACAAAGGATTAATCTCCAAAATATATAAACAGCTCATGCAGCTCAATATTTAAAAAAAAAACAAACAACCCAATCCAAAAATGGGCAGAAGACCTAAGTAGACATTTCTCCAAAGAAGACATTCAGATGGCCAAGAAGCACATGAAAAGCTGCTCAACATCACTAGTTATTAGAGAAATGCAAATCAAAACTACAATGAGGTATCACCTCATGCCAGTTAGAATGGGCATCATCAGAAAATCTACAAACAACAAATGCTGGAGAGGGTGTGGAGAAAAGGGAACCCTCTTGCACTGTTGGTGGAAATGTAAATTGATACAGCCACTATGGAGGTTCCTTAAAAAACTAAAAATAGAATTACCATATGACCCAGCAATCTCACTACTGGGCATATACCCAGAGAAAACCATAATTCAAAAAGACACATGCACGCCAATGTTCACTGCAGCACTATTTACAATAGCCAGGATATGGAGGCTACCTAAATGCCCATCGACAGACAAATGGATAAAGAAGATGTGGTACATATATACAATGGAATATTACTCAGCCATAAAAAGGAACAAAACTGGGTCATTTGTAGAGTCATGGATGGATCTAGACACTGTCATACAGATTGAAGTAAGTCAGAAAGAGGGAAACAAAAATCGTATATTAATGCATATATGTGGAACCTAGAAAAATGGTACAGATGAACCAGTTTGCAGGGCAGAAATTGAGACACAGATGTAGAGAACAATTGTATGGACCCCAAGAGGGGAAAGCTGGGAGGAGGATGAATTAGGAGATTGGGATTGACATGTATACACTAATATGTATTAAATGGTTAACTAATAAGAACCTGCTGTATAAAAAATATATATAAAATAAAATTCAAAAAAAAAAGAATATAGAAGCTCTGTTTTCATGAAACTATCAAATAATTCATAGGTTGTTTACATCTTGTTACATACGAGTTAGGGATTAGAAGACAGTTATTGTACCTGATGTGTATTGCTAGAAATAAACCTGTTATGATTTGCAAAATTAAACAAATACAAAGCAAAGAATGGGCATTTCATTGTGCTGAGATATTTGATGGGACTGGTAGATCAATAAATGCACTGTTAATGATTTTGATTACTGTGTGGAATCTTCAAATGTTGATCACTAGTGTTCTCATAGTTGAAAAACAACGATGATTTTTCATGACATTGGCATGGTTCCATTCCGTGTAAGAATAATGATGACATACATAGCATTTTAAGTACTATTTTTGTTGTTAGTTTTATAAGGTTTTTCTTCCAAACCTTCACAGATTTGTAGTGGGTTTGCGTTTATTTCCATGGTAGAACTGGTTGTATTATTGCAATGAATTTTGATGGATCATTTTTGGGCTTAATGGTTTTTAAAATTTATTTAGGGTGACTGTTAATAGTTTTTGGTTATGCGACAGCTATGGCTACAAATCAGTATCCTGAGGTTTGAGTTTCTAATAAAATTATCTTAGGTATACTTCTTTTGTGTTGTTATGGAAATACTAATTAAAACTGCAATGCAATATTTAGTCACATTCACTAAATGATTATAATCAAGAACCAATAAATATATTAGCAACAATGTTGAGAAATTGGGACCCTTATGGTTTGCTTGTGGAAATGGAAAACGGTACAGACTATACGTACAACAGTTTGTCATTTTCTCAAAAAGATGAAAATATAATTACCGTTTATTTCAAAAACTCCAATCCTAGATATATACGTCAATGAACTGAAAACAGGTGTTCAAACAAGAACTGGTACACAAATATTCATAGCAACATTATTCACAATAGCCCAAAAGGTAGAAACCATACAAAATTCCATCAGTGGATGAATGGATATGAAAAATAGGGTAGATTCAAAGACTTCCATTTTTCTGCTCTATAAAAAATAAAGTGAAATGGTGCAGCCACTGTGGAAAATATTATAGCAAAAACTTAAACGTGAAATTAACATATGATATGTCAATTCCACTTCGGGGTGTATACCCAAAATGTTTGAAACCAGGGACTGAAACACATATTTGTACACTCATATTCATACCAGTACTATTCATACTGGTCAAAGATGGAAGGAATCCAAGTGTCCATGGATAGATGATTCCATAAACAAGCTGTGGTATATACACAATGGAATACAATTCAGCCTTTAAACTTAAGGTATGCTACAATGTGGATGAACCTTAAAGTCATTATGTTAACTGAAACAAACCAGACCAAAAAGGTACAAACATGCTATGATTCCACTAGTATGAGATATCCAAATAAGTCAAATTCAAAGAAAGAAAGTAGAATGTGATTCCCAGGGGTTGAAGAGAGTTGGTGTTTAATGGATGTAAATGTGGTTAATGTCGTAGAACTATATACTTAAAGTGGCTTAAATGGTAAACATTATGTTGTATGGATTTAATCACAATGACAAATATGAATGAAGTACTGATACATGCTACAACATGAATGAACACTGAAAACATCCTAAGAGAAAGAAGCCATACAGCAAAGACCACCCAGATCGTATTCATTTACGCACTTGAAATCCATCAAGGTTTTATAAATAAGGGAAAGTCTCAAGAACTGTTCCAGAAAAAGTAAACTGGATCAGAATAGAAAACCACATTTCCATATAGTTGGGGCAAGTGGTGAAAGTTGAACAGGGCCTGTGGATGGGATTATAAAGTGAAAACCATAATAATTCCTCATTTGGCAGTGGTCTACTGGGAGAGTGTCTCTGTTTGAGGTCGAACGCACTGGAGGTCTTCATTTAGATTGGCAGATGTGGAAAATCAATGATGACTGAGGAATCTGAGCTTAGAGATAAAGTGTACATTGTACTGTTACTGCAAGTTTTAGGTATCTCTGAAATTACTAGAAAGTAAATAACTTTTCCAGACAACCATGTCAATACCGCACCTGAAAAGTAGAAAAAGACATCAAACTTCATTATAAGGGCCAAGCCCTAGCCAGATCCAATTCCCCCCAAATGATGAAGCTCATTGCTATATACATATACAACATATATGTACTATTAAAAAAGAATCTTTTTACATGAGATGATGTATGTTAACTAATTGTATTGTGGTAATCATTTCACAATATATGTATGACAAATCATAGGTCAATTATATCTCAATAAAACTGGAAAAGGTTACATCAGCTTTACAATAATGTCTTTCAAATATACATATATAGAGATAGATATAGATCTATATATATGTTTGTATATATATAGACCAAAATAAAATGGAAATACAACTTAGCAAAACTTACAGGATGCAACAAAAACAGCTGTAATTAAGAAGTTTATCATTATAAACACCTACAGTAAGAAAAAAAGATCAGAAATAAACAATCTAACTTTACCCTTAAAGGAAGTAGGAAAAAAAGCAAAAAACTAAGCACATATGAAGCAAAAGGAATGAAATATCAGAGCAGATATTAATAGAGACCATGAAAACAATAGAAAACATCCATGCAAAGTGTGATTTTTTTAAAAAGATAAGCAAAATTGACAAACTTTTATCTATACTAAGAATAAAAGAGAATACTCAAATACACAAAATCAGAAATGAACGATGAGAAACTGCAACTGATACAACAGAAATACAACATCATAAGTGACAAATATGAATAAGTATACTCCAACAAATTGGATAAACTAGAAGAAAGAAACAAATTCCTAGAAACCTACCAAGACTGAATCAAAACAAAATAGAAAATCTAAACAGATCAGTGATGAGTGAAGAGATTGTATCATTAATCAAAAACCTACAAACAGAAAAAGGTAAAGATGAGATGGCTTCACTGGGAAGTTCTACCAAACACTTAAATAAGAATTAATACAAATCTATCACAAACTCTTCCAAAAAAATTAAGAGGAGTAACATTCCCAAACTCATTTTATGGGTCCGACGTAACTTTGATACCAAACCTACATAAGCACACTACCAGAAAAAAAGAAAAAAAAAAAAATGGGAAGTATCCCTGATGAATATAAATGCAAAAATTCTCAACAAAATACTAGCAAACCAAATTCAATGGTATACAAAAAGGATCATACACCATGCATGACCAAGTGGGATTTATCCCTGGGGTGCAAGGACGCTTCAATGTAAATTAAATAAAATATGTAAATTAAAATATGTGATGCACCACATTAATAGAATAAAACATAAAAATCATATGGTAATTTCAATAGACACAGAAAAGGCACTTGACAAAATTGAACATCCTCCCAAAATTGGTTTAGAAAAATGTACCTCAACATAATAAAGGCCATAAAGAACAAATTCACAGCAAACATTATTCTCAATGGTGAAATTCTGAAAGATTTTCTGCTAAAAATAGGAAAAAAAAAAAAGCATGTCAATTGTCATCACTCCTTTTCAATATGGTGCCGGAAGTCCTAGCCATTTCAATTAGGCAAGAAAAGGAAATAAAAGAAATCCAAATTGGAAAGGATGAAGTAAAACTGTCTCTGGTTGCATTTAATATCATCTTATATATGAAAAATTTTAAAGATTCCACCAAAAAAAATTATATCTAATAAACAAATTTAGTCAAGTTGCAGGATACAAAATCAACGTAGAAAAAACAGCTGTGTTTTATTTTATTTATTTATTTATTTTTGGCTGAGTTGGGTCTTCACTGATGCGTACAGGCTTTCTCTAGTTGCTGTGAGTGGGGGCTACTCTTCATTGCGGCATGCAGGCTTCTCATTGCAGTGTTTTCTCTTGCTGCGGAGCACAGGCTCTAGGTGTGTGGGCTTCAGTAGTTGCAGCACGCAGGCTCAGAAGTTGGGGCACATGGGCCCTAGAGTGCATGGGCTTCAGGAGTTGCGGTACATGGCCTCAGTAGTTGTGGCTCACAGGCTCTAGAGTGCAGGCTCAGTAGTTGTGGTGCACGGGCTTAGTTGCTCCGTGGCATGTGGGATCTTCCCAGACCAGGGATTAAACCCATGTCCCCTGCATTGGCAGGCGGATTCTTAACCACTGCGCCACCAGGGAAGTACCAACAGCTGTGTTTTAATATACTAACCACAAACAATTTGAAAAAAGAAGTAAGGAAAACAATCATATTTACAATAGCCTCAAAAATAGATAAAACACTTAGGAATAAATTAAACCAAGTAGGTGAAAGATCTATAAAACTACAAGACCTTGATGAAAGAAACTTCAGAAGATACAAATAAATGGAAAGAGTGATCGTGGATTGGAAGAATTAATATTGTTAAAATGTCCATACTATACAAAGCCATCTATAGATTCAATGCAATTCCTATCAAAATTCCAATGACTTTTGCACAGAAATAAAGAAAACCACGCTAAAAGTTGTATGAAACCACAAAACACCCCTAATAACCAAATCAATCTGGAGAAAAAAGAACAAATCTATAGGCATCACAATTCCTGATTTCAAACTTTATTACAAAGCTATAGTAATCAAAACAGTATGATACTGGCAAAAAATAGAGACACAGACAAATGGAACAGAATCAAGAGCCCAGAAATAAACCAGCTCATACATGGTCAACAAATATTTGACAAGGGAGCCAAGAGATGCAATGGTAAAAGAATAGTTTCTTCAACAAATGTGCGGGAAAAACTGGAGAACTACAAGCAGAAGAATGAAATAAACCACTTTCTTCTACCTCTCACAAAAATTAACTCCAAATGAGCTAAAGGCTTAAATGTAAGACCCCAAACTATTACTTCTTCTGTTACTTGAAGACAACCTAAGGAATAAACTCCTTGATATTGGTTTTTTTTAATTAACATCTTTCTTGAGCATAGTTGCTTTACAATGGTGTGTTAGTTTCTGCTTTATAACAAAGTGAATCAGCTATACGTATACATATCTCCCCATATCTCCTCCTCTTGCGTCTTTGATACTGGTTTTGACAAAGACTTTTTGGATATTTGTACCAAGGGTGCAAGTGACAAAAACCAAAATAAACAAGTGGAACTTGTTTCATATGAAATAAAAACTAAAATAACAAAAAAGCAAAAAACATTAAACTAAAAAACAACACTTCTACATAGCAAAATAAACAATCAGCAAATACAAAGGAAACCTACAGAATGGGAGAACATATGTGGAAACCATCTTTCTGATAAGGGCTTTATCCAAAATACATAAAGAATATATAAAGCTCAATGGCTAAAAAGATAAAAATCTGGGATAAAGACTTGAATAGACATTTCTCCAAAGAAGACATCCAAACGACAAACAGATACGTGAAAAGATGCTCATCTAAATATCACGGAAGTGCGAATCAAAACCACAATGAGATATCACTTCATACCTGCTAGAATGCTTATGTGAAGAAAAAAAAAGGGCAACTCTTATGTACTTTTGGTGGAAGTGTAAACTGGTACAATCGTAGGAATCAAAAAGAATGGAATTGGAGCCTTATCTTACATCATTCACACAATTTACCTCAGAATGGATTAAATATTTAAATGTAGGACTTGAAACAATAAAAATCCTAAAAGAAAATATAGGAGTAAAGCTCCTTGACATTGGTCTTGGCAATAATTATTTTTTGCATATGACCCCAAAATAACAGGCAACAAAAGGAGAAATAAACAAGTGGGACTATGTCAACCTAAAAACCTTCTGCACAGTAAAAGAAATAATCCAAAGAATGAAAAGGCAACATATGGAATGGGAGAAAATATTAACAAACCGTCTTATCATAAATGGTAATTATGAAAGTATATAAATAAATCACACAACAGCAAACAAACAAAAACAAATAATCTGATTAAAAATGGTTAAAAGATCTGATTAGACACTTTTCAAAAAATAGTACAAGTGTCCAACAGGTACATGAAAAGGTGTTCAGCATCATTCATCATCACAGAAATGCAAATCAAAACTGTAATGAGATACCACCTCATACCTGTTAGAATGGCTACAGTCAAAGAGACAAGAGATTACAATTGTTTGCAAGGATGTGGACAGAAGGAAATCCTTTTTGGTGAAAATGTAAATTACTACAGCCACTGTGAAAAACAGTATGGAGGTTCCTCAAAAAATTAAAAGTAGTCATTTTGTTCTCCCAGTACCATTTGTTGAAGAGACTATCATTTGCCCATTGCGTATGTGTGACTCCCTTCTCAAATATTAGTTGACTTTATATGCAGGAGTTTATTTCTGGGCTCTCTATTCTGTTCCACTGACTATGTGACTATTTTCTTGCCAGTACCATACTGTCTTAATTACTGTATCTCTGTAATATAGTTTTAAATCAGGAAGTTTGATGCCTCCCAACTTGTCCTTTCTCAGGATTGCTTTGGCTATTTGGGGTCTTTCGTTTGATAAAGTTTAAGATTTTTTTTCTATATCTGTGAAAAACGTCATTAGAATTTTGATAGAGATTTAATTGAATCTATAGATGTGTACTGTGGACATCTAAATGATATTAATTCTTCTGATCCATGGGCATAGTATATCTTTCTATTTTATTTTTTCTTCTTCAGTTTTTTTCATCAAAATCTTCAAGTGTTTATTGTACAATTATTTCCCTTCCTTGGTTAAATTTATTCCTAACTATTTTATTGGTTTTGATGTTATTGTGAATGGAGAAAGAATAGCGTCTTCAACAAATGCTGTTGGGAAAATTGGAAAACCACATGCAGAAAAATGAAATTAGACCCTTATCTTATAGCACTCACCAATATTAATCAAAATGGATTAGAGACAAACATAAGGACTGATACCCTGAAACTCCTAGAAGGAAACATAGAGAAGAAGTGCCTTAACATTGGTCTTGGCAATGGTTGTTTTGGATATGACCCTAAAAGCATAAGCAACAAAGGTAAAAAATCAGTAAGTGGATCTACATCTACCCAAAAACCCCTTGCACAGCAAAAGAAACAATCAACAAAATGTTAAGGGAGAATACAGAAAAAGGAGAATATGTTCTCAAAGCATATATTGGATAAAAGGTTAGTATCCAAAATCTGTTTATATTGAACTCATACAACTCAACAGCAAAAACAAACAAGCAAAAACAGCAAACAAAATCCAATTTAAAAATGGGCAGTAGAATTGAATACATACTTTTCCAAAGAAGACTTCTAAACGGTCAACAAGTACATGAAAAGATGCTCAGCATCCCTAAAAAGTGGGGAAATACAAATCAAAACCACAATGAGGTATCATCTCACAGCTTTAGAATTACTATTATCAAGACAAGAGGTAAGCATTGGTGAGAGTATGGAAAAAAGGGAACCTTGTGTACTGTTGGTGGGGATATAAATAGTTTAGTCACTATGGAAAAACTAGAGGTTGCTCAAAAAATTAAATATAGGACCATATGCTGCAGCAATACCACATCCTGGTATATAGCAAAAGGAAATAAAAGCAAGGTATCAAAAGTATACCTGCACTCGCATGTTTATTGCATCCTTATTCACAACAGAGGAATCAATAAAGAAGATGTGGTGTTTACATACAATGGGATATTATTCAGCCTTAAGAAAGAAGGAAAAAAAAAAGAAAGAACGAAGAAAACCCTGCCATTTGAGACATCATGGATGAGCCTTGAGGGCATTATACTTAGTGAGATAAGCCAGACAAAGACAAATATTGTATATTACCTATATATGGACTCTAAAACCAAACCCTTAGCAACAGAGAGTAGAACGGTGCTTACCAGGGGGTGAGGGGTGGAGAAATTGGGGAGATGTTGTTAAAAGGCACAAACCTGATACTAGAAGATGAATAAGTTACGTGGACCTAACACGCAGCACAGTGATCACTAACGACAATACTGTTT
Organism: Delphinus delphis; assembly: GCF_949987515.2. NCBI lineage: Eukaryota > Metazoa > Chordata > Mammalia > Artiodactyla > Delphinidae > Delphinus > Delphinus delphis. The sequence continues at coordinate 115,341,893 of NC_082689.1, read as the reverse complement.
TATATATCTCAAAATTGCTAAGATGCTGGATCATAAATGTTCTCACCAAAAATAAATTATAATTATGGGATGTGATATAGATGTTAAGTAAAGCTATGGTGGTAATCAGATTGCAGCATATAAATGGTTCAGATCACACTGTAAACTTTAAAAAAATTAAAAGTAGAACTGTATAACCTTATATGTATGTGTATTCTAAAAGAGCCAAACTCTGAAAGAGAAACAGAGAATAGAACGGTTGTTGCCAGGGCCTGGGAAGTGGGGAAAATGAGGAGATGGTGGTCAGAGAGTATAAACTTCCAGTTATAAGATGAATAAGTTTTGGGAAATCCAACGTACATCATGGTGACTATAGTTAACAAAACTATTATATTCTTGAAAGGTGCTAAGAACGTAGATCTCAAATGTTCTCATCACACAAAAAATAAATAGTTGAATAACCTATGGTCATTGTTCCACAATATACAGGTTTATCAAATAACTATGTTGTACACTTTAAGCTGACCAAGTGTTATGTTAATTGTATCTCAATAAAGCCGGAAAAAATATTTCAAGACGGTGACAGCAGAGCATGAAAACAAGCACAGGCTTTTCTGAGCAAAGGACCCAGTGTGACAGCAAAAGTGTCACACCTGTGGGGCTGACCCTTATTGAACCTGCAAAGACGCACCTACAACCTGCCTGAGCTCCCACCTGGTTCACTATGGCAGTCTCCTAATCGGCCCCCTGATTCTCCTTTTGCCCCTTCAGACCATTTGTGGGACAGCAGCCAGAGTAAGTCAGATGATGTCCCTCCTCTGCTTAAAACCCTTCCCGGGCATTTCACCCAGAGTAGAAGCCAAAGTCCTTGCAACGGCTGACAAGCCTGTTCACAACCCCCAGGACTCTGTCCCCTGCTCACTTAACTTCAAACACACAGCATTCCTGAGGGTCCTCAAAAGTGCCAGGCACGTCCCTTCCTTGTGGCATGTTCCCTTGCTCTTCACTCTGCTTTGCCACCGGTGACACTCTGCATGTCCTCCCTCACAGCTTTTAAGTCTTACTCACTGTCAAATATTTACGGAGCACAGACTACGTGCCAGACACTATTCAAGGCATAGATGGTTGCATCCAGCATCCCTCCGATCATTACCGAGGTAGAGCATCGTTTCGTAAACTCACAGTCAATTTTATAGCTATTTTTCTGGAAAAAATAAATAGATAATATGGGAGCGTGGGAATCTTTCAGGCATAAACCCAAAAAACTAATATAAATGTTATAACTGCCAGGGATGTGGAGCACAGCTTCCCACCCCTTAAACATGGGCTGTGCCTAGTGACACCCTTGCAAATGGTACAGACAGAATGGACTGGGGAGAAGAGGAACTTTATAGTGGAGGAACCTGACAAGCCCTCCTTCAGCCAGGGGACCAGGGTCACATCAACAGTAAAAAGCCACAGGGACTTCCCTCATGGTGCAGTGGTTAAGAATCCGCCTGCCTGTGCAGGGGACACGGGTTTGAGCCCTGGTCAGGGAAGATCCCACATGACGCGCAACAGCTAAGCCCATGCGCCACAACTTCTGGGTCCGCGTGCCACAACTACTGAAGCCTGCGTGCCTACAGCCCGTGCTCTGCAACAAGAGAAGCCACTGCAGTGAGAAGCCCCTGCTCGCCTCAACAAGAGAAAGCCCGCGTGCAGCAACAAAGACAGAACGCAGCCAAAACTAAATAAATAAATTTATTTTTTTAAAAAAAGAATTACATGTTATTACAATGTCCATCCATATAGTCAGCAATGTAAGTCAAGATAAAGAGTGATCTGGGGTTTCCCTGGTGGCGCAGTGGTTGAGAGTCCACCTGCCGATGCAGGGGACATGGGTTCGTGCCCCGGTCCGGGAAGATCACACGTGCCGCGGAGCGGCTGGGCCCGTGAGCCATGGCCGCTGAGCCTGCGCGTCCAGAGCCTGTGCTCCGTGGTGGGAGAGGCCACAACAGTTAGAGGCCCACGTACCGCAAAAAAAAAAAAAAAAAAAAAAAAAAAAAGAAGCAATGAACCAGACCATTCAAACTTTCCTGGCACCCACCTAAGAAATACTTTTTACTTTGCAACCTGTATCTATCTCTTTTTGAAAAAAAATTCATGAAACAACATTTACCCTAATTATGTTTGAGGCACTCTGATATTGCCTATTACATTGTATTCGTTTATTATAAGTGGTGATTATGCCCTGCCAAACTGATCTCACCAGCCGCTACTGGGACCCAACCTATCATGTGTAAAACACTGAATTAGATTTACACATATACCAACAGGGGTGGCCTCAAATCATGCTGCTGGGTGAGAATAGTAGGAAACAGAACAAGATTTATAGCATAATGCCACTTAGGAAAGCAAAAATCACACACACACACATACAAGGATACACAATGGTTAAGGATATACATCAAACACATTAGAGGAGGTACCACTGGGCGAATGAAAAACGGAAAATAAACTTCAGGAGGACCTGGATTCAAGGATGCCCGCGTGCTGTGATCTGAGAATGGTTGGCTGGGCTCGGAACTGGGGTCCAACAAAACAAAAGACGGGGGGTCATTTACTGGAAAAGTTTGAGGATCACATAGATATCCAGAAAATACATAGGAGCTGGAGAATGTCGCATTTAGAATTCTTGAAATGTATTTAAGAAATCAATCCATAAGGTCAGAGACAAAATATCATCCAGGGCAAAGTTGGAAGAGAGGAGGAAGGGTCCCCTCACCACCGACAAAGTGATACCAGATGAAAAGGAGGTGGTCGGCTTGCAGGCTGGCAAAGAGCGCGGTCCCAGAGGCCTGGCCTGTCAGTGCACCCCCGGCGCACTCCAGGGGAGGGGGCTTATGGCGGGAGCCACGATGACTCCAGGGAGGGGCTCTCTGTCGAGTGCACAGCCCCCACCTCATTGCGCTCTCGCCCGAAGCCCCTGCCGCCCAGGAGGTTGCCTGCCCCCAGCCCTTGGTTACAGCTTTTCTGGACCAGGACGGGCCCCTAGCCCCAGACTCACCAGTGCTCAGACCATCTGCTTCCCTTTACACCGAGCAGCCTCGTTTTCCTCGACTAAGGAGATTCTCCGGGAACCTGAACCCAGAAGGGGGAGATCATTGCCATCGGGGTGAGGGCTGCAGCAGGAGGGTCTGGAATCTGGGCAGGAAAGACTGGTCTGGGGCGCGGGGGGGGCGGGCAGAGTTACGGGGAACAAAAACTGGGGCCAGCCAGGAAGGCAGTGGTGGCAGCGTGGAAACAGACCCTGAAAGCATGGCTGGGTTATTTACCAGCACAACACAGAGCTGGGCTTATAAAGGGAAATCCTACGAGGGCCAGGCAGGCAACACAGAAGAGTGAACAGAACGGGGGGGACGGTAAAACTGGGGGGCTCCCCAGAGCACAGTCCATGCAAAGGGCAGTCACCCAAAGTGGCCACTGTTCCCATGCAGAAAAGGGACCCTCAGGGTCCAAACTGTCTCATTTTCAAGAGAAGCCAATAAATCCAGAATCTAGTGTAAAACCTCCCAATTTATTTTATTTTATTTTAATTTTTTGGCCACCCCGTGCGGCATGCGGGATCTTAATTCCCCAACCACGGATCGAGCCCGTGGCCCCTGCAGTGGAAGCGCAGAGTCTCAACCACTGGACCACCAGGGAAGTTCCAAACCTCCCAATTTTTGAATTGACAACACTTCTTTGCTTTTAACACGTCTACAGACTGAGGTGGTAAGTGGCCAGACGCCCAGACCCTGCTGGTTCAGGCCTGCAGGATCCCCTCTGACCAGCCCTCCACGCCCCTGTGGGGGACCATCCCTCCCTCCCTTCTCACTCCTCTGGCCCCTGTGACAGCATGCCTTCCTTGTAAAGGTCAAAGCTAATAAACGGGGTGATGGGTATTTCCTGGGCTTCCCAGAGCCTAGGCAAAGCCCTGCCTAAGCTTTTAACTTCTCTTGTCATCATTCCGTGCTCACCACCAATTCCTGGGGTCTAATTTTGCTTCCTGGACCCTTTGATCCGGCAGGCGGGGTGCCCTGATTAGGGAAGAGCGCCGGCCCCTTTTGGGAAGGGACGGGCTGTCAGCCTGCTCTCTACAACTGCCCTGGGTGTGCCTAGTTACGGGGACCATCGCCTAGAGACGGAGTGTCTCAAAGTGCGCTGACAACTCCAGGGTCCACGCCTGCAAAGAAGGTGCTAGAAGTCTCCCCAACTCTGCCTGGAAATCTGCAGGTCCTGGTGCCCTGGAGGGGCACCCATCTCCAGGATGGACTTGCCTGTAGAAAGGGGAGACCCTACAGAAAGGACACCCTCTGAGCCCACCTACATCCCTGCTGCATCCGTTCATCCCTTCAACCGGTCAGTCCCCTTCCCCACCGCCCTTGCCCTGGTGGGGAACTGGTGCCGTGGGGTCCCCTGAGGCGACACCCTCACCCGCAGCATAAACATCACACCTGCTACCCACCTGGCCCAGAGCAAAGCACTGTGAAGCAAAGCCCCAGGGCAGGCGGGGAAGCCCCTGGGCCACTATAATGCCTACACAAAGTCTCTGCTGCAGTCAGGCGACTGGGAAGAGGTCGGGATGCAGGGCTAGAGCTTGAGGCAGAGGGGGCAAAGGGCGGGCGGAGGTCTGGCTGGAGGGGATGGAACCGGCCTGGACTCAGGAAACCTGAGGAGAGCGATGGGAGAAGAGAAAGACCCAGTGGGTGAAGTCAGGGCGCTGGGGAGAAGGTGGGGAGGGGACGGGAAGGGAACAGGGAGAGGCAAGTGGGCGGGTCCACAAAGAACGGAGAGTTGGAGGGACCAGGAGTCCAGGCTTCGGGCAGGCAGAGCTAATCATCAGCTTTGAAACTGCCCAGTGAACTAGGCAGCTCCTAGCAGACTCCCCGTTATTGCCTCTGGGTCTCCCCACGTGTCGGCCCGAGAACCCACATCCCAAGTGCTCAAAGGAGAAAAACCCGGGGCAGGGGCCTCCCTAGTGGCAGAGTGGAGCCTGCCTCAGCTAAGCTTCTCTGGGGTCAGGGGTCAGTGCCCACCCTGCGCCAGGCGCAGTTGACAGAGTCACTGCCCCCACGACCCTCGCAACACCCAAAGGATGCGTTTCCCCGTTTGACAGAAAACCAAGGCTCACGGAGGGGAAGTGATTCGCCCAGAATGCATCTGAGGCTGCTCCATCAATTCGCAAGCCTTACGGCCCAGTCCCTGCTCTTAGAACCGGGCATGCGGGGGTGAAAGAGAGACAGGCCTAGCACTCAACTGTGTGCTGTACTTCAGAGAGGGAAACGGACAAATAGAGAAGGTCAGCTAAGGATCAAGAAAATACGAAGGCCCACAACACTGTAAATCAACTATATTTCAATAAATTTAAAAAAGAAAAAGAAAAAAGGAATGAATGAGACAATATATACAAAAAAAAAAAAGAAAGGAAGAAAACACGAAGGTAACAGGGTCAAGCGTGTGTGGGATGCTACTCTGGCTGGCGAACTCAAGGGAGGCCCTTGAAGAGGTGACAGCCTGCCCAGCAGACCCCCAGGGAAGGCCTGTCACACAGAGGGAACCGTGAACACAGCATCCCTGAGACTGGACAGAGCTTCCTGCCCAGGGCACAAGCGAGCACGTGCAGCTGGAGCTGAGGGCAGAGGGGTGGGCCTGCAGAGAGAGGGGACGGGAAGCTGCAGGACAGAGGCTGAGGGTGGAGGCAGGGCGGCCCAGCAGGAGGCTGTTACGCAGGCCTCCACGTTAGAGGTGATGGGCCTAGAGCTGGCGAGAGGATGGTGGACCAGGGGTGCAAGGGAAGAGACAGGAGGAGGATGTGGGCCTGAACTGGGGAGGCTGGGGAGGGAGCAGAAATGAAGGGGACGCAGATTTTGACCCTAAAACCCAAGCATCTTACCCCTGACGGGGACTTTGTCTCTTTCTCCTTTGTCCCTCATTAGCCAGGCCAGCGGGTACAGAGTAGGTATACAATTAACTCATTCATATATTCAATTAATATTTATTGAGCACCTACTGTCGTGCCTGGCAAAGTCCTTGCTCCTGTGGTGATAGAGGGGAGGGAGAAGAGAATGGAAGATCTTTGTTTCAGGTGCGGTGGTCACCGCAGGCTTCTCTCCGACCTCCCTGGGGGAGTGAGGTGGTGAGTCTTAGCTGTGAATATCTTGAAGAAGTACATTTCAGGCAGAGGAAGCAGCAAGTACAAAGGCCCGGAGATGGGAGGGTGCTCACTGAGTTTGTTGATTCATTAATCGGTACCTGTGCCCTTGCCTTGGAACTTTCTAAGATCAGTGCCTGGGACTTTCTCATCAGACGGGAGTGGTCAGAGGGGTGAGTGGGGGCCACATCCTCCCCTTATGCAATTCCTCTTTCCCCAACACTGGCCAGGCCTAGAAGCAGGACAGGTGGAGGAGAAAAGGCAGAGACAGTCAAGCAAGAGGGTGGGTTCTGTGCTGTCCCACTACTCACCCCCAGGCTGTTCCCGGTTTTAGCCCCTGAAGGTCCCACCCTGTCATTCCCCTCCCCCCCCCCCCACCCCCGGCACTGGGAAGCCCCTGCCCCTCACGACAGTCACTCCTGCTGAGTGGAGCTGCTGTCTCTCACTCTGCCACACCCGCTCTGCTCAGCTCCGGCACCACGGAGGGACCTAGGAGAGCAAATAGTGCAAATGAAGGGCCTGCCCAGGTGAACCCTAACCGCGCCGCCTGCAGTGCAAGTGCGGAGTCTTAACCACTGGACCGCCAGGGGAAGTCCCCCGGCTTTCTTACGCTCATAAAATAATTGGAAGCGGACCATCACTTCCTCATCATCATTCCTAAGTCATTTCTACTTCTCCAGCAATCTTGCTGACATGTCGCTCTAAATTCCACCGATTCAAGACTTTCTATTCTTACGAAGAAAGCATAACAGGCAGCAGACCCCCAAACAGGCCTGACCACACACGGAACAAGGCAGGCGCTAGGTTAACGTACCTGACGCGGTTTCTGCGGCAGCGACAGAATCAGATGAACCTCTGACAGGGAGATGCCCGGGATGGGGCTTGGGGTGGGGCGGCGGGAGCGTCAGGTGCCAGCTGAGAACGTCCCCGGGCAAAGTCACCGGGGAGCTGCCTGCCTGAGTGGGCCAAGTAACTTCCCTCACCCTGCTTCGAGACGGAGAAAGGAGACCCTGCTTCACCTTAGGCGGCAACCCCCTCCCTGTTTATCAACAGCTGAGAAGGGCTGGGAGGGTCTCAGCTGGAATTTACCCTTCTTGGGGTGGGGACGTTGTGCGCTGCCCCCTTGAGAACTCAAGCCCCATCAAAAGTCCAGGGAGAACAATGACTTTTGTCTTGTCCTATTTGCCTTCTGGATGGTCCCTGCGGAGGCGAGCAGGGCTGTACGCCCCGCTTTGGGGGAGAGAAAAGGGACGCAGGAAAGACGGCCCCGGGGAGTCCACTCCGTTCACATTTACCGAAGCCTCGCAAGACCCCCGACCTTTTACGGGCATCATCTCATTTATCGCCCGTGGCTCAGAGACGGAAACAAGAGCCCAGGATCACAACGGCCCACGGTGGTGGAGCTGCAGAGCCCGGGCGCGCGCCTGCCGTCTGGACGCCGCCGCCTCCCCGGACGCTCGGGCGGACCCGCCGGGGCGGACCCGGCTCCTGAGCCCCGGGCCCTCGAGGAATCAGCGCCGCGGGCACAGCCGTGCCCTGAGACTTGGGAGCGGCTCCGGGCCTGCAAGTCGGCAGGGGTCAGCCCTCCCCCAGGGCCCGAGCCTCCCCTTCGGGCCGGGTCCTGGCCCCCGCCCCTGCCCGGGGGCTCCTCCGGCGGCCCCGCTGACTCAGCGCAAACCGAGCCGCGGCGGGCGGGCGGGCGTGCGGGCGGGGAGGGGCCTGGCCCGACCAGCCGCCCGGGGGCAGCAGTTCCGCCCGCCCCTCCCTCCGGCCCGCCCCGCCCCCGGGAAGAGGTCGGGAGTCGGGAGCCGCGGCCCCGGCAGAGCAGCGCTCGGGAGCCCCGAGAGAACCAGGCGGGAGCGCGCGGCCGAGCCCAGGCGCGGGATGACAGCCCTCGGCGTGCAGGTGGGCGAGAGCCCGGTGCGGGGGGTGTGGAGTGGCCCGGCCGGGGTCCGGGGGGGGAAGCCGCCCGGGGCGCGGTCTCCTCGAGGTCCTGCGGGCACCGAGGCTCCCAAACGGCTGGGGAGGAGTGTTGTGCTTCTCTTTGGGGTCCGCAGTGTTCATCTGTTAGGTGCACCAGAGGGGTCCCTCCTGTTAAAAGGGGGCGCATCTGGAGCGGAGGATGGACGGAATCCACTCGTAAAAATGAGCCTCGCCTTGTCACACGAGGAAGAATCTCTGGGGAAGCCAGAACTTTCCTGGGCGGGGGCAGCAAGACCATCTCCCCTCCCAAAACTGATTTTGGGGGGCGGGCAAGGGGGTGGACTCGCTGGGGCACGCGGAAACCTCAGGACGGGCTGTAGAGAGGGGAGGGCCCCGCCTCGCAGAGATGGGGTTTCTCCTTAGAATGATGCGAGGGGTCCATCCGCACCCCCACCCCCCGGGCGTGCGGCTCTCCGCTGCCCTGCGCCGAGCTTCCCTAGCGGACGCGTCCCGCCTCCTTACCTCCCGACTGGACGGTCGAGACGGTGAGAGCGGCCCGCAGCCTCTGCCTGCAAGTGCTCGGCGCCCCGCAGCGCAGATTCCGGGGCTGATCCCGCTGCGCCCACTTTGTAGATGCGGTGACCGAGGCTCAGGTGCAGTAACCCGCCCGTGGCGGCCGGCTCAGCGATAGAATCGAGTCGAACCAGACTTATGGGCCCGAACAGGAGAAACTCCACCCACAGGCCGCGCCCCAAGCCCCTTGTGGCCGGGACACCGCAACCCTAGAGCCGGATGCAGCGAGTTCCTCTCGTTCTGGGCATCATCTGGGGTCCCGGCCGAGCCGCCTCCGGGACCGGCAGTGAGGAGGGTGGGAGCGGGTGCGGTCCCGCCTTCGGGAGCAGACGGCCCTGCGGGGGAGAGACGTGCACACCGGGATTTAGGAGCGGTTTAGGGAAGCGAGTGCTAGATTAAGAGGTGAAGAAACTGCGGCAGGATTAACGGGGGTGGGGAGGGCAGGAGAGCAGCCAGGTAAACAGACTTGACCTTTTAGTGAAAGGAGGGGGGCGGGGCTGATGCTTAGGAGCACTCAACCGCCTGCCTGGGACTGTTCTAAGCGGTTGGGGTGCTTAGGTCTCCTTTCGGCTCCCCCCGGGGGGCCAGGAAGCAGGTACTGTTATCTTCAGGGGGTAAATAGCTCGCCGGAGGCCAAAGAGCTAAAAGGCAAGCGTGCTGGCTCCCGGTGCCCTGCGGTGACGCAGGCGGAGCGGGCTTACTCTTTCGGAGGCTGTAGAGGAGATTTCCAGCTGAAGAGGGGGTGGGTCTGACCTGGGCCTGGGCTGAGTGGGCACTGGGAAGGGGGGCCGGGGGGGGGGGGGAAGCGCAGGGGCGCGGGGCGGGGGCTTCATGTGCAGAAAAGTAGTGAGCAGCCCAAAGTGTCCACTACTTAGGGGTTGACGGGATCAGATGGGGTGCTGGGTTCCAGAGGAAGACAAGACCTTGGCATTGGCCTCAGTGGCCCAGGAGTGCCAAGTGACACTGTTCTACAGGTCACTACTAATCATTCGGAGCTCTGGATGAAAAAGGGAAATGCTTCCATTTTTCTTTTTTTTCTTTTTTTTCAGTGGAATTGGTCCAGGCCCTAAGAGATTTAAGTGATTTGCCCAAGGTCACAGAGCTAGAGGCTGGTGGGTCAGGGGCAGGGCTAGACTGCCCTCATACCCTCTGGTCCACGGACCTTCCACTGACCACGCTGCTGCCCAGCTGCCCTCCGGAAGAGGATTTCAGGCCCTGCACCACTGGAAGTTCACAGAGGTGCTGGCAGCCGGGGTGTGGGGCAGTGGTGAGGAAGGAGGACTCCCGAGTTACCTTATTACTGTTACTAATATTAATCAGGAACTGCTTCTGTGCTGGGCACCTTTATATTCATGATCTCACTTAATCCTTGGGAGTTTTACTGGTGTCAGAGTTTGAATGATGCCCTCCTTTGGGGCGGGAGGGGGAAAATGACCTGATGTCAGCTGTCTTTTCCTGATCCCAGTGTGATGTCTGAGGGCCTGGAGGTTAAAGTTCACTCTGTGTGCAGGACAGGTGGGGCTGAGGGTAGGGTGGCATGTGCTTTTTCTCCAGACAGCGTGATGTCTGAGGTCAAAAGGCCTCTGGGTGCTGCGTTCTTGTGACTTGTTGCCTGCGTCTGGGGGTTTCCCATCCTAGAAACTTATCAACCTGTAGGGAGTTATAACCTCCGGGTGCCTTCATGGCTACTCTTTCCTGCAGGGATCACTAACTCCTGCTACAAAATGTAAGTACGGAACGGTAGATGAGAAAACAAGGGTCAAGGAGGTTAAGAAGCCTCGCAAAGACAAACACCGTTATGGTTTGTAGGCACAGAGATTTCAAAGTTCCCTTGGCTTGTTTCTTAGTAGAGCCGTTCTTTCCTAATGAAATCCAGTACAGACTCTTAGATTCCCAGCGGCTCCAGCAGGTAAGAGGGACCTGTTGTGGTTGAAGCGAGGGGCCGGGAGCTGACCCCCTGCCCCCTGCTTTAGCACCTGGAGGCCTCAAGGAGACAAGGGGATGCGGTTTGAGAACCAGAGCCCAGACTCCCCGCCTGAGTGTTCTTTACAGCGCCCCCGACTGCCTTTGCCTCTGGTCTGAGTCGGGTCCCGAGCCCTTGGGCCTCCCTCTGGCCACTCCAGCCCTTCTCACCACGTACTGAGCCCCTCCCACGAAGGCCCCAGTGGGTACTTACCGGCTGTGTGCATCCCCCCCACTACACATGATACAGTTGTCGGGCAGCTGTGCCAGGCTTTACTGTGATCTCGGTGAATGCTCTTGGGCTGGTCCCCTGACCTGTGTGTGACAGTTTCCCTTTTTACATACCCCGCCCCGTCCCCCCCCGCCCCCCGCCCCCCGCCGTGGAGCACCCTACTCCACAGACTCAGGTTTAAGAGTGAGACAGGACCCTAACTAGGCAGAAGTGCTGAAAGCAAGCCAGATCCATAAGGGTCCCGGGGCCTCCCGGGAGCGTGGCTCTGCTTTCTGCCCCTCACCGAGAGGGGTGGCCCAGACCGCCTCTGGAAGCCGCCACTTGCACGTGGCATAGGGCTCACCCCCAGAGTCCCCTTTCGGTTTGCTTCCCAGCAGTGACCGTCACGCATGAGCTGTGTGCTTTGCTTACCTCCCAAACTGGGGCGTGACCTGGGCTGCTTCCACACACACTGTAAAGGGCGTAAGTTATGACTGGGCAGGAGATGGTTTAAAGGGAGCTTCAGATGGAAGTGACAGCGGCTGCAAACTCGACCTCGTGGCTCTTGAGCACGGCACTGGCACCGGGTGCTGGGGCCACGGTCCTGCCCTCCCACTATGAATCAGACAGGAATGGAAAACTTGTCAGAACGGTTCCTGACAGAGAGTGACCGGAGGGGTCCGTTCTGGGTTGAGTGGGCAAGACAGACCTCTCCCAGGAGGCGATGTTTCAGCTGAGACATGAAGAATGGAGAAAGGGGGGGCAGCCGGGAGAAGAGCCTTTCAGGTGGAGGGACCAGTAGGTGTGAGGAGGAAAGTTCTAGGCTTGTCCTAGGCATGCGAGGTGGCCGGGAGGATGCCCTGGGAGGGCTTGTGGGCCGTCTAAGGAGTTTTACCCTTTGAAGCATTCCTTTTGCTTCCGGGTTGGGGGTTGGGGACGGTGGCTTGGGGGTGTCCCGGGGCTGTGAGAAGGGACACCTCACTGGACGCTTGGCCCAGCTTGTCAGGAGAGAGGATAGGGTGTACTTTTGCGGGGCCGAAACCATAGGCTGAAGGGGAGCCTCAGGGACTCCCCCGCCCAGAAGCTTCTAGAACAGACAGCGGTGCCATGTCCTGGGCGGAGTACAGGCTGAGCCAGACTGAAGGGCAAAGTGCAAACATCACTGCGCACTGAAGAAAAGTGCAGAAAAAGCTGGGTGCAGATTAGAATGAAACTGGGGAAGACCGGGAGCCAGAAGAGGGAGCTGTGTAACCTTCACTGATGTGCTAATAATGTCTAGTGCAGCATTCTTGTTTTGCACAAAGAAACCAAGGCTGGCTGCTAGCTCAAGGTCACGTCTGCCAAGCCAGACAGGTTTGCTGACTTCAGAATGGACCAAGATTTGCCTCTCAATACAATTGGGGTTTCTTACGCATTATAAAGATCATTAAAGAAAGGTCAGGGAACTCTTTGCCCGATGAATAACTGGATCCACAGGCAACGCTTATAGGTCTCGAATGGAGGACGGATGGGGAACAGGTAGGATGGGAGGAGGGTCCCCCCGCCCCACCAGGAGGTGGGTCTGTGCTGTGACTAAGGTGGGCTTCCCGGGCATCCTGGGAGACCGAAGCAGAAACCGTGGCTGTCGGAAGCTACAAGGTGTGCTCTGGGTCTTCCCTGAGGAGGCTGGTGCGCTGTGGCGGGGGCCCTCCCTCATGCTGCCCCGTGCTGTCTTCCAGGCCCAGAAGCTGCTGGCCCAAAGGAGGCCCCGCCGGTCCTTCTTTGAACCCTCCATCCGGGCCCTCATCATCTTGTGCGCCTCCCTGGCCGTGGTCCTCTCCTCCCTCTCCATCTGCGATGGCCACTGGCTCCTGGCCGACGACCGTCTGTTCGGGCTGTGGCACTTCTGCACCACCTCCAACCAGGCTGAGCTGCACTGCCTCCGAGACCTGAGGCAGGCCCACGTGCCCGGGCTAGCCTCGGGCATGGCTGTGGCCCGCAGCATGGCCACCTTGGCCGTGGTGGTCGCCATCTTTGGCCTGGAGCTCCTCATGGTGTCCCAGGTGTCCGAGGACGCCCACTCGTGGCACAAGTGGGCCGTGGGCTCCGCCCTCTTCCTCCTCGCCTCCATCCTCTCCTTCGGGGGCCTCCTGAGCTTCCTGACCCTCCTTAGGAACGAGGTCACGCTCATGGGCCTCAGCCTGACGTTCTGGAGCGAATTCACGGCCTCCTTCCTCTTCTTCCTGAACGCCATCAGCGGCCTCCACATCAACAGTATCAGCCGGACTGACAGCGTCACGTACCCCTGGGGCCTGCCTGCAAAATTTTAGGCCCCCCCAGCGAGGGCGCTGAGTTCTACCAGAAAGTGTGGTCAAGATGGGACTTCTCCAACATGTGACATTCGAACTGCCGCCTCTCGGCCTTGGGGTGGTCGGGCCAGTGGCCTTTGCAGCCCAGAGGCCAGGTGGGCGCCTCCGAGCCACCAGCTGCACCAGCTTAGCCACGTTGTTAGGATGTTGACTTCACAAGAAGAAACATATTCTGAAACCCATTCTTGAGTCCTTCCTGGGATGGGAGTAGATGTGGAAGCAGCTCAGGTAACCGGTGCTCAGGCTGGCCGCACAGCCAGGTACATTTCACACCTGTTTTAGTGACTCTGCTGGGATATGGGCTGCAGGGCCCCCGGGGCCTCCGGGCTTGCTAAGAGTGAACCGTCTGTCAGCGAAGGGTGTCCAGTCAGTGCCGAGGACTTGCTTCACCAGCTCAAAGGGCCTCGTGCAGATTCCCTGCTTTAGCTTTGGTCGCGTCAGGGAGGCAGCGTTCAGGGCTGCTGGGGTGCAGAAGCTTTTCAAACCGTTTGACTTTATTTGAGCCCTGCCCTTTGTCGGGGGGACCCCGTAATCCCTGGATAACCCCAGCTTCCAGCAGCTGGCTGTGCCTCGGGACTCTCCCTGTCAATCCCGCCTGAAGCCCTTCCAGGAGGGCCCGCCTGGCTTGGTAAGCGTGGGCAATCCATCTTTGGTAAGGGCCCGACAGCCTCGGGGTGCCATTTTTATCCTAGCGCACACTTCAAAGAGCACGTGTCTGGAGCTGCTGGACTCCAGGGGGTACTGGGGACTGGCCCGACCTCAGGTAATGATTAACAACCACCCTGGATGCAGAGGCCTGCAGGTGGAGGGGACCAGGAACCGGTGGAGATTTCCACCCTTGCTGGCCACTTTACATTTCCGTGCACCAAACTGGCCTCTTTCCAGTCCCTTTTCTGCCCAGTAGGTGGGTTTTTTGCCCTCAGCCCATTTCATTCAACACTAGCCCCGTGCCCCTCCCCCACCTGATGAATTCAGGCCTTTCCTGGTTCATTCTGGCTGCCACTGATTGCATGGGGTTTTGGTCTCTGCCCTGCCAGGTCCTCCTTCTGGGCTGGACTGGGTGCCTCTACCTCTCCTGTGATTTTTTTTTTTTTTTAACTTTTTGATTCCAAGATGTACAGAGTCCATGAAGGTCCCTGGAGAGCGCCCTGGAAAATGGATATCTGGCCTTCTCACCCCAGTAGCAGACTATAAGATGCAAAGGGGGTGACCTTGTCTTCAGGGGTGAGATGCAGAAGTTGGGGGCCAGGGCCACTTGTCCAGGGTCACCTAAAGCCAGAACTAGAGCTGGGCCCACCTACCAGCAAGATGCCCTCTTCTCTAGCCGCGGGGAGGGTCGCCTCTGCTTCTGTCAAGAATACTCTCCCCCTTGGGCTTCCCTGGTGGCGCAGTGGTTGGGGGTCCACCTGCCGATGCAGGGGACACGGGTTCGTGCCCCGGTCCGGGAGGATCCCATGTGCCCCGGTCCGGGAGGATCCCACGGAGCGGCTGGGCGCGTGAGCCGTGGCCGCTGGGCCTGCACATCCGGAGCCTGTGCTCCACGACGGGAGAGGCCACAACAGTGAGAGGCCCGTGTACCGCAAAAAAAAAAAAAAAAAAAAAAAAAAAAAAAAGAATACTCTCCCCTGAGCACGCAGGCTTTGTTTTGTAAAAGGGTTCAAATATTTAGTCCTTCAGCCCTCACATGGCTGCTAATAATTGAGGGAACTGAGATTCAGAGTAAAGGGTGAGACTTAAAATCCCCAGTGGGGCGGGGAGACAGGGCCTGTCCGCCCTTGCCCAGGAGCAGGGGAGACAGACAGCCTTGGAGCCTGGGGATTTGAAACCAGAAGCCCTGGACCGAGCTGCCACTTCCCTGCTGAGTATCTTGGTCAAGTCACTGGTGAACCAGTTTCTCTTCTGTCAAATGGGATTCTGCCCCATTTCCTGCTGTACTGCAGATAACTTAGCTGAAAGCAGGAAGAACAGGTGCCTCATCCCATGCTAGGGCAACTGAAAGGGCTGGGGCTCTCCTGGGCTCCCTGTGACCTGGTTGTCAGAAGGCTCTGGGGGAAGAGCTACTGGGTGGGTGAGTTGCAGTGAGGGGTGGGGAGGGTCCACCTAGGGCTAAGGGCCTCAATTTCTGCTAAGCTTGTCCCTGAAAACTGGAGCAGGGGGATCACGGAAGCCCCGTCCTCCAGAAAGTGGTGGGGGACAGCATCCTTCACCTTGTGGCTCAAGGGCAACAGGGCTGACAAATACCAAGTCTCATCCCAGTTACCGTTTATTCCCCTGCCCCCTCCTGGGACCCCTGAAGTCTTCGCAGAAAACTCAACAGACCCAAATCCCAGGCCCTCTTCCTGCCCCAGGCCCGGAGGAGGGGTGTTAAGAGTCGCAGGAGCGATCACACGGCATCTGGCAGGAAGATGGGCAGCAGTCGGCCCTCAGGACCCATCTTGGCCTGTCTGGGTGGCCCTGCTCCAGCCTCAGATGACACTGGTCCTGCAGGTACCCCGGCTCTGCTCCGAGGGGCTGGCCTTGGTGCCGCTGCTGAAGGAGCCGAGGGCCACCGGGTGCAGTGGGAGCTCACGCAGGTGCCACTGCCGCCACTTCTTCTGAACCTCCAGCTGCACCTGCCCCCAGAGACCAGCTGTCACCCGGAGGGAAAGATGACCCTTGCCCAGGGTCCTGCTCCCCTGGGGCCTCGTTCGGGCTCTGCCACGTCTGCCCAGCGGGCACGCCTCCCCCTCCTGCAGGCCGCTCATACATTTACCATCTCGACTCCCATTCAAGTGGGGCAACACCGCATCTAAGTAACGTCAACTGCACAGCCTCTGTGCCAGGAGCCTCACGTCCCGGCAGTGCTCTGGGCAGGGCGGAGACCTCAAGCTAAGGGCGCAGCCCCCGCCCTGCCAGGAGTCACACCCTTTGGAGGTCTCAGAGGACGGAGCAGCAAACGTTTCACCTGAGTCACTCATTTTACAGGTGAGAGGCCTGAGGCCCAGAGCAGGGCAGTGACCGGCGTCACCCATCGAGCAAGCGGACAGTCAGCAGCCTCGGTTAGGGCTGGGGCGCCTGCACTTGCCCCCATTTCCTGAACGTGCCCAAGGATAAGAATCACCTGGAGTGCTAGTTAAGACGTTCTCAGCCTCCAGCCCGGACTGCCGGGACCTATTTTTGCTGGTTTAGAAACAGGGTAGGAACCAGCAGTTGTTTTAACAAGGCCTGCAGGCGATCCTGGGGCCCCCAGGAGGTGAGCCCAGACTCCCGGAAGACAGGCCCAAGCCAGGAGGGCCCGGCCTCCCCCACCAACGCCACACCCTACTCCCCACCACCCCTTCCAGGTACGGCTGTGAGGGAGCTCCCCTGCGCCCGGGCAGCCCAGGACACTCACCTCCCCGTTGAGGAAGCAGTAGAGAACGGCCACCACCAGGCCCTGCGGAGGAAGCAGGGCAACGGGATGAGTGCGGGCCCAGCACCCAGCCTCCTACCCGCCTGGGTCCTCTCATCACCAGCCCCAAGCTCACTGCTCCCCACAGCTGTTGCAGAGCCTCCCCGCGCCTCTCCCCCTCCCGGGGAAGTGGAGGCTTCCTCTTCCGGCCCTCAGTGCCCCTAGCTGTGCTGGCATCACCCACAGACGGACGCCCTTGGGGGCAAGGACCGCCCCCGTGTCCAGGGAGGGCCCCTGCACCAGGGTGGTGTCAGTTACGTCAAGTGCAGGCCACAGGGACCAGGCAGGTCACCGGAATCAGTGAGGCGGGCCATCTGGGAGAGGCAGGAGCAATGGCACCCGAGCCATGCCCATCCGCCCGAGCTCAGCGGGTGGGGCAGCCCATGGGAGCCCCGGGGCCTGGGTGGGCTCATCTGCAAGACAGCTGGAAATCTGGAGAGATTTAAACAGGGCCAGCTAATCAAGTTGAAAGACAAATGTGTAGCCATGTGGTCCGAACAGCCGGCGTGCAGGTCGCAGGCAGGTACCGGCCAGCCAACAGTGGGGCATGATCCCCCCTCGTGTCCAGGTCAGAGGCCTCAGGGCTACGTACGCTTTAGGTTCCCTGGGATGGCGGGGGTCTGTGCCTACCAGGACCCTCCCTCCCTAGCATCCGGAGCTCCTCTCTTCCCAGTGGTACCCCCGGAATCCTGGCGTGGAGCCTGCCAGGCAGGGCTGCGGGCTGAGATGCAGGATCTGAGCCGAAGAGGCTTGCGTGGAACCGTGAGCTATGAGCAGGGTCTCGCAGTCCGGATGCCCTGCTCACCTCAGGGCCCTCCGAGGGCCAGCCTGTCCTTCCTAACAAGCCCCTGCCCTCAGGCTCCCCACAGAGGCCTGGGTGCCACAGCCCCTCCCCCCAGTGCCAGCCAGGCCTGCCCCTAGCTACTTAGGACATGGACAGGACCCCAGAGAGGGATGAACCAGCCTGTTTATGGTGGGCTTCCTCCACACGACTGCTCAGGAGTCCTGGTGGTTTTTTGTTTTGTTTTTTAATTTATTTAGTTTTTTTAAATTTTTGGCAGCATTGGATCTTCGTTGCGGTGCACGGGCTTCTCATTGCTGTCGCTTCTCTTGTTGCGGAGCATGGGCTCTAGGCGCACGGGCTTCAGTAGTTGTGGCACTCGGGCTCAGTAGTTGTGGCACACGGGCTTAGTTGCTCCGCAGCATGTGGGATCTTCCCGGACCAGGGCTCGAACCCGTGTCTCCTACATTGGCAGGTGGATTCTTAACCACTGCGCCACCACAGAAGCCCAGTCCTGGTGTTTTAACAAGAGTTACAAACTAGAAGGATCTGCTCTAAGAGTCTCAGGTGTGGTTGATGCCACATGGAATGGGGACCACGCGAGTGGGGCAGGAACACGGACTCAAGGTAGCTGTTTTCACGTTTTGCCACACGTTAGAATCACCTGGGAGCTCTGGCCCAGGGTGCACTCTGTGCCCCAACTCCAAATGTCTGGGGTGAGACCATCAGCAGCTCTGAAAGATGGTTCAAAGGGGCACCATTGATTAGGAGCCGCTGTCAGAGGGTGTGAAAGTCGGGCTTTGAAATAAACGAGAGCTGGGTTTGGGGCGCAGCTTAGCCTGTGTAATTTTGGGCTTCTGGTTTCCAGGTGCTTCATTCAATCCTTGCAGAGCCCTAGGATGTGGGTGGGGAGGACCCCCGCTTCACAGGTGAGGGACTGAGTCCCGGGTCGGCAGTCCGGGAGCTGGTGGTCAGGCTGCTGCCACCTCACTGGACCAGGGCTGCCCCAGCCTCAAAGGTCCGGAGACACAGTCTCACTGTTGAGGTGGGGGCAGCCCTGGGTGAGGGCTGGTTAGACGTGCCCCAGGTATGCAGAGGGCAGCCTGCCTCGGCCAGCAAGCTTCAGAAATTCCACGGTTTGTATACAATCATTAAGAATATGCAGTCTTGGACTTGCCTGACTCTGCAACAAGAGAAGCCATAGCAATAAGCCTGTGCACCGTAACGAAGAGTAGCCCCCGCTCACCGCAACTAGAGGAAGCCCGTGAGCAGCAACAAAGACCCAACGCAGCCAAAAATAAATTAAAAAAAAATAATAAAGAATATGCAGTCTTTGAAGAATTTTAATGACCTGGAGAAATGTTCATGATGGAATGATAAAGAATTAAACAGAACAAGGAGGATATAAAACCACACGTCCCAATCTCAATTTTGTGTGTGTACATGTGTGTGTACATGTGTGTGTCTTCTTGGATAGAAAAGAGACAGAAGTAAACACACTGACATTTTAACAGAGGTCATTATATCGGGTTATGAGATTATGGATGGATTTTCCTTTTTCTTTTCCTTATTTTCCAAATTTTCCTCAATAAGCAAGTATTTCTACAATTAGGAGGAGCTAATAAACTTTCGTTTTTAGAAATATATGACAGTGATCATGGCATTATGGTTCTGTGTGTGTTCTTTAAGCTCTCGTCTCTTAGAAATACATACTAAAATATTTACATTTGAAATACAACGATGGCTTGGGGTTGCTTAAAATGATGAGGGTGGGTGGCGGTAGAGGTGAAACAGGACAGGCCATGAAAGGGTAAGGGCCACACGGAGGTTCATTATATCGTCCACTTCACTTTTGTATTATGGAAAATTTTTTCCATAATACAAAATTTAAAAAATATGCATACAGTATAAATGTATAATATATAATAAAATGATATCTGTTTGTATTTGAACAGTGGTTCTTTTTTTTGAAAGAAGTCTTAAAGATCCTTTTTCTCTGTAAACATTTCTATGGGAACATTTAGGAAGGCTCTTTGGTTTCCTCTTAACAAGCATTTCCCCAGAGAGGAGGCGAACGGCCTTCACGAGCAGTCTGCAGCCCCAGCCGCAAGCCCAGCTCCAGAGACGGAAGGTCCCCTTCCACACAGGATGACACCTGGGTCTCCAGGTCCTCAGCGGGGTCACTATCCACTTCTGTTGACCGGGTCATGACCTTCCACCCATCTGGACCTGGACCCCCCCACCTGCTAAAGGGGCCACGGTGAGCCCAGCCTCCCGCACGTTACGTGGAAGCTTCCTGGCCCAGAGGAAAAGATCACGGATTACACAGGAGACTAGGTGCTCTGTGGGTCTGGGGGGCTGGCAGGGGTCTCTGGGCGGAGAAGAGGCTCTGCGGGAGTGAAGGGGACAGCCCTGGGGGGGGGCGGGTCTGAAGGCGCGGCTTAGGGCCAGACCCCACTCAGGAACATGCTCCCAGTGACGCGTCCTCCCTGGAACAGGAGCGTGACAGGAGGACCGCCCTGGGCACACCCGTCCTGAATAGAACTCTGGGAATGAGGGTGGCCGCGGCCTGCCCAGGTGAGGAAGACTGTGGGATGGTCAGTGTTGTTGAGGACAGGCTGGCTCCTTCCGGAAAACCCACTGGGAGAGAGTTCTCTCAGGCCTCTCCCTAGGGACTAGCCTGTTTTCATCTAAATCTTGAAACAGAGTGTGTTTCTGTCTTTGCTTTGGCTACTGGGAAGCTCCAAACCAAATTTATGACACACCTCTGCCACCTTCAGAAAATGTCATCAAATTTGTTTCTGTGTATGAACTCAGTTTTGGCTTTATTTTCTTTATTCGCTGATCCAATCTACTTATTTTTTTGTCCTTTGTATGTTTTCCCTGAAAGCTACATCATATTATTTTTGGAAGGAGATAGTTATGAGTAAATAAACAAATAACACTGACGTTTGGGATTCATGTTAAAAGCCCCTTCTGTCCAAACAGGTTTACTATATTTTTTAACTTTACAACATCTTGTTGAATTAGAAGGTAGGTGGTTTCTCCCCTCCCTTTGTTTTCTTTTTAAAGTTGGCTTTTATTTTTAGTAAATTGTGTATGTAATTGGTTTTAAAGAGTCAAATGTCTCTTGTCACAAAAAAAAGAAAAGAAAAAACAGTAAGCTCCTGACACCCCTGCCCCCATTTCCTGTTCCTCAGAGGCAACGACTTGGAACTCTCTTGACTGATTCTCAATTATATGCTGATGTTGCTACTTCTGAATTTTTCAGCTTGGGGCGGTTTCTGTGGACTTCCCAGTGTGGAGATGAGGCTATCATTCTTTCGCACAGCCTTCCACCTCCCGCCCACGCCCCCACTACGCTCGTCTTCCTGTCCTACTGCTTGATGGCTGAGCCCCAGCCCTCTGCGGTTACATTATTTTGACTCTAATTACTGAGACTCGTGTGATCGTGTGTGCTGGCTTATGTTCCCTTTGTCTTCCCTGGAGTCAGTCTCTCTCTACTTGCATCTCCCACCCTCACGTGACTGGTGGGGAACTTGGGTCCCACTGAGGGTCACGCAGCACGGTGAGGTCCTGCCCCTGCGTCTCTTGGGTCTCTGCCAAACGAGGCATCCCTCTGCCTCTGGGAAGATCTGGCTTTCGGCCTCTCCATTTTTCTCTCAGGAGAGAGAGAACACCTCTTCCCACCGTAAAGTCACAGTCTGGAGCTTACCTGGAATGAGCCAAGGGCCAATTCAAAGAACAGCTGCATCTCCATGGCATCCTCCGGGGAGAAGGCAAAGATTATGTAGTGGACTCCGAAGAGGGGGACCAGCAGGAGGGTGGACTTGGCCAGGCGCCTGAGGACACAGAGGCGCTGCAGTCTCAGGCCCCTCCACACCCAGGGGCCTCCCCTCTCGCCTGACGGCAGGAGGCTTTGCAGCAGCGTCCCGGCTGCTTGTCTGTTTTTACTTCCGTTTCGGAAAGTCCCAACTGCAACGTACCCGTCACCCGGATTCAATACTTATCAGTCCCCAAATTTCTGTTCACGCACCCTGTCAGCAAAATGCTTTGAACCCACACCCACAGGAATAACTTTATTGACTTATACCATCTGCATGTATTACTAGCACTCTGTGTCTAATGTATTATTAGCAAAACCAGCATTTTCGTTTGTTTGATCATAAATATCTGTAAGGAGAAGCCCTTTTGTTTTCTCCCCAGGTTAGGGTTGCCAAATTTAGCAAAGAAAAATACAGGATACCCAGTTCAATTTGAATTTCAGATAAACAATGGGTAGTGGTTTTTTTGGTGTAAGTACTAAAAAATTGTTGTTTATCCAAAATTCAAATTAAACTGGGCATCCTGTATTTTATCTGGCAACTCTGTCCTGGATCCCCAGCTGCCCCCTACTTTGGAGCCACTCTTCTAGTGACATCCTGGGGAATCTGTCACCCAGTAATCCAGGCCTCTGCCAGATTCTCAAAACTCAGACCATGACAGAGAAAGCCTCTGTTGGACACTGATTTGTCTTCAACACTTGTCATGGGCTGAACTGTGTTCCCCCAGAATTTTAAGTTGAAGCTCTAAGCCCTAGTACCTCAGAATGTGACTGTACTTGCAGACAGGGACCAGTTTAAATGAGACCATCAGGGTGGGACCATAGTCCAGCCAACTGGTGTCCTTGTAAGAAGAGACACCAGGGATGCAGGTGCAGAGAGAAAAGGCCACGTGAGGACCCAGCGAGGAGGTGGCCGTTTACAAGCCAAGGAGACAGACCTCAGGAGAAACCAAACCTGCCAACACCTTGATCCTGGACTTCCAGCCTCCAGAACTGTGAGTAAATAAACTTCTCTTATTTAAGCCAGCCAATCTGTGGTATCTTATTGTGGCAGGCTGTGCAGACTAACACAGCATCTTTCTTGAACATCTTAAAGGTTTTAAAGTATTTTGGGATCACATTATCTTGAAAATCTGCTGAAAGCTAAGGTCTGGTGAAAGCTACGGTCTAGCAAAAAGCTGGAAAATACAGTCCACCCTCGGCATCCACGGGGATTGGTTCCAGACACTCCGCAGACACCAAAATCCTTGGATGCTCAAGTCGTTTATATAAAATGGGGTAGTATTTGCATATAACCTACGCACATTTCCCCATATATTTAAGTCATCTTTAGATTACGTATAATACCTCCTACAATGAAAATGTTATGATTGGGAATTTTTTTTCCCAAATATTTTCGATCTGCAATCCAAGGTTGGCTGAATCCTCAGATGCAAAACCCACAGACAAGGAGGGCCACTGTCCCTGTAAAGATTTGAATTTGGGTCCCCGAAGCCCACTCTCTGACTCCCTAGCCTTGTCCCAAGGGTAAGATCTCTGCCTCCAGGGATCCTGCTTAGATTTCTTTTCTCCCCACCCCTGGGGCCGGGTCTCAGGGTCACATGGACCCATTCTCCCTTCCCCTGGTCCACTGTAAACTTCCAGGTCCCGGTTTTTCCTTTTCCTCCACCTCCCCCAGTGCCCAGCACCAGCTGGGTAAACAGTAGGTGCTCGGTAAATGCCTGCTGACTGAGCGAGCGTGCCTAGGTCTTTGCCCTCCACTTACTTATAATGGTTCCCTTCACTTCCTCTTGTTTCTTGAGTTCTAAGTTTTCTCATCAGGATCCTTAGGATGTTTATAAAAAGGATGAAATTAATCTGTAAAACACAAGGCAGAGGTGGGGCTAAAGGTGATTTGCTTTCCCAGCACCTCTCCAGGCCCTGACCCCTGGCCCTGGCCCCTGGGCAGGGAAGGCACTGCAGACCACACCAGGACAGCTCATCACTCCCTCCGCCACCCCCAGTCCTGGTGAAACACACTGTCTAGGCAGGGATGGCTGCCACAGCACCGCCCCCCGCCCCTGGGATTCCGGAGCTCTGAGGTCTGCTCAGTTGCAGCATGGATTACTCACACTTGGAATGCGTTGGAATCTTGTTAAACGGCAGACCTGGAGTAGGCCTGAGATTCTGCATCTCTAGCAAGCTCCAGGGAATGAATGCCAAAGCTGGTCCTTGGACTACGCTTTGAGTAGCAAAGGCTTTATAGCAGAGGTTCTCAAAGTTTAAGGTGCAGATTGCTGGGCTCCACCCCCAAGGTTATGGTTTAGTAAATGCAAATGAGATTTGCTTTTCTTTCCTTTTTTTTGGCCACACCACATGGCTTGCAGGATCTTAGTTCCCCAACCAAGCCCTCGGTAGTGAAAGCACGGAGTCCTAACCACTGGACCGCCAGGGAATTCCCAAGATTTGCATTTTTAACAAGCTCTCAGGTGAAGCTGCTGGTTTCGGGACCACACTTTGAGAACCACTGCTTCGGAGACTTACAGAATCTCTGCAGGTCAATCACCAGCTCCAGGAAGCCTTCTTGATTACCTCCTTTTCCTGATTCACTGTAGTTAGGGATGATGCTACTTGTAAGAGCACTTGGAATACTTGAAAGGGGCCAAAGGCAAGCATCTGGGTGTGTCCACTAATCACCAAGTGAATCCTAACTTTCTAAAGGACAGAAACGGAGTCTATTTCTTTTGCTGTCCCCTTCCCCAACTCCAGTGCCCAGTGCCAGCAACACTATGAAGTTGCCCGTGCGTCGGCCCCTCTCCTCCCCTCCCCCACCAGCTCTAGAATCATTTTGCAGAAGCAGGATCAGTGGAGCTGACTGGCTGGGCCCCCTCATTGTTCAGACAAGTAGCCTGGGGCCTGGGGACGCTGGCCAGAAGACACTGGATTAGTGGCCAGTCTGGGACCCCAGCCCAGCGCCCCTGCTTCAGGACACTTCTCAGCTCGCTGTTGGTGCATGTTGCTCTACGCCGTGCGTGGTGTAAACTAACAAAGGCTCTTTTACCTTATTTCATTTTTTGCCTTTGAATTGTATTTAATTTAATAGGGAGAACTTGAAAGCAAGAGGGAAAATCTTAACTATCCCAAGGATGAGTCTTAAATAGTGGAATTCTAGGCCCCGTGGCAGGCTGGCAGGGAGAAACTTTGCATCAGGAGTGCCCACCCAACCTCCGTCAGTCGCTAGAGAGACCTCAGTCTTGTGAAAGCAGCCTGGGCCCTGGGGCTCTCGCGGGCTGGGCTGTCCAAGCCCCACAATTGCAGCAGGGAAACTGGCTCAGTGTTATGCAGCTACAGCACATCAGCTGGTCAAATAATTTCAAATGACGTGGGAAAGATTACATCTATTGCTAAGTGAAAAGAACAAACTGGGACACAAAACTACACTGAGCATTTTTGAAAAAGTACATGTGCTCAAAGAAAAAAACAGGAAGGAAAAGCACATGATCACAATGTGCATCTAGGTACTAAAAATATGGGTGATTTTATTCCCTTTTTAAAAATGTATTTTGTATTTTCCAATTTTTTTTTTATTTTTATTTATTATTTTTTTTTGTGGTACACGGGCCTCTCACTGCTGTGGCCTCTCCCGTTGCGGAGCACAGGCTCCGGACGCGCAGGCTCAGCGGCCACGGCTCACGGGCCCAGCCGCTCCGCGGCATGTGGGATCTTCCCGGAGTGGGTCACGAACCCGCGTCCCCTGCATCGGCAGGCGGACTCTCAACCACTGCGCCACCAGGGAAGCCCGTATTTTCCAATTTTTTACATGAATTCCATTATTTTTATTTTAGAAATGACAATATATTTTGATTTTACAGAAAAACAAGTACATTCTTATTAAAGCATAGTGATAGAGTCAATATTTTTCCACCACATTATCAACCTAATAAAAAAGGTTCTGACATTATCTAAATGTGACAAGCTGACAAAAAACAACTTTTGGTAAATAATAGCAGATTTCATTATACTGTTTTCAGCCTATTGACTATAGTAGGAAATGAAAGCTTAATATCTTTCATTATCCCCTAAGCTTCGATTTAGTCAGATTATAAAACACTACGCTAAGGTTAGCAAATAAAAATGCTAATCAAATTATCTGTTACCATAAAATGACTTCGGGGAGCAAACATGAAGTCTCATTTAAAGTACTAGATGCTCCCTGTGCTAGCAGCGCACTCTGCATTACTACCGTATCAGACGCCCTCTTGCCTGAGTGGCTCCAGATTAACGAATGGCCCTCACACCTGCTAAGAAAAGCAGAACTAGGAAGTCGCTATACTCTCCTGAGCTACTCAGTGGCCTAATGTGGCTGCTACTCGGATTTCTCTACAATTTCCAGCTCTCCTATTGCAAGTTGAGATGGTAGGTAGGATCAAATAAAATTCTATTATTTTGGGGAAAAAAAGAAGGTGGTCATGGATGGCCCCAGGAGGCGAGCCAGTCAGCCATCAGCAGAGGAGGGGCTGCTGCCCTGTCCTGCCCTCCTGTGAGCCCAGCAGGGGCATGTTCTGTCACCTGGCTCTGCAGCCTTGGCATTCCTCTGAGCCTGTGCACATTACTTCCGGGAAGGGGCTGCCCCAGTGTGCCCCCCACCCGCTGTGTCTTTCTCGTTCTTATCCAGGCCCACAGGCTCAGCTAAGGACCTCTGGATTGCAGAGCACAATCACCTGGTAACTGAAAACCAAGACGAGCCCCCGGCCCCTCCCCAAGACAAGGAGACCCTGCATCTCTGCTATCACGGTTTTTAGAAAGCTCCCAGGTTGAGAGTCCAGTCAGGGTTGAGACCCCTGAGCTCCCCTGTCCACGAGTCCCTCCTGAATCTCTCCGCTGGGGCCACCCCTCCGGGCCTGTCCCCGTCACAGCACCACAGAGGCCCAAGACCAGTTTGGCACTTGGCTTTCCCCAAGTGCAACCCCCCTCCTGTAATCCCAGCTCAGTGAGTCTGCCCACTTTAACCAGAGAACACCAAGAAAAATGATCAGGCACCAATGTTCTGAACCAGTGGAGGGGGAATCTCAGGCCAGCCTGAGCCAGCCAGTTCGGGTAAGGAGCTCTGCTCGCCACACTGCAACTGCCACCGTGGACCAGGCGAAGGCAAGCTCTTGCCGCCTGCCTCATTGCCCTCCCATCCACTGGTCTCTAGGGGGCGGAGCTTCCAGACCCTCCTGCCACTGCCCAGCCCCCGGAAGGTCTGGTTTATCCCTCCGCACACCCAGAGGCAGCAATGCTGGCCTTGACCTGGCCCTCTGCCCTGCAAGCCGGTCCTGTTTTGGTCTCTCCCACTGGAGCCCAGCTCAGGGGGATGGCCACTTACCAGGACGGAGACGATCACAGGCCCTCGAATGACCCACCAGATGGATGCGTTGGCATTGATGTCCCAGCACCTAGGGAGGGACAGCCAGGCATCACAAGGAGTGGGGAGCTGGCTGACCAGAAGAGACTAGTTCTCTGACGTCCCCTTTGCGGGAAGGACCCACACTGTGGTCCTGACCCCAGAGGCTGTGTGCTCAGCACCCTGAGAAATGACTGTCCTCTGCTGCCCAGGAGCACTGCCGGGGCCAAGGGAGCAACTGGGGAGCAGAAGCGTGTGGACCTGAGATGGAAGATTCTGGACCCCAAAGCCAGCATGCCGTCAGAATGCATCGGGGAGCATGGTGGCCAGGCAGGTGACCTCAGGGAGTGAAGTGTCCGGGTGACTGACGTGTGACCTCGGCCCCAGGGCCATCAGGCACAGGGGCACTTGGCAACTGGAGAGCCTGTGCTTGGTCTAAGGAGGCCACAACTCCGTCCGGCTCATTTTTGCCACAAGGGCCCATAGGAATGTTGATAGAACTTTCCATTTGTTCTAAAGAAGCTGAAAATCCACACTTTTTTTAAGGGAATTTATCTAATTAAAAGGATTATTTGGGGGGCTTCCCTGGTGGCACAATGGGTAAGAATCCGCCTGCCAATGCAGGGGACATGGGTTCGAGCCCTGGTCCGGGAAGACCCCACATGCCGCAGAGCGATGAAGCCTGTGTGCCACAACTACTGAGCCTGCGCTCTAGAGCCCACGAGCCACAACTACTGAAGCCCGTGTGCCACAACTACTGAGCCGGCGTGCCTAGAGCCCATGCTCCGCGACAAGAGAAGCCACCGCAATGAGAAGCCCGCGCACCGCAACGAAAAGCAGCCCCCACTCGCCGCAACTAGAGAAAGCCCGCGTGCAGCAACGAAGACCCAAAGCAGCCAAAAATAAATAAATAAAATAATAGATACAACATTAAAGAAGTAAAAAACGTTTAAAAAAAAGGATTATTTTGGACTGAATTGGACTGCAAGACACGTGCACGCCTCGTCTGCCCTCGTCCACTCTCTGGCCTGGCTGTGTCATTACACTGATGACACACGGCCTCCCTCCCCCTCGGCCCGGCTGCTGCACCTCCTCCCGGGCTTCTTCCATGCTTTCCTTCCATGAGCCCGCTCCCAGGAACCCCCGGGCTTACCCTGTCCCTGAGCCCAAGTCTTTGGAGAACGAGACTAGAGAGCTCTTGGTGCCCGTCAGGGCTATAAGCCTGCTCTCCTGGGCCTGTGGGACTCACACACCCATGTCAGAGGAGGGAGCTGCCAGGAGAGGAAGAGCTGGGCTGGTCCTTAGAGCAGCTGCCAGTGTTTCACAGCTCTCGTCCGGCACCTGACCCAACCACAGAGTGGCTGGGCCGGCCCACCCCAGGACGGCTGGGCATTCGGCAGCCTGCGCTGCAGAGAACTCGCCTGTGGCCGCAAGTGTGAGACACAGGCCTCTCCTAGGTAACAGCTCCAAAGGAGGGTCCGTCCTGCTGGAAGAGCTGGACAAGATAAAATATTCCCTCGTTACCTCTCTCCGTCCACCAGCTTACCCGACATCTTCCAGAAAGTGCCTGGTGACAGCCCACGAAGCAACAAAAATGGCTGGGGAACCTGAGGGTTAAAAATAAAGGGGAGGGGGCAGAAAGGAGAGGACTCAATTTTCAGCACCCTTATGAGAGACCGGACAGTCAGTGATTCCAGGCCAGGGAGCAAGCAGGTGCCAAGGGCTGGTTGCCACGGAAACCCCCTTGCCATCCCGTGTAAATGTGCAGCCTCGCGCGTCAAGGGTGCCAAGGAACCCCTGAGAACGGAGGCAGGATCAGACAGGTCCTGAAGGCCGCTGGGGGGCAGGGGGCTCCTGGGAGCTTGGGCCAGATCCCGGAGGACCTCTGCGAGGGAGAAGGGAGGGGACCGGGGCCCCTGGGCAGGCCCATGGAGCTTGTGGAGGCCACTGGTGGAGCCCCTTTCTCAAACTGGGATGTTTGGGGGGGGATACAAGGCCACAGGAGAACATTTAGTTTTATTTGAATATTGGTTTGTAAAAAGCTTGGCCATTCAACTGGTAACGTAAGCTATCAATGTTATGTAAACAAAAATACATTTTGGACTAGAGAATTGTAAGTACACAGGAAATTTAAAGATAAAATACAAGAACACTTCCTGACTTCTGGCTGAACATGACAAATTGCACTTATACATTTATCTCCGTTTCTCACTGAAGCCTCCCCAACACGAGAGTAAAGAAATAAAAAAGCTACGAGCTCATAAGCACAAAGAATGGGCAAGGAGGGTACAGTGCACGAGAGATGTCAGCACGCTTAGGAACATGGGAGCTGGCAGAGGAGCAGTAACCGATGTCCCAGAGCAGACAAAGCTGAAACACAAGCGCGGCATGGGGGCTGCTGCTGGGAAGGCGCCCAGGCCCGGTGGTGAGGGCACCGGGGACGCCAGCAGGCAGGAGAGAGGGTGGGGCTGGAAGACAGGAAGCACGTAACCACCCCAGGTGGCCAGCACCACCATTCTACAGCCAAAGAGTTCATCCCCGACAGAAGGGCATTCTCTGGAGAAACAGAGCCAAGGGGAATGGGGCTCTGGCCCAGCAGAGGGTGGGAGGGGTACTCAGCTGGGCACGGGGACCAAGAGAGGATCTACACCTGTGCTGCCACGTGTGGGCACTGAGCCCTTGATGTGTGGCTGCTCTCAGGTGAGCTGTGCTCAAAGTGCAAGATAGCAGATTTGGAAGATTTGCAGGAGTAAGGGACCGTAAAATATGCTATTAATGATTTTTTAAATTATACATTGAAATGTTAATATTTTGGTTATATTGGGTTAAACAAAATATACTACTGCAATTAATTTTACTAATAATGAAACTAATTAGTTTCTATTTACTGTGCTTACTGTGGCTACTAGAAAATTTTAAGTTATATAAAATATAGCTCAGATTCTATTTTTAATGGATATGCCTGTCACCCGCTGACTGGTAAAAGCCCACCCCCAGGCTGCTCAGTTCTCAGACTTCTAACAGCCGAGATTGCACCCTTGCTCGAGCCCTCCAAACCCCACCCCAGGCAGGAGATGACAGGATTCTTCCCTGGAGGAACCAAACAGCCCCAGACAAAGGGCCTCTAGTAGCGAGGCTGAGGACCCACCCACACAGCGGCCACTTCCAGCCCAGTCTCCCTCGAGAGACATGTCCCCCCGCTCCCCTCCACACACACACAGAGGGCCTTCAGTCAACACCGAAAGTGACTCACTCTTAAATATGAACAGTCAAGGTCACCAGCATCTGAAGAAAGCTGATTACATAAAAGGCAAGGACCAAAACAACCAGAGAAAAGGAACTCAGAGGAAACAGACCATACAGGCTGTACGAGGAACTTGAGCAAAACAATTCTAAGGAATATCATCAGCAAGATTAGAGGGACGATTACTTCTCCAAGACACAAACAGGAGGCCGAAAACAGGGAGTATTCAGAGAATAAGGAAGAGGGCTTGGAAATTGAATACATGATGATCAAGATTTTTAAAATTCCATAGATGGGATGGAAGATAAAGACCAGGAACTGCCCAGAAAGCAGAACACAAAGTGTGGAATAAAAAGTAAGAGGAAAGAAAAGAGAAAATTAGAAGCCAATTCCAGGACGTGCACCATCTGATTAAAAGTTTCAGAAAGAGAGGATTAAAAACCAGAGGGAAGGAAATGATCAAAGGGGCAGTGTAAGAACATTGTCCAAGAAATGAAGGCTGTGAGTTTCCAGATGAAAGGACCACCACATACCAGCCAAAGGATACAAACAGACTTGCATGGGGGCAATCCCTATGATATTTCAAAACACAGGAGACAGAGAGAAGATTCTACAGATTCTACAGCTTATACAGAGGTGAGTAAAAAGGCTCGGGAAACAGAATGACATGGCATGTCGCATAACACCAGATGCCAAAACAGAAGGCCTTCAAAATTCTGGGGAAAAATAACCGTCAACCTAATTTCTATGCCCAGCAAAACTACAAATTGGGTGTGAAAGTTGAACAAAGATATGTTTAGATATGCAATGCAAAAAAATGTAGCTTCCAGACTTCCCTGGTGGTGCAGTGGTTGAGAATCTGCCTGCCAATGCAGGAGACATGGGTTCAAGCCCTGGTCTAGGAAGATTCCCACATGCCACGGAGCAACTAAGCCCATGCGCCACAACTACTGAGCCCACGCGCCACAACTACTGAAGCCTGCACGCCTAGAGCCCATGCTCCACAACAAGAGAAGCCACTGCAAATGAGAAGCCCGCGCGCCACAACGAAGAGTAGCTCTCGCTCGCCGCAACTAGAGAAAAGCCCGCGCGCAGCA
This sequence comes from Delphinus delphis, assembly GCF_949987515.2. Lineage (NCBI taxonomy): Eukaryota > Metazoa > Chordata > Mammalia > Artiodactyla > Delphinidae > Delphinus > Delphinus delphis. Next base: position 115,310,985 of record NC_082689.1, on the reverse strand, counting down.
ACGAAGACCCAACGCAGCCAAAAAAAACAAATGTAGCTTCCATGCACTCTTTGTTAAGACAGACACTGGAGGATGTGCTCCAACACGACTTGACAGTTACCCAAAGAGAGGCAGACGAGAAGTCAAGGAATAGAATTCGTGGAGGAAAATGAAGGAAATCTCAGCCTGAAGGTTAAGGGAGTTGAGCAATTCTAGAGAATGACCAGCCAAAATAGAGCAGGAGGGCAGAAGGCTCTTCTAGAAAGAACATGGGTGGGTGTATCACATTAAATAACATCCCCCCCAAAGGTTCATATCCCTAGAACCTCAGGATGTGACCTTTTCTGGAAATAGGGTCTTTGCAGGTGCTATTAGTTAAGACGAAGTCATACTTACAAGGACCTTAATCCAATATAACTGGCATCACTTTAAGAAGGCTGTGAGATACACACACAGAGGAGACATAGAGGGAAGAAGACCATGTAAAGATGGAGGGAGAGATTGGAGTGAGGCTCCTACAAGGCAAGGAAGGCCAAAGACCGCCAGCAGCCACCAGAAACAAGGGGAGAGGCATAGAGCATATTGTCCCTCAGAGCCCTCAGAAGGAAGCAGCCCTGCCAAGACCGGACTTTGAACTTCTGGCCTCCAGAACTGGGAGACAATAAATTTCTGTTGTTTTAAGACAAGTGGTAACTTGTTACAGCAGCCCTAGGACATTAATACAGCAGGAATAAACCAGACAGATAGGAACTAGTGGACTTCATGTTGTTGCCTTTGATGATGGGGAACCAGCACTGGAGGGTTTTCCAGTTCTGCTGAGGATGTGGGAGAATTAGTGACAGCAACACAAAATGAGTCAATAAAAAATGACTCCGTAAGTCTGGGATTAACACACACACACTACTATACACAAAATAGATAACCAACAAGGACCTACTGTGTATAGCACAGGGAACTCTACTCAAGATTATGTAATAACCTATATGGGAAAAGAATCTGAAAAAGAGTGGATATATGTATATGTATAACTGATCCACTCTGCTGTACACCTGAAACTAACATAACATTGTAGATCAACTATACTCCAAAATAAAATAAAAATTAAATTAAGAAATGACTCCATAAAATATAAAAACTTAAATATTGGAAGTAAAATCAATGTATACCAGTTGGCTCGGTAGTAAACAATATTTACAGAGACATGATGATGTATACATTGAATACTGTGATTTAGCCCCAAACTGTGAAAGACTCTGACGGGAGGATAGAGGTGGCAGATGAAGAATTTTATACCCTTCCCTTTAATCACAAGGAGTCAACAAATAATGCCTCAGGACTTCCCTGGCGGTACAGTGGTTAAGAATCCACCTTCCAATGCAGGGGACGCGGGTTGGATCCCAAGTCTGGGAACTAAGATCCCACATGCGGAGGGCCGACTAAGCCTGTGCGCTCTAGAGCCTGCACGCCACAACAAAAAGATTCCGCGTGCTGCAGCGAAGATCCTGCGTGCCACAAGTAAGACACGACGCAGCCAAATAAACAAATAAATATTTTTTAAAAAGTGGGCCAAGGATGTGAATAGACAGTTAGAAAAAAAAAAAACATGCCTCAGATGGACAAATCAAAACATAGTAGAATATTGTTTAGAAACATGAGAGCAGATATCAAAACGAGCAGCTCAAGAGCTGGAGGATGTTACATCTGGGTGGCAGAAGGGGGAGCCTCTTCAGGAGACTGCTTGCTTTTGTTTGCTTTTTCATTTTAGACTTGTAGTTCTATTTAATTCTTTAAACCAAGTACACGTATGGCTTTGATAAAAAAAAATTCTCTGCCTCAGTTTGGGTACTTTGGGCAAACATGGATTCTGAGGGCCACCTGTTTATGATTATTTGTCTTACATCTTTAACAGTGAGTCAGTGGAAAAGTCTGAAAAGCGGATAATGGTTGAAGTCGTGGTTCTCACTGTGGTCCCTGCAACAACAGTATCAGCATCACCTGGGACCTGGTTAGAAATGCAGAGTCTCAGGCTCCACCGCTGGCCCACTGGACTGAGACTGTGGGGCGGGGCCCAGGCAACCAGGCTGACGTGCCCTCTGCATGGTTCCAACGCAGCTCCAGCTGGAGCACCACCAGTCTGAGTTCCCTCAGTGAATGGAGTTTGATGCAGCTCCTATAAAAGCCAGAGGTATCGCTCTTTCCTGGGCACAGACTGACACCCCAGCCACCTTGAAAAAGTAAAAGCTTTGGATAAGTAATAAAAACTTCCAAAGCTTGTGCCTTCTGACTCAGGGGTCCCAATTCCAGGATTCTCTATTACACATGGAATAAGCTTTGCCCATAAAAGTATTCCTCGCTGTGTTATTTATCACAGTGAAAAATGAGAAACAACCTAAACATCCAAAAAAATAGGTATTTGGCTGCATACATCCACACAGCGGTTAAAAATGTTTACTGAAGATTTGAAAGAATACAGAGCATGCTTCTGTGTTCATGGAAAGAGGCAAGATTCAAAATTCTACATACAGGATGATTGCAACCACGTGGGAAAAACTGGAAGTATAAAAAAAGTCTGGAAGGAAACCCTAGAAAATGTTCAACATTTTCTATGGGCCTATGGTAATTTTTTTTCCTACTTAAAATTTCTTTTTTTTTTTTTTGCAGAGTTTTATGGTGGCCACATACTCATTTCAGCAACCTATCTCTGGGGAGGGGGGTGAATGCAAACTGAGGCAGGGGCCGCCGCTTTTGCAAGACAAGAGCCTCTCGGAGACAGACAGCTTTAGATCTTCCTGAGTCCCTTCATGTCCCCTGGGGGTTGTGCAGGCAGAGAGGCACAGAGAGAAGGAACCGCTGCTGTTTAATGTGCTGCTCTATCCCCACGGCCTGGCATATACTAGATGCTCAATAAATATTTGAGGAAGAGGGACTGCCCTCGTGGCCCAGTGGCTAAGGCTCTGTGCTCCCAATGCAGGGGGGCTCGGGTTCCATCCCTGGTCAGGGAACTAAATCCCACATGCTGCAACTAAAAGATCCCACCTGCTGCAACTAAAGATCCCACGTGCTGCAACTAAGACCCAGCACAGCCAGATAAATAAACAAATATTTTAAAAATATACTTGAGTAAGAAAAGAAGGCTCTCATTATCTCACTTAAACCTCCTAAAAACCCGTGATGGAGATATTATCACAATGCACTTTTGTCTCCTTGCTAGACTACAAACCCCTGGAGCGATGGAACCATCTTTGGTTTTGTTTTTGTAATCTCCATAAGCCCTTCTGAGGACAAAGAAGCGCTCAAAGAAAGTTCAGCAAATTATGATCCTGATATTATAGAAGATGAAACTGTCCACGTTCATACAGGGAAATCCTGGCAGATCTGGGAGTCAAGGCTCAGTGAGGTGGCTAGACACCGGGGGCATCTGGGGCAGAGTTAGCAGCATAAGGCAAGTCCCTTGTCCCAGGCTCTCTGGAACTACTGGCCTATGTGGAAATCCAGATCTGCAGAGCCCTACATCTCCTGCTGACTGAGGGTCATGTGCTAATCAGGCTGCCAGAGTTCAGAAGCAGGAGGGCTCAGTGAACTCTGCTGGCTCAGGCAACTTCCCTAATGAGGAGATACAGCCCTTCCACATAAGGGTTTAGACAAGCAGGAAAGACAGTGGGGGGCATTCCTGGCAGGGGCACTTCTTAATTAAAGGCACCAAGAAGAAAGTAAATGAAGCTAATGGCTACTACACATGACTACCCCTGTACGCCTGTGAGTCACTCACAGAAACCTGACTGTCTAGAACCCAGTGGGGAACTTACATATGTTTATCAAATGAACAGCTGATGGATGGAGGGAGGGAGGGAGGCAGGAAGGGATAGAAGGATGGATGGATGGATGGATAGGTGGATGGATGGAGGGATGGAGGGATAGATAGGTGGATGGATTGATGGAGGGATGGATGGATGGATAGATGGATGGATGGATGGATGGACGGATGGACGGATGGATGGAAGGATGGATAGATGGATGTTTGTTTATGGCAGAATAAGAGTTAAGGGGCTTTGCAAATAGACAGGCCTTGGTTTGAATTCTGGTTCTACCCTTGTCTACAGTGTGAGCTGAGCATGTTATGTCATGTCTCTGAGCCAAGGTTCCTCTAAGAGGCCTCTGGAGGTTGTTGTGATGATTAAATAATGCATGCAAAGTGTTGAGCTCAAAGCCTGGCATACGGTAGGTGCTCAAGAAATCAGAATTATTATCATCTTCATTGACCAGAAAGGAAAGGGGGAAGAGAAGCAGTGGGGCCTGCAGTTAGCTGTCTTACTACCATTTCCCCTCCTTCCCGGAAACTGAATCCTGAATTGCCTTTGGGAAGCTATGTGGTTTGAGTAGCTTAAGCCAATCAGTGTATTCCATTCTCTCAGGCCCCTGTGATTGGTTCAAGGATGTGTATAACACTTCAGCTGGTCCAATCAGAGTGAATTTCAGAGTATTTGCCAGGAGTGCTTGGACACAGCCCCTCTCTTTCATCAGATGTAACAATGAAGCCAGGAAGAAGCCCAGAGCTGCTGGCAGTTACATTGGGAGCACCTAATGATAACACTGATGTTACAGAAGGCAAAGCAGAAAAACAAAAAGAAACGTTGAGCTGCTGGATTCAGCCTCACCTGAAGCTGGTGATCCCTGGACTTGTCAGTTACATGAACCAATTAATTTCTTTGATGTTTCAAGCCTATCTAAGCCAGGTTTTCTGATACCTACAGTCAAAAGCACCCTAACTGATACAAAAGGAAGCAGGAATGAGGACGTATGGATGCAACGTCTGGGGAAGACGAGGCAACAGTGTTGGGGGTATCAAACTGTAAAAGGCTTTGGATGCCAGAAATTGGGGCATCCAAATTTTGGCTATTTTTTCCCATTTGACAGACAAACTGAGGCCAGAGAGTTAACCATCAAGCAACTTGTCTAAGTTCACGAACTTAACTAAGTATAGAGCTGAAACTGGAACCCACACCCTTCCCCTTCTGCCTCAGTGCCCTTTCCCACATGGCATGCAGCCACCGTACCCCTGGAGAAACATACCCCATCCGAGGGCAATAAATCCCTGGAGCCATTTCCTTTCTGAGAAGAAGGAGATGACGAGGAGCGTGTGAAGGTAGAGGCCTTCCACCAGCAGCCAGGAGTAGTTGGCCATGATGCAGTACTGGAAGAAGACCATGACCAGCTTACAGCCCACCTGCGAAGAGAGGCAGCTGAGCCCCAGGCTGGCGGCCCTGGGCTTCCCTCCAGGAGAGGTGGGGTGCGCCAGGGGTCAGCAGCCAGGCCAAGCAGCGAGCCTCTGGGGCTCACGGCCACCCCCTCTGGCCTTCCAGTATGAGAAGACCAGGCTCATAGAGCTCTCTAGAGTGGAAATCCACAGGCCAGCAGGCTTGGTCAAGATGGCCAAAGGGCTGTTGCAGCAGCAGGAACGGCATTCAAATTCTGGAACCGGCTGCCAGGTGTCAAACGGTCAGATATCGCCCAATTCCCAGCAGCAAATGAGGGCATTTTTCAGATGAGGGAACTGAGGCCTAGAGAGGGAAAGGGATTTCTGAGCAAAAGGTTAATAAAATCCTTTCCAGGCTTAGTTTTCCTGGAAATAGATGAAGAAGGGACGAGCTAACACTGATGAGAGTACACGACCCTGCCTGGTGCACTGCGTCTGGACTGCAGGCCTCTGAATACCCGAGGGGGGTGCCAGGGTCGGCCTTGCCTAATGCTGTGACTCTTGTGGCAGGCCTGTCCCTTGCAGGGATCCCTGGAAGCTATGCCTGTGGGATTGTCGGGCCGAGGCTTCTATACCAGCATGGCTCCCACTCCCGCACTGTGAGGGCCTCATTTCCTTTCACCGCGCTGTTCCCTGAAGAGAGGACAGCTCCTGGGATGGCCCGAGGGCTGCTGCACGGAGCGCAGGTCACATCCACGTCCACAGGGGAGGAGCGCCCAGGGCCGCCTGTGGCCTCCCAGACACTCCGACTCCAGGCGTGGCCTGTGGCTGGCTCGTTAGTCTGCGGCTTAGTAGAACCTGGAAAGGTTCCCTGCTGGGCACTGCTGGACTTCTCCACTGGTCAGTGATGGGGTGGGGCCTGAATCTGTCTTCTGACTCCCAGGAAATTCCCTGAGACACAGGGGCCCTCCTTGAGGGACCTCTCAGTCTTGAGTCAGAAAACACACACATACACACACGCACGTGGAAAACTATAAGCAATGCAAACCTGACAGATCTGGGAGCAATTACAGATGTGAGTGGTGGGAAGTGGCGGGCAGGCTGACTAAACCAATCTCGATTTCCAATCCCCTTCTCCCTTGCTGGCTTCTGCTGTGGAGACTATGATAGTAAAATACTCAATCTCCCAGCTTCCTTTGCAGTTAGATGTTGTCACATGACACAGTTCTAGCCCGTGAGATGTAGACATAATCTTGGGAAGAGGCAAAGCCTCCCAAAGAGAAAAAAAGTTCAACCTTGACTTTCCTGCTTTTTGCCTGGAACATGGATGTGAGGCCTGGGGTTGCAGCAGCCACGTTGTTAGCATGCAGTGTAAAGCATGGGACATGGGATCAAGAATGGCAGAGCAGAAAGGGGAAAGGACTGTGTCCATGATGGCATGGAGCCAGTGCCACCTCTGGGTCACCCACCTGTGGACTGCTTCTGTGGGGAACAACCCCCATCTGTTTAAGGCACCGATGTACAGTTTTCTGTTACGTACAGCGAAAGGGATCCTCAACTGGTTCCCAGTGACATTGCAATGAAATAAGACTCATCTGAGCTTTCAGAAGGAGGACGAGGGTTAGATTTAACAAAACGATTGTTCTACTGCACATCTGGGTGTGCAGACACACAAGCATATGCTCACCTTTTTCTTTCTACAATCCCAACCCTCTAGCTTTAGCTATCTGTCTACATTTGGGACTTGGCAGGAGCAGGGAAGGGAGGGGATTGCTATGTGTCTAATTCCCAGAAGGGCTAATCCACTCCAGGACACTGGGAGTTGAACAGCAGCCCCATGGGCTTCTCGACAAACTGCTTTCATGTGGGTCCCAGACTGTGCATCTGGGGACATGAGACTCCCTGAACCTCCCCAGCACTGGCCCCTTTACTCTAGGCATTAAGTGCAGCCTCAGCAGGGACAGCGGGGGCAGCGGGGGAGCAGGCAGGCCTGGCCACGCCGTGGGCCACGCAGGCGTGTTACCCTGTGGGCATCACAACGGGCGACGTCGTCGGAGGAGAAGAGCACGGCATCCTTGATGAAGTTGGACAGGGCACGCAGGATGAAGGACACAAAGAGATGCATGTGGATGTAGTTGCGGGTGCAGTGGAGCTTCCTGGAGGGAGAGGATGCAGGGCCGTAGGGGCCAGAGCCGGAGAGGCCCAGGGCTCAGCCGCCCACCCTCCCCCCACCCCCACGCACCACGGAAACCCAGGCCCTGGACGTGACAGCTCTCTAAATCTCCCTGTTTGCAGAACCTGAATGAGCCCAGGCCCCCAGGTGCCCAGCCTACTCTGTCTCATGCTGCAATTAAAAAAAAAAAAAAAAAAAAAAGCTGGGGTTATAAGGGCGAGATCCTATTCTGCTCCGACCACCTCCAGCTCCCAGAATTGTCAGAAGGGGGTGGGGAAGGGGGCAAGTGGCACAGAAAGAACACAGGCTGTGGGGAGAAATCAGACCCGGGCTCTGCCACTTTTCAGCTACACGATCTAGAGCAAGTCCTTCACCAGCCAGAGCCTAGGTTTCCCCCTTGCTGTAGGGGCAGAAGTCTCTTAACTGTTCCCCTCCTTCCGCTTCAGGAACAAGGCTTTCTTTCGGGGAACGCATCCCATCTCTGGTTGGGGATGACGCTAGCCCCACCCTCATGACAGACCTGACCAATCAGAGCTCCATACCTGGCTGCAGTGATTGGCTCAGGGCTGGGCATGTGACCCAAGCCAGCCAATGAGAATTCCCCCAGGACTTTCATTGCAACTAATGAAGAAGGGGGTCCTTGGCCCTGGTGTCGCTGAGCTGGTAGAATGTCCGTCTGCAGCTGCTGGTGGTTGTCTGTGCCAGCCCCGCGTAAAGCCTGCCTGAGGCCAATGCAAGGTGAAGAAATGGCAGGAGACAGACCCAGTTCTGCTGATACCTTGGAGCACCTAGATCCAGGCACACCTAAAGCCAGGTGCCCCTGAACTTGTCAATTGTGTGCATCAGGTCACCTTTGTTTTTCTTAAGGTGATTTAAGGCGGATTTCTGTTTCTTGCAACCAAGAGTCTGGCTAATATACCTGTAAAATGGGGATGATACCTATCTCACAGCACTGTGTGAAAATCAGAAATGATACATGTAAAGCAACTGGTGCAGTAAGTTCTAGTTATGTTCAGTAGATGTCAAATGAATAAAGGAATGAACGAGGTCACAGAAACTTCCAAGTTTTGCCACAGGTAAGCTTTAGATCAAGAGGGGACAAAGTGGCCCACCCAGACCTTCCTCTCTCTGGTCAGAACAATTAAAAGAGACCCGAAGTCTGTGCTGGGGAAGGCTGGGAAGATGGAGAGCTGGCAGCAGGTTCTTACCGAAAGGCACAGAGGATGCCAAGGGCCACCAGGAGCATCACCAGGGAGGAGCTGTAGCCCACGGTGTACATGACCTTCAGCTTCAGGAGGTACTCGTACTGCAGAGAGAGAGGGCCGTGTCAGCCCCACCCCCCCACCTGGCCGAACCTGCCCTTTTCTGCCACAGAGTGCACCCGCTCCAGGCTGCTGAAGCCGCTTCAACTCTGACCGCTATTCTGTTCATACCCCAAGGACACGCATTCATAGACTCACGACATCTTGGCTTGGGAAAAGACCTTGGGGATCCTCTGATACCAGTTCAAAATTCTATCCCATACACAGGGCCCCTGACCATCACCCTGAATTCAAGCCTTTGCTTGAATACCTCCACGGATGAGGCACTCACTGCTTTTTGAAGAAGTCACTGGGTATACAACAGTGCAAAGTATTAGATAATTTTTTCTCAAGTGAATCTAAAACCTATTACCTTTAAATTGTACCTATTGGTCCCTTTTCTTCTTCTGGAGTCACTGAAAATAAGTTGAATTTGTCTTGTACCTAGAGCCCATAATTACTTTAAAAATAAATTTTTCACGGTAGAATAGCTTTAGACTTATAGAAAAGTCACAAAGATTCTACAGAGAGGCCTGTCCTTTCTGAATACAATTCTTCTGCCCATCTGTCCCCCACTTATCGTCTGGGCATTAAATATTCCCTGTGTCTTTAATCTCTCTCCATAACCCTTCACCATTTTTCTCCACTAATATCCTCCAGTTTGTGAATGTCCTTCTTAAACAAGACACCCAGAACCAGATAGCTGAAAAGCTCCAGATGCATTCTCTGACCAGGAAGAAATAGAGTGGGACCGTCACTTGCCCTGATCTATACACTGCACTCTTATAAATGCAGCCAAGCAGTCATTTACTTGTTCAGCAGCCACCTCACACTATTGGCTCATCTTTGAGTCAAGAAGATCTCAATGGAATGGAATAATGTGACATATAGAAATAAATGTGAAGACCTGTATTTTTAAGGTTCAAAAAGAAAACCAAATTGTACAACAGTCTTTTTTTTTTCTAGCATCTTTATTGGAGTATAATTGCTCTACCATGGTGTGTTAGTTTCTGCTTTATAACACAGTGAATCAGTTATACATATGTTCCCATATCTCTTCCCTCTTGCATCTCCCTGCCTCCCACCCTCCCTATGCCACCCCTCTAGGTGGTCACAAAGCACCGAGCTGATCTCCCTGTGCTGTGCCGCTGCTTCCCACTAGCTATCTATTTTACATTAAAAAGAATCAAGGAAATAAAAAGTAAAGCAATAATGCCATACCATTTTTTTTTACCAACCAAATTAACAAATATTTAAAAGTACTAATGTTCTATGTAGGTGAAGGTATAGTGGGAGTGAAAATTGGTTCAGTCTCTCTGGAAAGTAGCATGTATCAAGAACCTCTGAAACATACATTCCTTCTGACCACCCCTCTACCTCTAGGAATTAATTCTAAGAATTATCAGAAATATAAAAGCATATTCATATATAAAGATGTTTATCACAGGACCATTTTTGATGAAAAAACATGCAAATGTCCAACAACAGAAGAATAGTTAACTAAATTCTTTTAAATCCAAAGGTTAGACTACATTAAAAAAGTGTGCTTACCAAGAGTTTTAAAAGATGTCAGGACATAATGTAATGTTAACTGAAAAGGTAGAATACAAACTTTACATGTACAGTGTGATTTCTGCTTTATGTAAAAAAAAGTGTTAGGTTGAATTGTATGAAACTGTCCTTTTCTGTACATCGAAAAAGACTGCATATTGGCCATCTCATGTGGTTCAGTCTCATACACACACAGAAACAAGACTGTGAGGAGGTGTGTTAGACATTATTAGTGGTTAACTTTGGAGTATAAACTTGTGGATAGAGTCGTTATTTTCATTTGTATTTTTTTCTGTACTTTTCATTTTTCTTCAGTGGGTAAGTACTATCTTATAACCAGAAGAAAAGGGTAATAAAAAACAAAGAACCACAGGCACAAGAATACTATTGGGGAAACCTGACAGCTGTTCATATGAAAATGACTTTGAGGTTTGAGTGGCCCAAGCTCCATGGCATTAAAGAAGTGTATGCAGAGAGAACATGCACAGGCTTCAGAGTCAAGAGACAAGGGTTCCAAACCCAGGACTGCTACTACTCAACAGCTGTGTGACCCTGGGCAAATTACTTAACTTCTCTGAGCCTCAGATTCCTCATCTGCAAAATGGGGATAATATCTACCGTGCAGGGATTTTGGAAGAACAAACAGGGTATCAGGTAGCGTATCTAGACAGTGCCTGGCACTTGGAAGACACTCAGCACGTGTTGATTCTTCCCCATCTCCACCCTCTACCCCCCCAACCACCATTCAGTCTGAGTCAGCAGTCTGACACTGCCGGTGTGAGGTATGGGTATGAGGTAGCTGCTTGGACTATTAGGTCTCTTCTCAGTTACATTAATGGAGTGCTGTGAAGCAGGCCACGTTGGAATGTCTGGAGTGTTTGGTCCAGTTCTGGGTATGTTATTTTAAGAGGAGCATTAGTAAAGCGGAGCATTTCCGGAGGAAGGTGACTGTCATCTGAACTGGCTACACTGCACCCTAAAGGAAACAAACAAGCTTAGGGAAGCTGAGTACCAAAACGCCTGAGACTTAATTGTGAGCCCCAGGGGTAGGGGAGTAAGCACAAAGTCGACGGGACTCAGACCGACCGAAAGTTTCCTGGCAGCAGAGGGAACCTTTGACGGGCTGACTGCCATGTGACCCTGTGCTTCTGCACTGAGGCGACTGCAATTCCAGAAGCCAGAAGCCACCTCTCAGCAACAAGCGGGGAGCCACAACGGCAGTAAGTTGCATTGGATGAATGGCTCCTAGATGTAGGGACGTCAAAGAGCAGTGAAATGTCAAAAAATCGGAGGACCAATGTGTCAGCCTAGGATGTCATCATGTGTGGGATGTGCCCCACAGCTGAGGGCGTCGGCCTCACCCCGGGGACGCCTGGATCTGCAGCCCCGGGTCAGGAGCACATCGGGTTAGCCTATGGCAGCGTGAGGAGGCATGGGGTGACAGGCGTGCAGGGTCCTGGCTGAGCATCCCGTGCTGTCCTGTGGCTGGGTTATTGTCTACCGGGGTACCCTCAGGATGCCCTGGCCTGCTCTGCCTTTGTCTGTAAGATCTGACCCCAAAAGAGCCCTGTTCCCAGGAAGCCAGATGTGACCACAGTGCCCCAGGCCTCAACCTCTGCAGCTGTGCACCCCCTGCCCCCCAGAGGGCTGCTGCCTGTCCTGGATCAAGCTGCCCATCTCTCTGCTGTGTGTCTCGACTGGGTCCCCTCCTTCTCTATCCTCTACATCAGGGGACAGCAGACGTTTTCCATAAAGGGACAGACAGAAAACATTTTAGGCTTTGGGTACTATTTGGTCTCTTTTGCAACTATTCAACTCTGCCCTTTCGGTGCAAATGGGTGTGGCTGTGTGTCAATAAATCTTTATTTGCAAAAGCAGATGGTGGGCTGGATTTGGCCCAAGGGTCCTAGTTTTCTAACCTCTGCTCTGGGTAAGCAAACTCCATTTTTTTTACCCAAGTGGCAGCTTTGCCTGGTCTTTCTGCTGATCTGAGTCCACTGTTGGCAACTGGTGTGTGCCAAGTCAGGAAGTTGCAAAAAGACAACCAACAAATATATACTTTCACCATCATTTGATTAAAAGAGAAAAAGACATTTCAACACTAAGAAAGGATGATCCAATTCTCAGAATAAAAGAAAAAGTTTGTGGGAATTCTCTGGTATTCCAGTGGTTAGGACTCCACACTTTCACTGCCAAGGGCCTGGGTTCAATCCCTGGTCAGGGATCTAAGATCCCACAAGCCCTGGATTTCCCTGGTGGTGCAGTGGTTAAGAACCCGCCTGCCAATGCAGGGGACACGGGTTCGAGCCCTGGTCCGGGAAGATCCCACGTGCCGTGGAGCAGCTAAGCCCGTGCACCACAACTACTGAGCCTGCGTTCTAGAGCCCGCGAGCCACAACTACTGAAGCCAGAGCGCCTAGAGCCCGTGCTCTGCAATAAGAGAAGCCACCGCAATGAGAAGACCGCTCACCGCAACAAAGAGTAGCCCCCACTCGCTGCAACTAGAGAAAGCCCACGTGCAGCAACAAAGACCCAACACAGCCAAAAAGAAAAAAAAAAAGACAAAGTCTGTGCTTGTCTGTGGACTGACATTTAAGGACCAGTGAATCACATGGTCTGGAAACCCTTCCACCAGTCTTAGGGATTTTTTTTTTTTTAATGTGAGCTGAAGCCACGGTAGGTCATCTTTTTACTATTTTAGACAACTGATTTTCTGAGTTAAGTCCAGAACTTTGCATTTATCTTTGTTTTAATTAATTTATTTATTTTTGGCTGTGTTGGGTCTTCGTTACTGCATGCTGGCTTTCTCTGGTTGTGGTGAGCGGGGGCTACCCTTGGTTGCGGTGTGTGGACTTCTCACTGCGATGGCTTCTCTTGTTGTGGAGCACGGGCTCTAGGTGCACAGGTTTCAGTGCTTGTGGCATGCGGGCTCCATAGTTGTGGCTCACGGCCTCTAGAGCACAGGCTCAGTAGTTGTGGTGATGGGCTTCGTTGCTCCGTGGCATGTGGGATCTTCCCGGACCAGGGCTCGAACCCGTGTCCCCTGCATTGGCAGGCGGATTCTTAACCACTGAGCCATCAGGGAAGCCCGCATTTATCTTTGTTAAATCTCTGCTCCTTCTTCTGGCATTTTACAGTTTCAACCCGGCCGTGAATAACATGGTTAAGGCCCTGGGCTCCGTTCCCACCCAGCTGATTAGTCTAAACCAACAGTTCTTATATGTGGCTTTCATATACATAACTCACAAAACCAAAAGCTCTTTAGGGCCCTCAATAACTCCCAAGGGTGTAAAAGGATTCCGAGGCCAAAAAGTTTGAGAACTGCTGGTCCAAGCCAAGCACGTGTCCCAGCCCTCTGCCAGGGATGGTCTGGAGGTGGACAGGCTCAAGTTACGTTGGGCCAGTGAGATGTCAGGACAGGCTTGCTGGTGGCCTGGCTGAGAAACTTTCTTGCTGTTAGCAAGAAAAGTAAGGCTGTCCCTCCTTCTGGACAGGCAGGCCTGGGGAGTCTGCGGTTATAGTCACCAATGGCAGTCATCTGACAACAGGAAGAGAGCCAGCCTTGGGATAAACCACCAGGCTAGCAAGAGGAGAGACAGAAAGAACCTGGTCCTGGGTGGCTCTGGGGTACTGCTCATGAAAGGGTCCTGATGCCCGTTCTCCACATCCCTAGCTACGTGAGCCACATTAGCTTACGAAGCCAGTTGGAAATTTCTGTCACTTTCGAACCTCCGTCCTGCCACCCATTATACAAATGATCCCTCTTAATCTTACGGATTTTACAAACGTGATACACGTAAGCCTCCTGTCTTCATATAGGTCAGTGACAGAAAGGGTAATCTACAGAGGTCAGAGCCCATCCACTGGCCCTCCAAGACCACAGGTATCCTTATTAAATTACTCCCATCGGATCTGAAGACCTCATGTGTCTTCCCTGACTGGATGATAAGACCTGGCAGAGTAGAAACTCCATCCTCCACGTCAGGCCCCACTCAGTCTCCTTTGGGAAGGGCTCTGAACCAGACGGCCCCTTCAGGGAGCCACCGCACCAGCACCCTGTCTCAAACCAGGCCTGCCCGCCGCCGGGCTCTCCTGCCTCTGGAGCCCGAAGCTCCTCTGAGAAGGGACATTTGGGAGCTGGCACTGCGCCAGGCACCCTTGCCTGCACTTCCACAGGTTCACGAGCCTGTGAGGTCAGGACCATTACTAACCCCATTTCCCTGATGAAGAAACTGAGGCACAGACAAGTTACATCCTTCCCAACCCCCAAGGTCACAGGCAGGTTCAGACTCACCACCGGGCCCCAAGCGTTTAGCCCCAGTCTCTGCTCTTTGGGTTTCACGCCAGCATCCCGATGGCACGTGGCAACTCTCACTGTGCCATGCTCCTCAGGACCATCACCTCTGGGCTGGTGGACCAGGGCGGGGAAGTGGGCCCTTCCAGCCCAGGGGAGCAAGGGGGTGTGGGGCTGACAGGGGCAGCCCGGGGTCCCCAACCTCACCCTGAGCCAGCTTCACTCTCTGCTCCCCAGCCACCTCTGCCCCGCAGGGAGGTGTTGGCAGGCTTACCCTCTTCTCGTTGGAGGAGTCGTTCACGTGGACCCCACAGGCCAGGTCAGGCCTGGGGAAGGTCTCTGACCAGCCGCCCTGCGTGCAGTTTCGAAATATGGAACCTGTGGAGGCCAAGCAGCCTGCAGTGAGCAGTGGGGACCGGACCCAAGGCCGGCTCTCCGGGTGCCCTCGCCGCGTCTGAGGGGCAGCTGGAGCTTCCTTCCGTCACCCTGTCCCTTTCTCTGAACCACACGGGCAGCTGCAATTGGCCCAGCTGGCCCTGGGAGCCTTAGTAAGAGTCAGTCAGGAAAAGTAGTGGGAAAGGTGCGCAGGCAGATGGCCTAGAGCAGATGTGCGAGCGTGGAACAGACCCGCGGCTCCCGGATACGTCGACCTGCAAAGCTGGCCGGCCCTGCACCGATACCCCTCCGGCCCCCACCTCACGGCCACTGTGCCAGGCACCGAGCTCCACAGTGAGGGAGACGACTGACACATGCCCCAGGCCCAGGCCCAGCAGAACTTCCAGCGTCACCACTCGATTCCCTGGGTGCCCCCGGAGAACCTTCAAGCTGGGAGGCACTGCAGTGTCTCCTACGAGGAGAGAGGCTGGATGCAGTGCTTAAGAAGAGCAGGTTACACACCTTGAATCAAACAATGTTGATCTCACACTACCGGCTGTGTGTTTATTCAATTATAAAATTTCGTGCTCTATTGTAACAATACACGGTCACTGCTACGAGCTGGGCACTGTTCTAAGCGTGTGATGGGTATTAACTCATTTAATCCTAACAGGGCTAGGAGGCCAGCACTGTTACTTTTACAGTAAAATGTACTGTAACATGTAAATACTACACCCATTTTACAGCTGGGGAAACTGAGGCACCCCATGGTTAAATAACTTGCTCAAGATCACACCACATAAATGGGGGCCCTGGGATGTGAAGCCCGGGGCTCAGGCCTACACTCCTGGCCACAGGCTTTGTCCTAATGCCCTTTCTTACTCCTGGCCTTCCTGCTCGCAGGCCCTGCAGCCATCTAAGGATGGGTCCCCCAGAGAATCTGCCTGGCTGGTGAGGACCCAGCCCCGCCCACAGCGGACCTTCCTCAGGCTCCTGGTCCTACTTCTGCACTAACAAGTTCTATTTTACATCTAACTTCACACCCTGCTCCCCAGCATCTGAAAACCAGCAGAGCTAGCCCTCCAGGCAGCCACCCCAGAGGATGGAATGATTAGCTCTTTAACCACAACACCAGGCCACACCTCTGCGTATCTCTGCATTACAAATCACAAGGTAGCCGCAGCCCTCCCTCCCTGTCCCGGGCTCACCGCCCCACCCCTCCAGCACAAGGCTGCAGCCTGCGCCCACACGGAGGTGACAACGGCCCCCCTGCCTCCCTGGCAGACGACTGTTCCGAAGGCTCCCCCGGGCCTGCCCAGAGCGCTTGCTCATCAGACATTTGCAGGCTGGCTGGCTGGCTAGACAAGCAGATGAGGGGGGATGAAGAGCCTGCTCCAAGCACTTCTACAAGAGGAGAGGGAAGAGCTTGCCCACGAGGAGCTCTCAGAACAGGAGCCCAAAGACTGGGGTAGAGGAGCTGTCGGCCAAGAAGGAAGTCTGGGACAGCAGCGGGGGCTGCCCTCCCTGCCCTGACCGGCCCGGCTGCACCCTCCTCTCCGGGCTGCCGAGGAGGGCCGTGTTCCGGTCCCCGGGTCTGGCTGCTGTGGAGGCTGCAGGGGTGCAGGTAGCTGACCCTGTACCGAGGGGCCCTGCTGCTCCTTTTGCTCTAATCAGTATCCTGTCCAGGGCCCCCAGCCACCCCAGCTGGGCCTGGTGTGTTCCTCTCTGACAGGGCCACTGGCTCTCAGGGTTCCACTGAGCTGGAGAAATATGGTGGGCATTTCTAGAACCAGCCGCTAGGCTAATGTACTGATCCTGATCTCATCCTCACAGCGCCCCACTGAGGGCAGTGCTGCTGACCTATCTCACACACGAGAAAACCAAGGCCCAAAACTGGGCAACAGTACGCAGCCAGGATGTGGCCCATCACTGTACCGCCCTCCTGCCTGGCCCTCTCCCTGAGGTCCCAGGGGCAGCTCTAGCAGGAGACCGTGGCCTTCGGGCTCTAGGCGTGCCAGGTCTAGGACGGCTCATGAGACCTGGAGCACTGGTTTAGAACCAGCTAGATCTGAGTTCGAAACCCAGCACTGGCTCTTTGTTGCTGTGTACCCTTAGGTGCATCCTTTCTCTGTGCCAAATGGGAATAATCACCCACACTGCAGGACGCGTCAGGAAACACGACAGCACACGGATGTCACTCAGGCTGGTGCCAGACAGAGTGGGAGCCACAGGGCTACTTCCCTTCTGCTCTTGGCCTTTCTAAAATGGACCAGTTGGTGCAGTGGTTGAGAGTGCGCCCGCCGATGCAGGGGACACGGGTTCGTGCCCCGGTCCGGGAAGATCCCACATGCCACGGAGCGGCTGGGCCCGTGAGCCATGGCCGTTGAGACTGCGCGTCCGGAGCCTGTGCTCCGCAACGGGAGAGGCCACAACAGTGAGAGGCCGTGTACTGGAAAAAAAAAAAAGGACCAGGACGGTGGGGCTTGGAGTCTTGGAATTTAGGAGATGGGTGGAAGGTTTCTATAATTATATCAAACAAGCTAGGCTGTCAGAGAGGAAAGAACGGTGGTCAAAGGTACACTGGCTGGATGAGAAGGCTGAATTAAAAGCACACACACTGCCTGGAATCCAAAAGCAGTTATCAGACAGCGTGTCCCTAGAGGCCAGGCTGCCTGTCCAGGGGCCTCTCTCCACAGACCCCACAGGATTCCCAAGATGCTGCTGCGTGTGATCCAGGCCAGGCGCCCAGAGCAGTAAACAAGGCAGTGCCTTCTGCTGACAGGGCTCTTAGTAGAACTGCAGAGGAGACAAGGGGTGGGCTCCCTCTGTAGCCCCTTCCTCCCACCCACTTCCCCTGGGTTTAGTTCCTAATAGGTAAGGGATTCTGCCCCAAGTTCAGGTCAATGAACACCTCAAGGGCCCCTGAAACTACAGTCAGCATTTCTGTTCACATATACGTATATGGGTGTGCAGTCTGGGGAAGAGCCAGGCCAAAGCTTTTATCTGATTCTCAAAAGCCCCCAGGACCCTTGTCAGGTTAGGAATCTCTGCTGCTATAAGGCTCCCATCCCCACCAAGGTCGAAGGGAAAAAACGCCAAGGCCTGACCCCACTCGGCAAGTGTGCTTTTTAATAAGGAACTCTGGAAGACCAGCGCCCTTTTAAGCATCAAAGGAATGCACCCTAGATAGAACATTCTAGGCCCTGGCACAGACAGACAAATATCTGGAGGCAGAGTCCAGCCTGCAGTTTCCCCAGTCACACAGACACTCATTCCGTCTGGGCCCATGTAGCGGGTGCCCTGAGAAAGAATTAACTTATTCTGTTTCTCTCTTCTTTCAAAAGGAAGGGTCTGGAGCGCCAGCTTGTCCTCACTGGGTGCTCCTTCCTTGCTTTGGCTAGGGAGCCCTGGAACCCTTGGAACACCACCAAGAAGCCTTCCCCCGGACTCCCGACCCGAGGTGTCTCCACGGGAGGATGGTTCTCGGTAACTGAGGCTGGACTGTCCCGACCCGACCTACGCTCCTGGGCTGGCCGATGCCCTGCACCTGCTGCTGGGCATGAGCACAGTGGGACACAGGCTGAGATGGTCCCCCCACCCAGCCCCGGCCGCCAGGCAGCGCAGCCAAGGGGCAGCGCCTCCGTGCCGACGGGCGGGTGGCGGGTCCTGCAGCCCCACAGCGACACCGTGTGGCAGAGAGGAGAAACGGCAGTCCCCGCCTCTCCACCTCCCAGCCGTGAACCTGAGGCCAAGGGCTAAAGCCCTCTTCGACGCTGTTACTTTTACTCCTGAACTGGGTCAAGCGCAGGGAAAAGGTCTGTGGTTTGCAGGGGTTTTGTGATGACTGAACGAGCTCACGTCTCTAAACATGCCTGGCGCGTGACAGGGCTTTAGCCAGTGTTCGTCCCTGCGTGTCCCCCGAGACAACATCCTCACTCCCTTGCCTGAAATTAAGGGAACCCTTATAAACTGCAGCTTTGCCAGAATCTTCCAGGGAGGGCAGAGTTCACCAGCAGGGCCCGGCAGAGAGGGCACAGAGGAAGTAAGTGTCCTGGAAGGCCAGCCTCGGCCCGGTGTGAGCCAGACACGAGGGCTGGAGCGAGGCCCCCGGGGGCTGAGGGGGCAGAAGCGTGCAAGGGAGGAGGGGAGCCTCTTGAAGAGGGCACTGGGCAGGGAGAAGCAGGCCTGGCCTCCTTCACCACTTCCCCAGTACGTGGCCCCCGGCCCCCTTGCTTGGCGCCCTGACAACTGAGGCCACACCACACCTCCCCAGTCAAGGCTTCCCATCCCCAGCGAGGACCACCCCCACCCTTCTACTCACTCCTTGTCCCCAGAGAAGTCTCCTCGGCCTCAGGCCACCAGGCCCAGGCCCACCCAGAGGGCCGCCCCACAGCCTCCCAGCTGGGCCCCTGGGCTGAGCGGTTACCGTTTCTGCCCACGAGCATCCAGAGGAACCGCGGGCAGGCCACTTCCACCGTCTGTCCCAGCGCAGAGGAGGGCCAGCAGCTCGTGTTGTCCCACAGCCCCTGGCAGCCTGACGAGGAGAGAAGCGGAGTCAGACGGGTCGCAGCGTGGACGCAGGGCCTCCCCAGCACTGTGGCACCAGCCCCAGCACCCGCGCCTGGGCGTCCCCACTAGCTGCGCTCCCGGGACCGGGAACCGCGGCGTCTAATGGGCCCTGTCACCTTTGGGGCGGTGGCCTCGGCATCTACATGGTGAGTGCTCGGTGCTGCAGACACACAGGGACACGCCATCTCACATAAGCCTCGCAAGGGCAGGGCTGGGCTCCTCCGGAGCGGAAGATGGAGCATCTCCTGGCCTCTGCTCGCACCCACTGACTCCATGGCAGTGAGCCTGCAGCCTGGCTGCACAGTACAACCACCGGGGAGCTTTAAAAACATGCCTAACCAGGCCCTACATCCAGGGAGCCGGATTTCATCGGTGCTGCGTGGCGCTCAGGCATGATGCGGTGTTAAAGCTTTCTGGGTCATTCTACCGTGATGGCAGGGTTGAGAACTTTGTCCCATGATTCTCAGACTTCAGCTCGTACCAGAATTATCCAGAATGCTTGTTAAAACACAGATGGCTGGGACCCCACCCCCAAAGTCTTGGTGGAGCCTGAGAATTTGCATTTTTAACAAGTTCCCAGGGGAGGCTGGTGTTACTGGTCTGGGACCACACTTTGAGAACCGCTGCCTTGGCTATGGAAGCAGCGCTGCATTTGTGGTAGGAACGTCACTGAGGATGCTGCCTTCACCGCACTGGGTTCCCTTGACGAGGCCCCCGCCCCACCCCTGAAGGAGAACATGGTCTCAAGGCACCGCGAAGCTGGACTTACGGTGAACAACTAGTATACAGCTGTCCTTATAGACACTGAATTTGAGGCTGTTTCCTTTTTGCCTTGTTTGGCTGCTAGGAAGCTCAGAGCCAGATCTGTGGCCCACTTCTGGTGACTGAAAGGCTTTGAAGTGAAAAGACTATCAGGTGTCTTCAAGGCAAAACTAGGCGTTGTCTAATCACAGCCTTCTGGGTTACCTGATTCTGGCCTTTTACGTCCTTGAGCTATTTTGCAACTCTATAAATTGTAGACAACTGATGTCCTGTCCAAAGGCATTTGAATCCACATTTCTATCTCTTCCTTTGCATTTGCATGACTGTCAGTTATCTACAATTTATACAGAATTGTTTTCAGCCAGTTTTGCATCTATTTGTAAATTCATTTTACCGCCTTATACGTACAGTACTTTGAATTCTCCTGTGAACCAGTGGTAGCATCTTACTGGTTCTCTCATTACTTAGGGACAATGTTTGGCAGGTATTCACTTTGCACTTGCCCGTGAGTTATGATTATACTCTGTTAAAAATGATCATTTAGGGCTTCCCTGGTGGCGCAGTGGTTGAGAGTCCGCCTGCCGATGCAGGGGACACGGGTTCGTGCCCAGGTCCGGGAGGATCCCACATGCCACGGAGCGTCTGTGCCCGTGAGCCATGGCCACTGAGCCTGCGCGTCCGGAGCCTGTTGCTCCGCAATGGGAGAGGCCACAACAGTGAGAGGCCCGCGTACCGCAAAAAAAAAACAAAAAACAACAACAACAACAAAAATGATCATTTAACATAACCACCCACCAATTCTCCCAAAGTTGGATCCCGGGGGAACAAAGCCAGGGAACTTGCTCCTGTGACAGGCTTCTGGGGGCCCATGCCACCTGGGAGGGCATCACCCGGGGAGGTCTGGAGCAGACCGGAAATACAGCTGAGGTGACACCCATGAGGTCAGCAGTCACCCCACATCTGGTTTGGGGAGCACAGAGCAGACCACACTCACCCAGAGCCCCAACCTTCAGAGAGAGAACCCAGACTCCTGAGGCCACAGACCTGGGCTCCAATCTGCCTCACCACACACTCGCTGCCCGAGCCCGGTTCCTCACTCAGCTCTTTTCGGGGAAGCAGATGCCTTCCTCCTGAAGTTGTCCAGAGGAGGAGGAGATCAATGTCACATGGAAAGCCCAGCACTCAGTGGGTGCAGGGGAATTACAGTTCCCTCCTGCCGTCCTCCCCAGTCTTCTTCCTCCCCAAGCCCTTTCCTGTTTCAGCCTGGTATGGGGAGGGCAGGCCAGGCTGGGTCCTCTGAACTGCAGGGCAATTTTTAGCTGCAGGGACTGGCAGATGCGTGTGGTTTGAAGGGGGCCCTTGGATTACCCAGACGGCTAATTCCCAGCTTTTGTAAAGAGCAAGAGTCTCTTTCCAGGCATGAATAAAAACCAGGCTCAAAGCATCAATATCCTCCTTGACACCCTCGTCCACTCCATGTAAAGTCCCCTGGTGATCTGTCCCACTTCAGAGGCTCTGATCCTGCAGTGGACGTCAGAATCACCTGCGAGATTCTAATTCAATCATCCTGAGCCCCAGGAATCTGCATGTGAAGACCTCCCTACAGGCGCTGCTGTATGTGTCATCAGGCTTTGCTTTGAGAATCTCCGCACTGCACCTCCCCACAGAGAAGGCCCCTGTTTCCGGGCTCAGACCAGCCTTGGGCTCCCAGGAGCACATCCAAGATGATGGTGAGAGGCCAGGGAGGTCACAGTGACGTCACCTCCTGGTGCCTGGGTGCAGATGGCTCCCCCCACCCCGGGCAGACAGTCCGGAGAGCAGGAACCTGATTCCTGACTGCTGGACGCCTGTGCCCGCAAGGGCTGGGCAAGGCACAGGCGTCCACGAGCGTCTAAGGAATGGATGAATGCCCCAGCCTCCGGCCCCTTCCCTTCCCCATCGCCCATCCCTTGTAAATGGGCTTTCGCCGTGATGCCCACTTGACTTCTGAACCCCACGCTAAGGTCCTGGCCTTCCGGTTCTCTGCCACCAGCTCTGCTTTGGTCCCAGCAGGAGCCACTCTGTGCTTCACACACAGCAGCTCACTGAATGCACAGCAGTGCTGCCAGGCGCCCGGCTCTGTCCTCGGTTTACAAACGAAGCGGCAGAGCAGGGAGAGGCAGGTTCCTGGAGTCACACAGCCAGGAATGGACAGGCTGGGAGGTGACCGTCCAGCCAGGCTCCGCCCACCTGCCTGTCTCCAGTGCACCAGCCCCAGCTTCCTGGAGGAGGGTGTCTGGGGGGCTCTGGAGGTGGAGAGCCCCGGGAGGGACAGAGAGGCTGTGGCCCTGGGCAAGGAGGGGAGGGCCATGGAGGAGAGCTGCCATGGGCACACAGGGCGGGGCCTGGATGGGGCTCCCACAAGGACAGTGAAGGCATCCAGGGGTCCAAGGACCAGGTGCCTGCGTCCTTCAAGGAATGTGGGACTTGAGACCCCCTTGGATATTCCTGAGGCTTCACCCCAGCTCTCACAGAGCACCCCGAACGGGGCGGGCTGGACCTTCTCTCTTCCTGAAACTCCCCAGGGCACCCAGGCAGGGTTCTGCCACTTTTGGGTGCCGGTCCTCCAGATTTCCACCATGGACGTGGCTCACCTGGCCCCCGGATGCCCTTGGGACAGTGACACGGTCCTGAGGGCCCCGGACAGACGAGCACAGTTTGCCTCCGCTCTGAGTTCTCCCACACCTGGAGGCTGGAGGGTGAGGGGACCCCTCGGCCTTGTTGCTTCTGAAGAAGCCCCACCGGCTCAGGCACACGTCCTGGGAGCAGACGGGGCATTTCCCCACTGTGGAAACACATGGGAGTCTCTTCCCTCACTTTGGGAGAAGTGGCTTCAGGGCTGAGGCTGGCCAGGTCAGCCAGGGCACTGGTCCATGGCCCCAGTCCACGAGGCCGGACGACCCATGTCCGGCTGGCCAGACAGATGGGAAGGGGGCCAGGGTGTCTGGCGGGCTTCCTGAGCTGGGGCATGTCAGGCCAGGCCCACAGGGACACTGGCCTGTGCTGGCAGAAGGCCGGGCGGGGGCGGCTGGTGGGGACTGGGAGGGAAGCGGGATCCCCCTACAGCTGGTTCACACCCATGCCCTTCCTATCAGCCAAGTAGGGAGAAGAGGCTGGGAAGGGGCCGTCCAGCCCTGTGCTGGACACGCAGCAGGCGCTGTGCACCGCAGGGGTCGAGTAGGGTTCCCGTCCCACGGCAGAGACGAGGAACCCAGGCCCCAAGAGGCAAAGTGACACGCAGGGTGACAGCAGGACTGGTAGAGCTGAGATCCCACCGCCAGGCTGACCACTGGCGGTAGGAGGCCTGGATGCTGACTCCACATGCCATCTCTCACGTCCCAAGCCCTGTGACATGGCCACACTCTCCCAGCCTTGGCCTCGCTGTCTGGGCAGGGCAGGGCAGGTGCTGGCAGACCCAGGGGACCAGCGTGTGAGGAGCGCATGGTGGCGGTGTGCCCCTTTAGCTGGTACATGGTTGAACCCTTTTAATTTTACCAGCTGTACTTTTTTTTTTTTTTTTTTTTTTGCGGTACGCGGGCCTCTCACTGTTGTGGCCTCTCCCGTTGCGGAGCACAGGCTCCGGACGCGCAGGCTCAGCGGCCATGGCTCACGGGCCCAGCCGCTCCGCGGCATGTGGGATCCTCCCGGACCGGGGCACAAACTCGTGTCCCCTGCATCGGTAGGCCGACTCTCAACCGCTGCGCCACCAGGGAAGCCCCAAACAGCTATACATTTTTAAAAAGAGAATTGAACATGCATTAAAAGGTTATAGAACAAGCACATCACAGCTGTGACTTTGAGGGTTACTACTGTTTAGGATGAGGCTAAGTTAAAAAAAAAAAGTCAGTTGAAAAAAAAGGGAACCCTCATGCACTGTTGGTGGGAATGTAAGCTGGCGCAGCCACTGTGGAAAATGGTATGGAGCTTCCTCAAAAAATTAAACTAGAGCTGCCATATGACCCAGCAATGCCGCCCCTGGACACACACCCAAAGGAAATGAAGTCACTATCTCAGGAGCGATCTGCACCCCACACACACTGCAGCGTTATCTGCCACAAAGTATGGAGACAGCCTAAGTGTCCATCAAAGGGTGAATGGGTAAGGAAAAGTACAGTGAAATATTATTCAGCCTACTGGGATTCCCTGGCGGCCCAGTGGCTAGGACTCTGCACTGCAGGGGGCATAGGTTCGATCCCTGGTCAGGGAACTAAGATAGTGCGTGCCACGCCGCACAGCCAAAAACAAACAATAAAAAGGAAATCCTGCCATGTGTGACAACACGGCCGAACTCAGAGGACGTTATGCTCAGTGAAGTAAGCCAGACACAGAAACACAAACACTGTTATCATCTCCCCGGTATGTGGAATCCAAAAAAGTCAAACTCACAAAAGCAGAGAATAGAATGGTGGTTACCAGGGGCTGGGGCTGCAGGGAAAGGCGGAGAGGTTGGTCGAAGATTCCAGAGCTGCAGTCAGATATGATGAATAAGCCTAAGAGCTAACGTACAGAGTGCTGAAAAAAAGTCAGCCAATTGATTTAAAGGAAAAAATATTAAGGAAACCACAGTACATAAGGTGCATGGTGCAAGCGGGCTGGAGGGACTATGGCCGGGGGAGCAGGGGTCTGTGCGGCCCCCTGGATGCTTGCAGGGACCCCTTTTCCGCGGCTCCAGGGTGTGAGTGGAGGGCCTGACCCCACTCCCCACAGGCTCCTGCTCTGAGTGCGGGGAAGGCTGCACAAGTGGAACAGAAAAGGGAAGGGGGCGTCCTGGTCTGGCCTCCCCTGGGGCTCTGGCTCAGAAGGGACGAAGCACAGAACTCGGGTCACTGTGGGGGGCTGGGAGTTTTAGACCCAGAGCAGTAAAGCTCAGCGCCTGAGCCGGGGTTGAGGGGGACCCATGAGGTAAGGGATAGGGGAGCTTTGTACACAGAGCCACTAGGGAGGGCTCAGCGCCTCTGGGAGGGCAGGGCTGGAATGAACGTAAACTGGCTGCTGCAGGGCAAGCAGGGCCCAAGGCATCCCCACAACCCTCCACCATCTCTGAGGTCATCTGCTGACACTGACTGCCTGGCTGGAGGGGAAGGGATGGAAGGGTGTGCAAGTTTAAGTAGGGAAACAAGAAAAGACACCGTGGGACCACAGATGTCATCTGGAGGGGCCAGGGGGGTGCCTGCCTGGTGCCCACGGCACAGCATGGCATCCTCGGTTGAAGTGAAGTGTGGTGGAGACGGACTGAGCCTTGGACACGCCACTTACCTCTACGAGCCTCACTTTCCTCATCTATAAAAGGGGCATGGTAACGTCCCCCAGGATTTTGGTGGGAATTAATGATTTGTGTTTGCAGTGGATCTTTTTTTCCTCCTGGTTATTTTTTTCCTTTTTTCTGTCCTTCCTGCTCAGATTACTAGTTCACAGTCTCCAAGGAGGGCAGGAAAACTTACGCTCTCCCTGACTTGGGCTTCCAAAGGTCCCTGGGGCAGGGGGATAAAGAGGAATTCTGGTGTAATCAAAACGCTTAGGAGAAAACAGAAAAAGAGCAAGACTTCCCCTCAGACTAGGGAGATAAGGGGTGATGTGATGAGCAGGCACACAGAAGGTTCCAGAAAGAGGCATGAGTGCACTGCTGCCCATTCGCCCCAGATGGCGGGAAAGCCCAGAGGAGAAACGGCTGCGGGAACACGTCCAGATGGGCAAGACCGACAGCCTGTTTCCTGGCTTCATCATGGTCAGGGTGGGTTAGAGGAACTGAAGGCCCAGGGTGGCAACGGCATTTAAAAGCATGGCACAGGAGCGACAGCAACGAGTCTGGGGGTGTTCCTCTTTAAGCCAAGAAGCACAAACCGTTCCACAGAACTATCTTGGGGAGTAGTGGGGTGCCCACCACCTAGAGTGTTCAAGCAGAGAGGGTCATGCAGTTAGGAGGCTGCACGGGATGAGACGAAGGACCCTTTGAACGTGAGGCTGAGCGCCGCTTCCCTGAGGCAGGCTGGCTCTTTTGCCTGCGGGAGGCTTGCTCAAGGTGGCCTCTGAGCCCCGGACGCCTCTCCTCCCTTCCCCGAAGGCACACGGAGCCTCCCCTCCCCAAAGGCACGCCAAGCCTCCCTTCCCCCGACGGCACAACGAGCCTCCCCTCCCCCGACGGCAGGAGCTGCATCTGGGGCCTGAAAAGTCCTCCTCGTCCTCCCTGGCTGAGACGCCTCCTTTCACACTGCCTCTCTCACTACATAGACATTAACTGGTGTCAACAGTCTCTCTCTTCCTCTTTTTTTTTTTTCTTTCCAAATGCTAATCTTTTCTTGGGAGGGTGAGAATATCAGTCCCTCACAGCTCAGTCTGGATTGTAAAATAGAGGATCCTCAGGATTTGCACTCAAAAGATATGGGCTGAGAGGCCTGTTCAGCTCTGGGGGATCCTGTGCCTCTAAGAGCCTCAATTTCCTCGTCTGTGAAGTGGGGATGACAACGGTACTTACTGCACAGGTTGTTTCAAGAACTGAAAAAATATGTCGAAAATGCTACATGAACGTAAGTTACTTGTTTCTGAAAAACAAGCCCAGATCAGTAGTGCCAAGGAAAGGGTGAAGAGAGCTGGGCTCTGGGCAGGGGAGGGAGGTCCCAGGTTGCCTGGCTGCCAGTGGCCCTCAGGAGCCAGGAGAAGCCAGAAAAGGACTGGAATGTTTGTTAGAGAAACTGCATTAAAAGCCAGCGCGTAAGACACACGGATAGCAGCGCCACCACGTGGATGAACCTTGGAATCATTAGTGCAAGGAGGTGACACAAAGGTCACGGACTGTGGCTCCATTTGTTATGAAATGTCCAGAGTCAGCAAAAGCATAGAGACAGGGAGTGGACGCATGGTTGCCAGGGGCGGAGCGGGGGCGAGATGAGGAGGGACTACTCAACGGGTACAGGTTTCATTTTGGGGTGATGAGAATGCTTTGGAGCTACATAGAGGTGGTGGTGGTTGCACTGTGAATGCACCAAACGCCACTGAGTTGTTTGCTCTAGGATGGTTAATATTGTGAATTTCACCTCAATAAAAAAGCACTGCCCTCCCGCCACCCGCTAGGAGCCAGCCCATGTTCTTTGGGAGTGGGCAACCAGCCGGCAGAGACAAGAGGAAAAGGGGATGCTGTGTCCCCATTTTGAAGGCGAGGACACAAAGGTCCAGAGAGGATCGGGGTCTTGCCCAAGGTCACACGGCCCCTAAGTGACAGAGCAGCACACCTGCCCAGGTCTGTCCAAACTGCTAAGCCCACATCCTTCCTGCCACGGCACTGTCTCTTGGGAACATTCTTCCTTAGGGAGAGGCAAAGCCCTTCAACCGGCCAGCTCTGAGGGGGTATCAGCTTCTGAAAACAGAGCAATAAATAGCCAGGTAGAGCACGCCATGCAGCTATTAGGGTGACCCTGAAATGTTCCCACAAAATGTTCCGAAGGCCTTGGCCACCTAACCCGGAATAGCTGAAGAGTTAATTTTTTATTCGTGATAAGTGTGCCGGGCTTGGTGACAGCTCGTTTCCTGGGACTCTTCTGGCGTTCAAACATTAACCTCCTCCCCAGGGAAGACCAGGCAGCTGAACCATTAACCTACACCCCCAACAGAGAGTCCGCCAGCCCCTCCCCGTCTCAGGCGCCAGACAGATCCTTGCTGGGGACGGACGGCCTGTGGGCCCAGGTGCCCAGGACTTCAGGAGTCGTGCTCCTGAGTGGAGGTTATGGGGCCGGATCCCCCCCAGGCGGCCTCAGCCCCGGCCCCCATCCCCGCAGCCTGGCCCTGATGGGGATCCGCGGGGCGGAGCCTGACCAAGGGCTCCATGCCTTTGCTGTTTCTCCTGTCTTCATTCTTTGAAGAAATCTTCCCCCGCGGCCACATGTCGGTTCTAAGCTCCACGATGGGTCTTCTGGCTCAGCTTTCTCAACCTGACAGCAGAACAGGCCTGAAGACTTTCCCAGGAGTCCAGGTCCTCAGAAGACTCAGAAGTCTTCTGCCTCAGGGGCTTTTAAACCAGGTTTTCAAAACAACAGACCCCTTTTCCTAAATGAAAATTGCAGAAGGCCAAAATGCAAAACAGATCCAAGCGGCCCGAGCCTTTGCCCCGTTCACCCAGCTGCCACGGCCTGGCCAGACACAGCTGCAATTACTGCGTGTGCAGCACAGCCCCATCGCACACGAGGAGAGCGAGGTCTCCCCAGGGAGCTCACGGCAGAACCCGGCAGGAGTCCCACTGCGCCTTCTCAGCCCTGGATGCACAAGTAGGACCCCATGGGAGCCTCTGGGGACAGAAGATGGCTAGACCTGCTCCAGGTCGGTGCTCCAGGTCTGGGCACATCCGCAGCCTCCCAGGAACTGCAATGTGAAGTTGGCTTCCACAGGGTGACGGGCCCCCAGGTCAGGCTCTGGGGAGCACTCCCCATGGGTGACGTGGCTACACTTCTCACCCCAGCTGGTCTGTGACGAGCGGGGCAGGCCGGGGGCGTCCATGTCCTCTGCTGCAAAGGCTCTGCTTCACCTCTCTCTCTCTCCTTCAAGTCTCCTCTCTCCCTGCTCTCAGTCAAACGTCTGCACTCACTCATTCACCCAGTAAGTCATCAACAAACACACAACTACTAGGTCTTGCAGGCCCCGTGCCCTGCGCTGGGGAAAAAGAGGAAAGTGACACAGTCCCTCCCAATCCAGGAAACACATCCCTACGATGCAGTGCAGAGGTGCCAGGAGGGCGAGAAACAGAGGGTCCTGCAGAAGTCCGGGTGGCCAGTTGCACGGGGAGAAATCGTTCCTGGAGGAGTCTAAAGAGGAGAGTGGTTGGCAGAGTGGAAAAGAGGGAATGGTGTTGAAGCAGAGGGATCAGCATGTGCAAAGGCGCAGAGGCATGAGAGAAACGTACACGGTCAGGAAGTTGTAAGCAATTTGGTTGAGCCAAGTGGAAATGTCTGGGATGGATGCGTGGACAAGGGAGTGAGGAGCTGAACCTCATCCTGCAGCCACTGGGGAGCAATAGGACATTTAAACACTTCAGATGCTTATTTTTAAAATAACCGTCTGTAACTTCTCAGTGTGAACTAAAGTTCACCATCATCTCTCCTAGTGGCTTGCCATTCTAGGCTTTATCCCTCAGGCCTGAATGCAAGTCCCACACTCTGTCACGGGAATTTCTGGCGTTCACCTTGGGGACATGCAGGCAGCTGTAGTTTCTGGGGTGACAGGAGGACCCAGGAAGTCAGGAGGCTGTGGCTCAATGGTGGGCCCCTGTGAGCCATAAGACTACTGTCTGGCTCCCCCGAAGAACCTGCCACAGCCAGCAGAGGGGAAGGAAAGGCTCAACCTATGGAAGGAAGTTGTCATCCTGCCCCGTCCCTCATGCAGAGGACGGGTGACTCCACTGAAGCCCATCGCAGCACCTGCACTGCTGGGCCTCTGCCGCCCATGGCACCATCTTCCTCCTGTCCCCGGCTGCTCCTGATGGATTCATGCAGGGGCCCGAGGCCACTCCTGGGCCCTCTCCTCCTCCCCTTCCCTCACCCTCTCCTCCTGCAACCTCAGCCTCAGTTGCCAGCCAGACAGAAGTGTTCCCCAGCCCGGGCCTCCTCTGGAGCCTCCACTCCGTGTGTCTAGAACTGAACTCACGACCTTCATCTCTTCTCCCCCAAAATACTCCCCCCTCCTCCCTGGAAGTGCTGCAGCCACCTTACGACCAGGAGGCGAATGCCTCACATTGAGCAGAAAGACAGGAGGAATCTGGACACCTGGGAACTCTGCACCAGCTCTGGATCTTTTGTGGTGTCTAAGAAACCAACCCCCATTTGATGAAGCTCGCTTACCAAGTCTCTGCCACATGTGCAAAAACACATTCCTAAGCCGTAAGAGAGGAGTCCAAGCTCCTTTTTTCTCACCATTCTCACCTCACAACAAGAAGTGCTAAATATTTTTTGAACGGATTCTTTCAATTTCACACCAACCCCATAAAACAGATGTTGAAACCGAGGCCCAGAGACACAGAACTTGTTCAAGATCACACAGCCTAATTTAAAAGCCTGGGCTCCCCGTTCCCCCTCTGCACCCCTCTTCCTCTCTCTTTCTTTTGGAAAATGCAGAGATGGGGCTGCCTTCCCCTTGCAGCCACACACATAGAGCCGCCATCGCCACCAGAGGGCAGACAGTTGTGTTCAGGGAGCGGGACGGACGCGGGACGGGAGGGAGGGGAGGGAGGACCAGAAGGCACAGCGGCAGCTGCGGTTCGGGGGGCAGCCAGATTCCTGGGAGGGGGGCGGGGAAGGAGTCACCGGCCTGGCCGTGGGGGACGAGAAAGTGGGCGACCAACAGTCCAGGGATCCCAAGAGCAAAGGCCATGACTTGGAGATAAGAGTACTGCAGAAGGACCTGTCTGGTCTGTACGCCGACAAGCCAGATAACCTAGATGGAAAGGATCAATTTCCAGAAACACACAACCTACCAAGACGGAGGTATGAGCAAATAAAAACTTGGAGCAGACCTCTAACTAGTCGGGAGACGGAATGTGTCATAAAAAATCTCCCAACAACAAAAGCCCAGATGGCCTCACTGACAGGGTCTACCAAATGTTTAGAGGAATTAACACCAAGCCTCCTCAAAGGCTTCCAAAAAACTGTAAAGGAGGAAACACTTGCAAAATCATTCTATGAGGCCACCATCACCCTGATACCAAAGCCACACAAAGACTCTACAAGAAAAGAAAACTACAGACCAATATCTGCGATGAACATTGATGTAAAAGTTCTCAACAAAATACTAGCACATTGAATTGAACAGCACATGAAAACAATTATACACTATGACCAAGTGGGATCTATTCCTGCGATGCAGGGGTGGTTCAGAATGTGAATATTGCTCAATGCGATACACCACATTAACAAAATGAAGAACAAAAACCACAGGATCATCTCAGCTGATGCAGAAAAAGTATCTGACAAGATTCAACACCCTTTCAAGATAAAAAACACTTACACTAGAAGTAAAACTATCTCAATATAATAAAGGCCATATATATAAAGGCCACAGTGAACATCATACTCAATGATGAAGCCTGAAAGCTTTTTCTATAAGATCAGGAACAAGACAAGGACACCCACTTTTGCCACTTGTATTCAGCATAGTACTGGAAGCCCTAGCGTATAGCAAGTAGGCAAGAAAAATAAATAAAAGGTGTCCAAATTGGAGGAAAGAAGTAAAATTATCTCTGTTTGCAAACAATGTGATCTTATGTGTAGAAAACCCTAATGACGCCTCCAATGCACTCACCAAAGTGACAGGGTAGACATAAAATCAACACACAAAATTTAGTTGCATTCCTATATACTAGTGAGGAACAACCTACAAAGGAAATTATGAAACAAATCCATTTACGATAGCATTAAAAAGAACAAAAACCTTATGGATAAACCTACCTACCAACGTGAAAGACATGCACACTGAAAACTACCAAACACTGCTGAAAGAAATTAAAGGCACAAATAAATGGAAAGACAACCTGTATTCATGGATTAGATGTCTTAATATTTTTAAGATGTCAATACTACCCAAAGTGATCTACAGATTCAATGCAATCTTTATCAAAATCCCAATGACAGGGAGTTCCCTGGTTGCCTAGTGGTTAGGGTTATGGGCTTTCACCGCCATGGCCCAGGTTCAATCCCTGGTCAGGGAACTGAGATCCCGCAAGATGCATGGCACAGCCAAAACCAACAACAACAAAAAAATCCCAATGACAGAAATATTTCATTTAATATTTATGTATTTAATATTATTTTCAGAAATAGAAAAATTCATCCTAAAATTCTTAATGGAATCTCAAAGGACCTGGGAATAGTTAAAACCATCTTGAAAAACAACAAATTTGGGGATCTCATACTTCCTGATTTCAAAACCCATTTGAAAGCTACAGTAATCAAAACAGTGTGGTACTGGCATAAAGACAGGCATATAGACCAATGGAATAGGAAAGAGAGCCCCCAAATAAACCTTCACATATATGGTCAAGTGATTTTTTTACCAAGGTGCCAAGACCATTCAATGGGAAAAGGACAGTCTTTCAACAAATGGTGCTGGGAAAACTGAATGTCCATGTGCAAAAGAATGAAGATGGACCTTTACCTTATACCACACATAAAAATTAACTCAAAAATGGACCAAGGACCTAAATGTAAGAGCTAAAACTATAAAATTCTTAGAGGAAGTTTCATGAGATTGGATTTGGCAATGCTTTCTTGGATATGACACCAAAAGAACTGACAACAAAAGTAAAATTAGATATATTAGGTTATACATCAAACTTAAAAACTTGTACATCAAAGGACACAATCAACAGAATGAAAAGGCAACCTACAGAACGACAGAAATCATTTGCAAATCATATATCTGATAAAGGGTTAATATCCAGAATATATAAAGAACTACAACTCCATAACAAAAAACCAAACAACCCTATTTAAAAATGGTCAAAGGACTTGAAAGGACGTTTCTTTAAAGAAAACATACAAATGGCCAAGAAACACAGGAAAATATGCTCAACATCACTAATCATCATGTAAATGCAGATCAAAACCTCAATGAGATACCATAGGCCAATCACAAAAAGACAAATACCGTATGATTCCAGTTATCTGTGGTACCTAGAACCATTCAATCCACAGAAACAGAAAGCAGAATGGTGGTTCCCAGGGGATAATAGAAGAGAGGAAAAGAGTTGTTGTTTAATGGGTATAGAGCTCCAGTTTTGCAAGATAAAAGGTTTTGGAGATTGGGTGCACAGTAATGTGAACTTAACACAACTGTACTGTACACTGAGAAATGGTTAAGTTGATGAAATTTACATGTTTTTTTAAACTTCTTTTTAAATTTCTTCAAAGAAGACATACAGATGGCCAACAGGCACATGAAAAGATGCTCAACATCACTGATCATCAGGGAAATACAAATCAAAACCACCACAAGGGCTTCCCTGGTGGCGCAGTGGTTGAGAGTCCGCCTGCCTATGCAGGGGTCGCGGGTTCGTGCCCCGGTCTGGGAGGATCCCACGGCCGCGGAGCGGCTGGGCCCGTGAGCCATGGCTGCTGAGCCTGCGCGTCCGGAGCCTGTGCTCCGCAGTGGGAGAGGCCACAACAGTGAGAGGCCCGCATACCACACACACACAAAAAAACATCACAAGATATCACCTCACACCTGTCAGAATGACTATTATCAAAAAGACAAGAAATAACAAGTGTTGACAAGGGTGTGGAGAAAAGGAACCCTCGTGCACTGTTGGTGGGAATGTAACTGCTTCAGCCACTGGGAAGAAACTATGGAAAGTCCTCAAAAACTTAAAAAATAGAATTATCATATGATCCAGCAATTCCACTCCTGGGTATTTATCCAAAGAAAACAAAAACAGTAATTAGAAAAGATTCATGCACCCCTATGTTCACTGCATTATTTACAATAGTCAAGATACGGAAGCAACCCAAGTGCCCATCAACAGATGAATGAACACATAAAGAAGATGTGGTACATATATACACAATGGAATGTTAGTCATAAAAAAGAATGAAATCTTGCCAGTTGTGACAATATGCATGGACCTAGAGGGTATTATGATACGTGAAATAAGTCAGACAAAGACAAATACTATACGATTTCACTATGATTTCTATGATTTTATAAATGTGGAATCTATAAAACAAATGAACAGACATAACTAAAAAGAAACACGTTACAGAGAACAAACAGGTGGTTGCCAGAGGGAGGCAGGGTGGGGGAGGAAAGAAATAAGTGAGGGATGTTAAGAGATACAAAGTCCCAGTTGCAAAATAAATGAGTCACCGGTATGAAATGTACAGAGTGGGGAATGTAGTTAATAACTATGTAATATCTTTGTATGGTGACACATCATGACTAGACTTGTCTTGGTGATCATTTTGAAACGTATAGAAATATTAAATTACTATGTTCTGTATCAGAAACTAACATAGCGTTGTAGGTCCATTATACTTTGAAAACAATCAAACAGACAAATTCATAGACAGAGATCAGATTTGTGGGTACCAGAGGCCGGGCTGGGGGGAATTGCAGGAAGGTAGTCAAAAGGTACAAACTTCCAGTTATAAGATAAATAAGTAGTAGGGATGTGACGTGCAGCATGATAAATACAGTTACCACTGCTGTGTGTTATATGTGAAAGTTGTTAAGAGAGCAATCTCAAGAGTTCTCGTCACACCATTCTTTTCTATTTCTTTAACTCTGCACCTATAAGAGATGATGGTGTTCACTAAACTTCTTGTGATAGTCACTTCATGATGTATGTAAGTCAAATCATTATGCTGTGCACCTTAAACTTATACACTGCTGTATGTCAACTATATCTCAATAAAACTGGAAGAAAAAGAAATAAATAAAAATGGTTAAGACAGTAAAATTTATGTTACATGTATTTTACTACAATTAAAGAAACAAAGCAAAACACTGACAACATCAAATGTCGTCAAGGACGTGGAGCTACAGGAACCCTCATTCACTGCTGGTGGGAAATTAAAATGGTGCAGCCACTTGGAAGACAGTTTGGCAGCTTCTTACAAAACTGAACATGCTCTCACCATACGATCTAGCAACC
The DNA here is from genome assembly GCF_949987515.2 of Delphinus delphis. NCBI lineage: Eukaryota > Metazoa > Chordata > Mammalia > Artiodactyla > Delphinidae > Delphinus > Delphinus delphis. The sequence goes on along the minus strand of NC_082689.1, from coordinate 115,276,125 downwards.
ATTCTCTTTGGTATTTATCCAAATGAATTGAAAACTTATGTCTGCACAGAACAACTTGATTTAGAATTGCCAAAACCTGGAAGCAACCAAGATGTCTTTCAGTAGGAGAATGGACAAACTGTGGCACACCCAGACAGTGGAATATTCTCCAGCTCAAAGAAGAAATGAGCTACCAAGCCATGAAAAGACTGAGAAAAACCTTAAATGTATATTACCAAGTGGAAGAAACCAACCTGAAAAGATTACACACTGCATGATTCCAACTATATGACTTTCTGGAAAAGGCAAAACTACGGAGAGAGTAAAAAGATCAGTGGTTGCCAGGGTTAGAAGAGACAGCGGGATGCATAGGTGGAGCACAGAGGATTTTCAGGCAAGAGAGACTACTCTGGATGATAGCATAATTGTGGATACATGCAATCATACATTTTTCAAAACCCGCTGAATATGAACACTAAGGGTGACCCCTAATGTAAACTGAGGGCTCTGAGTGACGACGGTGTGTAGGTTCATCAGCTGTAACCAATGTAGCACCGGCTGCAGGATGCTGACGGTGAGGGAGACTGTGTGTTTGGGTGGGAGCGGGTAGCAGAGAGTACGTGGGAATGCTCTGTACTTTCCGCTCCACTCTGCAGGGAACTGCTCTAAAAAATAAAGTCTATTAAAAAGAAATTCACATCACATAAAATTAACCATTAGCCATTTTAAAGCGTACAATCAGTGGCATTTAGTACATTCACAGTGTTGTGTGACCGGCACCTCTATCCAGTTGTAGACATTTCACCACCACCAAAAGGCAGTTCCTACACAGTTACTCCCCAGCCATTTCCCCTGGGCCCCTGACAACCACGAATCTAACTTCTGTCTCTATGAATTTGTCTAATCTGGACATTTCATACAAGGAGAATCATATAACACATGACCTCTTACAACAGACTTCTTTCACTTCACGTTTTTTAAAATTTATCCATGTGGTAGTATCAGTACTTCATTCCTTTTTAAGACTGAATACTGTTCTATTGTATGTACAGACCACATCTTCTTTACCCATTCATCAGCTGACAGACACTTGGGTTGTTTCCACCTGTTGGCTCTTGTAACCCGTGCTGCTAAGACCTTGCCCGTACAAGTCTTTGTCTGACTATCTGTAAAGGATTCTTCTCTTAATGCTACATCCCTCCCTGCCCTTAGATGAGTGAAAGCAAAGCAGGTAAGTGAAGGAAGGGAACAGAAATAAAATTAACATGTAAATATCAAATTAATAATATTTACAGTCCCGACTAATAACAGATATTTAAATTAATAATATTTAAGAAACACCTGTATTAACATACTTTATCTCATATATCTTTATAATTCTGATGTAGACTTTATCACCTGTGTTTATAGATCAGTAAAGCAAGACTCGGAAGGTTAAATAATTTGTCCGTGTTCACACAGCCGCTGAGGGTCAGCCAGCAATGGACTCCAAGTTTTCCAGACCCCACGCTGCCTCTCCCATCAAACTAGCAGTAGAGGTGAGAGAATGGGTGAGAAGTACACTGCCTTGATAAGTAATTCTCACCAGAAGCTTACCTTGGTGAAGTCATCATGCAGAAGCTAATGGTTCAACAACCCTGGCTGTAACCACAAACTCAGAGAACCAAAGAGAGGCGATGACGTGGTTTCTCTGGGTGTGTATAGACTGGTCACCGGGGTCACTCCAGGCCCTTCCCCTCAGCTTATTCTCTGAAAGGACGCAGCCGCTCCAGCCCCTACCTGCCCCCAACCCAGTGGACCTGGACGCAACTCACATCCCAGAGTGGGCCCAGGTGTGCACGTACCTGGGGCCGGGTGCCTGGCCCTCTCCTCGGCGAGTCCCTGCAGACACTGGTCCCGCTCTTCCCGCAGCACCTGCAGCACAGCGCACAGCCGAGGGAGGGCTCCCACCTGCAAGCCCAAAGCCGAGAATGCTCGTCACTGCCACGAAGCTGAGTCTAGTACACAGGGCGGGGCCAGACAATGGAGACTCAAAATGAGGAAGACAAACGAGTGAATATGACAAAAAAAGAGCATGCTCACGGATACAGACAACAAACTTGTGGTTACCAGCAGGGAGAGGGAAGGAGGGCAAGCTAGGGGCAGGGCAGTAAGAGGTACAAGCTGCTAGGTATAAAATAAGCTACAAGATACGTTGTACAACACAGAGAACAGAGCCCATATTTTACAATAACTATAAATGGAGCATAACCTTTAAAAATTGTGAATCACTAATTGTACACCTATAGCCTATACAGTATCGTACAGTAACTATACTTCAATAAAAAAGACTTGTAAAAAGAAGTAATGTAAACTAGAGACTTTAGTTAATGTATCAATATTAGCTCATCGATTTTAACAAATGCACCACTTTTATGCAAGACATTAGTAATAGGAGACACTGGAGAGGAAGGGTTGAGGGGGTATATGGTCATTCTTTGTACTTTCTGCAGAATTTTTCTGTAAACCTAAATCCTCTCAACAAAATAAATTATATTAATTAAAAAAGAATAAGTGGGAGAAATCAGTTCACCTAGTTTAAAGACTCGCTGTATAGCTACAGTAATCAAAACAGCCTGGTATTAGTAGAAGAATAGGCAATGGTGTTAGAGCGACTGGACAGCTACAGATAACAAAATGAACCTTGAACTAAGACTCATACCTTGTACAAAAATTACCTCAAAATGATCATGGACTTGAGCGCAAAACATTAAACTAAAACTTTTAGAAAAAACATAGAAAATCTTCAAGATGTAGGGCCAGGCAAAGATTTCTTATACTTGACACCAAAAGCACGATCCATAAAAAGAAAAATTGATAAATTGGACTTCACCAAAATTAAAAACTTTTGCTCCAAGAAAAACCATGTTAAGAGGATGAAAAGGCAAGCTACAGATGAGGAGACGATATTTGCAATCCGCAAATTAGAACTAATATCTAGAACAGACAGAGAACATTCAAAACTCAATAGTAAACAAATTTAAAAATCTATTTAAGGACTTCCCTGGTGGCGCAGTGGTTAAGAATCCGCCTGCCAGTGCAGGGGAAGCAGGTTCCATCCCTGGTCCAGGAAGATCCCACATGCCGCGGAGCAACTAAGCCCATGCGCCACAACTATTGAAGCCTGTGAGCCCTAGAGCCCACAAGCCACAACTACTGAGCCTGTGCTCTGGAGCCTGTGAGCCACAACTACTGAGCCTGTGTGCTGCAGCTACTGAAGCCCGCACACCTAGAGCCTGTGCTCCACAACAAGAGAAGCCACCGCAATGAGAAACCCACACACCGCAAAGAAGAGTAGCCCCTGCTCGCCACAACTAGAGAAAGTCCGCACGCAGCAACGAAGACCCAACGTGGCCCAAAAAAAAAAAAATCTATTTAGAACATAGGCAAAATGCATGAAAAGACATTTCAGAGAAGACACACAGATGGCAAATAAGCACATGAAAAGATGTTCAACATTATTAGCTATCAGGTAAATGCAAATTGAAATCGTAATGTGATATCACTACATGCTTATCAGAATATCTAACATAAAAAATGACAACAATGCTGGCAAGGTTGTGGTGAAACTAGGTCACGGACACATTGCTGGTGGGACTGTAAAATGAGACAACCACTCTGGAAAACAGGTTGACAGTGTCTTAAGAAAAGCTAAACATGCAACTATCATATGACCCAGCCATTGCACTCTCGGGCATTTACCCTGGAGAAATGAAAACGTATATTCAGAAAAAAACCTGTACACTACTATTTGTAGCAGCTTTATTCCTAACAGCCCAAAACTGTAACAGTCCAGATGCCTTTCAATAGGTAAATGGTTAAACAAACTATGGTACATCCATACTATGAAATTCTACTCAGCAATAAAAAGGAACAAAGTAGTAATACATGGACCAACTTAAATGAATATCCAGAGAAATATGCTGAATGAAAAAAGCCAATCCCAAACGGTTACATACTGTATGATTCCATTTATATAACATTCTTTTTTAAATTTAATTATTTTATATTGGGGTATAGTTGATTTACAACCTTTGTGTTAGTTTCAGGTGTGCAGCAAAGTGATTCAGTTATACATGTGTCCATTCTTTTTCAGATTCTTTCCCCATACCGGTTATTACAGAGTACTGAGTAGAGTTCCCTGTGCTGTATAGTAGGTCCTCGTTGGTTATCTATTTTATATAGAGCAGTGTGTATATGTTAATCCCAAACACCTAATTTATCCCTCCACCCCCTTTCCCCTTTGGTAACCATAAGTTTGTTCTCTATGTCTGTGAGTCTGTTTTGTCAATACATTCATTTGTATCATTTTTTTTAGATTCCACATCATTTATATAACATTCTTGAAACAGCAAAATTATATCAATAAAAATGGAGACCCTATTAGTGGTTGTCAGGAGTGAAGGGAGGGTGAGGGTGGGAGGGAGGGAGGTATGACTCTAACAGGGCACCACGAAGGGACCTCAGGGTTGCAGACTTGTTTTGCACCTTGACTGGATCAACGTCAGTACCATAGCTGGTCAGTCAAACCCCAGCTCACTTGCAAACACTAAGAAAGAAGTAAACGTGCATTTCTATGTGCCACTGAGTTTCTGTGACTGTTACACAGCACAGCTGACTGGGTAGGAGTGACGTTTCCCGAAAGTGGGTGGCCATGTGCATTGCTGGAAATGAAGAAAGGGGTGCTGCAGCAAAGAGGGTCTTGAGAGCGATGGAGCAAGATGAGGAATGAGGGAACACCTACAATGGGAACCTCTCCAAGAAAAATTTAACTTCCTTTGTGTTTTTCCCTGGGACTATGGAAAAATAAACATCAGAAGACAGTTTAACTTTTTCTTTTCATTCTACATTTCTTCTTCTTAAGTTGTAGTAAAATATACCTAACATTTACCATTTTAACCGTGGTTTAGTGTACAAAGTTGTACAATGATCACCCCTATCCATCTCCAGGACTTTTCAACTGGCCCAACAGAAACTCTGTACCAATTAAATAGTAACTATCCGTTACCCTTCCTGGAGTCCCTGGTAACCTCTATTCTACTTTCTGATTCTATGAATGTGTCTGTTCTAGGTACTTCATATAAGTGGAGTCATGCAATATCTGCTTTTTTGTGTCTGGCTCATTTCACATCCACATTGTAGCATCTAGCAGAATTTCCTTCCTTTTTAAGGATGAATACTATTCCATTGTATGGACAGACCGCACTTTGTTCATCCATTCATCGCTGGGTTGTTTCCATCTCTTGGCTACTGTGAATATTGCAGCCAGGAACAAAGGTGTACAAATATCTTTTCGAGTCCCTGCTTTGATTCTTCTGGGTACATACCCAGAAGCAAAATGTGTGGATCATATGGTAATTCTGTGTTTACTTTTTTAAAAAACCACCGCACTGTTTTCCACAGCAGCTGCCCCATTTTACCTTCCCGCCAGCAATGCATAGAGTTCTAATTTCTCTATGTCCTCCTCAACCTTTGTTATTCTGTGTTAATAATATCCATCTTAGTGGGTACGAAGTGAATCATCCCACATTTCTTTTACCCTTATCCTTCCATTAAAATTGAATAAACTGGGACTTCCCTGGCGGTCTAGTGGTTAAGACTCCACGCTGCCAATACAGGGGGCCAAAATATATTTTTAAAGACGAAAAAGAAAAGATGAAGAAGAAAAAAACTATATCATCTATAGTTCACCCCCTTTTAAAAAAAGTATTAAATATAATTTTACTTAAAATTCACAGGAGGAGAAACAAGTGAAGGTAAAAGTATTGCTAAAATTAATATAAAATTTTCCTCAAAACAAGATCTATTAGTACTGAAAAGTTCCCTTTAAACAGTTTTTAAAAATCAAGTTTGTCTCTTAGGGGAAAACATAGGCAGAACATTGTATGACATAAATCACAGCAAGATCGTTTTTGACCCACTCCTAGAGAAATGGATATAAAAACAAAAATAAACAAATGGGACCTAATGAAACTCAAAAGCTTTTGCATAGCAAAGGAAACCATAAACAAGACGAAAAGACAACCCTCAGAATGGCAGAAAATATTTGCAAATGAAGCAACTGACAAAGGATTAATCTCCAAAATTTACAAGCAGCTCATGCAGCTCAATATCAAAAAAACAAACAATCCAAAAATGGGCAGAAGACCTAAATAGACATTTCTCCAAAGAAGATATACAGATGGCCAACAAACACATGAAAGGATGCTCAACATCACTAATCATTAGAGAAATGCAAATCACAACTACAATGAGATATCATCTCACACTGGTCAGAATGGCCATCGTCAAAAAATCTACAAACAATACATGCTGGAGAGGGTGTGGAGAAAAGGGAACACTCTTGCACTGTTGGTGGGAATGTAAACTGATACAGCCACTATGGAGAACAGTATGGAGGTTCCTTAAAAAACTGAAAACAGAACTACCATACGACCCAGCAATCTCACTATGGGGCATATACCCTGAGAAAACCATAATTCAAAAAGAGTCATGTACCACAATGCTCACTGCAGCTCTATTTACAATAGCCAGGACATGGAAGCAACCTAAGTGTCCATCGACAGATGAATGGATAAAGAAGATGTGGCACATATATACAATGGAATATTACTCCGCCATAAAAAGAAACGAAATTGAGTTATTTGCAGTGAGGTGGATGGACCCAGAGTCTGTCATACAGAGTGAAGTAAGTCAGAAAGAGAAAAACAAATACCGTATGCTAACACATATATATGGAATCTAAGAAAAAAATGGTCATGAAGAACCTAGGGTCAGGACAGGAATAAAGATGCAGACATACAGAATGGACCTGGGGACACAGGGAGGGAGAAGGGTAAGCTGGGGCAAGGTGAGCGAGTGGCATGGACATATATACACTACCAAACGTAAGGTAGATAGCTAGTGGGAAGCAGCCGCATAGCACAGGGAGATCAGCTCGGTGCTTTGTGGCCGCCTGGAGGGGTGGGATAGGGAGGGTGGGAGGCAGGGAGACACAAGAAGGAAGAGATATGGGGATATATGTATATGTATAGCTGATTCACTTTGTTATACAGCAGAAACTCACACACCATTGTAAAGCAACTATACTCCAATAAAGATGTTAAAAGAGAAACAGTCCTATTCGTTTTCCCCTGGAGCCCTCCCTCCCACAGACCTCCTTCCTCTTCCCAACACCGGCCTGTGGTTTTGGGGGCCGCTCCCCGCTCCCCCTGCCGGGGTTCCATTTCCTGGACTCCCTTTTTCTTTACTCTTCTTCCTTGTTTTACAGAATCACGTTCTCTAGTAAATTACTAAGAAAGCACATGGAGGAAGTAAATTTTTGAATCTCTGAAGGAGTGAAAAAGCTCTTATTCACTTGAGTAATAATCCAATTAATTAATAATCTGGAGATAGAAAAGTGCAACCTGCAGAGAGAGAAAATAACGAGGCAGACCCCAAAATAAGAGAGGAAAGATGTTAAGAGAGGGTTCTGTTAGCTATTTTGGACTCTTAAATCCGAAAAGGTAAAATCTGGGAGGAGATACAATGAAAACCTGTTGAATTCTGAAGGAGGTGAAGAAACGCAGCATCACTTTGCTCATCACACTTTACAATATAATTACTCACCTGCCAACATTGAGACCGGACAGGAATAGTTTCAAGGGGGAAACAAGAGAAATACTAGTCTAGTTTATAGGATGAGAAAGAAAAAGAGGGCACTCGATCGTACAACCAGTTCGAAGCACAAAACGTCATCAAACACTTACTGGGCCCCCAGGACGCCCCGCAATCAAAGGCGAATGGACGCGGGTCCTGCTCCCGGAGCTCACCGGCTCCAAGGAGTCAGAGTGGCCCGAGGCGGGAGCGCGTGGGGAAGGCAGCCGCCAGGTCATGATGGACCACCAGCAGCGGCAGGGGCCCCCGGGGGGCGGCTGCACCCGGTAAGTCATCCTCACAGAGCGGAGAGGATGCGGACGGACGAGACGGAGCCGATGGGGCCCTGAGGGCCGGCTGAGGGCAGGGCTGGCGTGGCTCCCATGGTGCGTCTGCTCTGGGTGCCTTCATAGCTCCAAGCACAAGGAAACGAGATGTAGGCCTGGGAGCTGAGGTGAGAGAAGTGTGGTTGAGCAAGACTGGGTTTGTGACGCGGTAAGACAGCCAAAGCAGCTCACACGGTAAGAGGGAGCAGATCCAGAAGACCAAGGGCCAGAGACACAGCCTCGAAGAACGACCCGCTCAGGCTGGGAATAAGAGCGTAAGAAAGGCCCACGCCACAGGAGGGACCTTGCGCGACGAGGAGCCAGCCACGCGAGAGGAGCCAGCCATGCGAGAGGAGGAGCCACGCGAGAAGGAGCCAGCCACGCGAGAAGGAGCCAGCCACGCGAGAGGAGCCAGCCACGCGAGAGGAGCCAGCCATGCGAGAGGAGGAGCCACGCGAGAGGAGCCAGCCATGCGAGAGGAGGAGCCACGCGAGAAGGAGCCAGCCACGCGAGAAGGAGCCAGCCACGCGAGAGGAGCCAGCCACGCGAGAGGAGCCAGCCATGCGAGAGGAGGAGCCACGCGAGAAGGAGCCAGCCACGCGAGAGGAGGGGCCTAGCCACTGGAGGGACCGTGCGAGAGGAGAAACGTCTCGAGAGGTGTGGTGGGAACAGCGAAGGGTGGGAGCCAAGGCAGGGAAAGGGACAGGGTGTCCTGGCACGGAATGCTTCCAAGAGGCTGGGGTCCCATGGGTGTCCTGCCCAGTTTGACCAGGACAGCCTGGGTGTGTGCCTGCTACCTTGATCTCGTTATTCATTAACGTCCAGCTCCTCTCATCAGTCGCGTGGTCCCCGGGTAGACCAAAGACTGCACCCTGTCTAGTGAATGTGGCAACACAGGCCCTGGTGACTGAAGCCCGTGGGTGGCGCGTGGGAGCCAGGGTGCGGCTGGCTGAGAAATGGGCAGAGGTGGAGGCAGGGGTCGTGGGTGAGGACTGGGCTGCCTCTGTGTCATCTCAGGACACAGGTCACTGAGCATGGTAGGGGCGGGGGTGGGAGCACAGGTGTAGGGATGGCCGTGGGCCGGAGCAGAGCCTCTGTTCCGCCTGGTTGTGTTGTGGACAGGATATCTGTGTACCCCAACGAATACATTGATGCCCTAACCCCGGGTGTGGCTCTGTTTGGAGACAGGCCCATAAGGAGGTAATTAAGGTCAAATGAGGTCTAAGGAGTTGGGGCCCAGATCTGATAGGTTAGTGGCCTTATGAGAAGAGACACCAGCGGGCTCACTCACTCTCTCTCTCTGCCCGCTCAGAGGAAAGGCCATGTGAAGGTAAGGCAGCTGTCTACAGGCCGTCTGGGGAGGGAGGGCTCCCCAGAACCCGACCATGCTGGCCCTGGATCTGGGACTTCCAGCCTCCAGAACTATGAGAAGATAAACGTCCACTGTTTAAGGCCCCCAGTCTGTGGTGCTCTGTTATGGCAGGAGGAAAGGCACAGGAGGGTACGATTCAGACACATCTGTGAGAGCAAGATGTTGCTCAGAGGAAGTTCTTCCCCTGACTCTCAGGAAACGGGAGGTAGACCCGGTCTGTGGAAAATGAAAGAGGAGGTGGCGAGGTCAGAAATCTGAGAAGACACCAGGGGGAGCCTCTGGGAGCCAAGGTAAAGGGAACTGATGTGGGGCACGAAGGGATTCTGAAGCCTGGAAAACTCAGGAATCCTGGCAGCACGACGGGCAGGACATGATGCACCGGGGAGGTCCCTTCCCCAGAGGCCCCTTGGACTCTGTCAGACAAGGCCTGTTGAAGCTGGGTGGGTCCCAGGAGATCCCTGTTTTCTCGTGTCCTCTCGAATGCTGGGCAGCCCTCTGTTTGTCATGTAAGCAAGCAGATAGGATCTGAGTGTTGTGGGGCTTGCCTTGGGCTGCAGGTTGTTCCAGAGCCCGAGTGAAGGTCAGTGGTGAGAAACCTCAGCTTGCTAAGGGCAGGGGTGCAGGCACCAAACCAGGGGTCACTGCAGGGGCCGCCCTGTGGGCAGAGCTCTAATCCTGGCTATTAAGTCTGCGCTTTCAACAAGGGGTGCCAGGAAGAAAGCTCTGCCTGTCCCTGGCATGCGGGGAATACTGGGGACGGGACAGAGGGAGGGGAACTCTATAGCATCTCCTAAAGGGGGTGCCAAAGCCTAGAGGACTCCCCTAAACAGTGTGGGAAGCACACCTCCTGTTGGACTTCGTGACTCCAAGCTCATCTCTGGCCCCCTCATTAAAATGCTGTGTCCTGACAGTATTCTGTTTATGTTTTATGAAGTGATTAGATTAAACTGAAATCAGTGTCATTTTGCGGTTTGGGAGAGAATTTCATGACAGCGCCTTGGGCACCAGAAACCAGAGTGGCCTCTCTTTGGGAGCAGACGCACATTCTGGCTAAGAACAGCTGGGTTTGGGTCCTCACGCCACCGTGTCCAGCTGGGTGACCTTGACCAGTGGCTTCACCTCTCTCTGAGCCTCTGTGTCATGTGCACAATGAGCGTACTGATTGTTGGTGTGAGAAGCAAATCAGTGCCAGGAAGGAATGAGCAGAGTACCTGGTGTGAAGTAAGTGCTCAGTAAGGGAAGCCTTCACCATCATCACCATCATCGTCATCAGTCACGTTAACTTAGGGACAGTAAACGCTCAAAAAGAAACGCACAGATACTTCCTCAGAATATTGTCCAAAACTCCCAGGGACTTTCCTCTAAGAGGCCACAGTAGCCAGATCCTCTGGTGGCCTTTGCAGGCCTTCCTAAAATTCTGCTCACCCAGCTGCCACAGAGCTCGTCAGCCTCTGGGTCCAGATGTAGCCCACAGAGGGGCGGGGACCACCATGTGTGCCAGACCCCATCCTTCGAGTTTCTGTGTTTCTGCGCCGTCAACTGAGACGGAATGAAGGGGGGTGGGGGGAAGGGAGGGTGGAGAAGCCCAAGGAACCCATGCCCTGCAGAAGTCTTCTTGTCTGGAAATGGGTCTCCATCGGGTACACCTGCTTCTGTCCTCCGGCTCAGATTCCCTGTCACCAACCCCACTACCCTGAATCCAACATCCAGTGACACCTATTGTGAATCCTGTTCACGCATTTCCCCTGAAACATTACATTTAAGACAGCGGTTCTCAACCAGGGCAGTTTTGCCCTGCCTGCTCCCCAAGGGCATTTGGCAATGTCTGGAGACACTTTGTGTTGGAACGACTTGGAGAGATGGCACTAGCTTCTGGTGGCTAGAGTCAAGGGATGCTCCCAGCACCCCTTGTGAAAAGCCCACGTTTAATATCCAGGATTACAGCGTCAAAGTTAAGAAACCCTGCTTGAAGGAAAAAGCAGCCTTGCACCCCCCTTAACTCAGGTTCTCGGATGGGCAGCTTGCCAGATGCCCTGGATTAAAAAGCCCTCCCCTGAGTGACTCCTCCTCCTTTGCTGACGTATCTGTGTACAATTTTGTAAGCAACGATTGCTTTCAAGATGTCATGCTTCACTACCTGTTGCCATATGAAACTGTCCCAGCTGAGGACAGCCACTATGGATAGCACCATCATTTCATTCACTCATTCATGCATTCATTCAGCCCACACACACTCATTGACTCCCCCTTACGCTGGGACAGGCTCTAGGGATAAAGGGTGAGCGAGACTAAGTCTCAAGGCTCAAGCTCGAAGTGAACATATCGGGAAGGACAGATGTGCTGGTGAATAACAGCGTTCCAGGTAGAAGTCCTCATGAGAGACACGGGTGGGGACAGGCGAGGTGTGGCCGGGGTTTCCTACCCAGGTCTAGAAAACTGCCCCATCAGCCATCAGCACTTAGTCCACTGGCAAGGGACCCTCCCGACATCACCCTGTGGAAAGGCAGGGGAGGGGATAGTAATAAGCATTTGGCCTTAGTGACTGCCCGCCCCCCGCAATTAGAAATATGCCTATGATTTCCCTCAAGAGGGAGCACAAAATGAATACAGAATTGTTTGAATGACCTTCAATTTCAAAATCGAATGTCTGACGCCTCAAACAAACAGGAAAAAAAAAAAGCAGGGTTTCATAGGCTGGGAAATAGTCCAACCGAAGTAGTCAGTTCCACTCCTATTTGTTGAAGGAGTTCTCTGCCAAGAAGTGTGAACCTCAGGTCTGGATAAGCCCATAAAATCACCAGAGAACCAATTACACACAGGAAGCCACCTCAAAGAACACAAAGCGGTACCGGAGTGCATGAAAATGCACGTAAAGACAAAGGGCGTCCCGGACAGAGCTCTGGGCTCTATTTTCAGCGCTGCCACAAACCAACTGATGTGGAGAAGGTCCCTGCTCTCTGTGGGTCTCAGTTTGCTCCCCTGTAAAAGGAGGTAACTGGACCAGGGCATAATAAAACATCCTTCCAAGGCACACAGAAGACTTGAACCAAGGGGAGGCTCTCCTTTCCCCTCTGTTTATTCCTGAGATAACACCGGGGGCCCCTTTGAGATTAAAATGTAGGTTGAACCTCAGTCCTGAAGCCCAGCTACCTGGAGCGGCTGCCTCCCAGCCCTGGGCACCGAATCACAACACACCTGGAGGCTGCACCGGGCTTCGAACTGTCCCCACCGTCTCAGGTGGCGTTTCCCCGAAGTGGGAGCTCAGACTAACGAGCGGGTGCTGTTGCCCTAGCACCTTCCAACTCCAGCCCTAGGACAAGGGGCTCCAAGTTACAAGCGAGCTGGGAACAGAGCCCCAAACGCCAGCCTGGATGCCACAGAGCCGCCCCTACTGCGTGCCAACACTCCCGTCAGCTCGGGAAGCAGGTCTTTCTTGCAGTCAAACAGGATAGGACCACAGGAAGGCAAGGTCACTGGACGCCAGGAAGGACTTGCCCAGGACAGAGACCGCAGACTCAGAATTAGGTCCCCAAGTGCTCTCCCTGGGAAGTTTCTTGGAACAGAGGCCCCGGCGGCCAGTTTGGAAGGCTGGTGGGAAAGAGTGGTTCTGGAATCTGTGCGCCCACTTCCCAACCCCCCGCCCTCGCTTCCAGCCAGCCAGTCTGGGTGCAGCCACTTTCCCATTCACAAATCCCACAGGGAGAGGCCCGGATTCCCTGGAGTTTCCGAGAAAGAAAGAAAAACACGCCCCCCACTGCTGCCTTCTCTGTTCTCGGCCAGCTCCTCCCTGGGCCTGGTTTGGGGAGACCAGCTGCTCCCAGGAGTCCCCAGACACACAGACATTGGGGAGCCAAACCCACAGGAGAGACGAGGGGGAGAGCCGCAGACGCGGTCCCATCACAGAACCAGCAGCTGCTGCGGCCAGAGCTTTCGGAGGTCTCCCCATCCGCAGCCCGGTGTGTGTGCAAATGTCAAGGCTTTGGAGCTGACGGATTGGGTTCCAGTTGTCTTTTATCGGGGCAAGATTTTTGGTCTTTCCAAGTCTCGCTTTTCTTGTCCGCAAAGTGAGGGTGAAAACATCAACCTCGAAAGGTGATGATGAGGTTTCAAGGAGATAACGCAGGCAAAGCGCCCGGCACACAAAACGCACGGCCAGGGGCGGCTCCAGAACTCCGCCTAGGAGGGCCCCGGAGGCGCAGCCGGGAGGAAGGGGTGGGCTGGAGGGCAAGGGGGTTATCTCAGCGCTGCCTGCGCCCAGGCTCATGCCGAAGGTGTTCTGGAGGAGCGGGCCGTCCGGAGAGGAGCGGAGAGAGATCGTAGCTGTGGGGGACGCATGCGGAGGAAGGGCTCCCACTTCCCAGCGGAAGATCGGCCCCCACCCCCACCCCGCGTGGGACCCGCGGAGGCGCGCGTACTCACGGCGTGCGCGGCGCAGGCAAGCAGCAGCAGCGGAGGCAGGAGGGCGCGCATGGTGCCGCGTGCGCTCCCTGGGCGCCCCGACGGCCGCCTGCCCGCGCGCACCACCCGTTCCGGGCTCAGCGCTCCCAGCCTCCTCTCGGACCCTGGTCGGCCCCCGCGCCCCGGGGAGCCATGGCCCCACCCGGGACTTCGCCTCCTCGGACTAGGTGGCCGCGAGCCACGCCGCCCGGCCGGTTGATAAGGACGCGGCGCGGCGTGCAGTCCTCCGCCCACCGCGGCTGGCTGGGGGCCCGCGCGGAGGTCGGCGGCGGAAGAGGCAGAGGGAAGGCGCGGCCGCAGCGGCTCCCACGGGCTCGGCCTGCCCCGCCGCCACACCCCCAGGGACGGAAAGAGCCCTCCCCAAAGCCCGGGTCAGCCCCGCCGCCGCTGCGCGGCGTGCGCCACCTTTTCGAGCCTCTGTTCTCCTCCGGAACAACACGTCTAATAATACCCAACTACCTTCCGGTGAAAGAAGGTTGGGCGAGTGCCCTGTGACACAGCGGGCGCTTGGGAAATCGCTATGGCATCTATTCTGGGGGGCAGCTACTCTATTTCCGATTTTCACTTTATTTTTCTTTCTGATTAGTTACACACGCTCATTCCAGGAAGTTGCACACCCATCACACTGAGAAGCCTTTGATGATCAGGTGAGACGGAGGAAGACCATCCGGTGTACCCAGGCATTTGGGGCTGTGCTGGAGGCTTTGTGCTTCCTGGTGTCCCCGGGAGGCTATTTCAGCATCAGGCAGGTGTGCCCGGCAGCCGCTCATGCTCAGTCTGAGGCCTCAGATGTCCTGGAGGTTGGCTTTTGGCCTCTCGGTACAAGGCATCTTCAAATGGCTTTTGTAGACCCAAGTTTTTCTTTTTCTGCCCTGGTGCCCATTCCCTTTCCTCGTGTCTCTCCTATCTAGATCTTTGTCTCAGGCACTTAAAGTCCGTCAGCTCATTGAGTTCCCCTCCCCCCACCCGCTCCTGCACACGTGGAGGTGAGGCGAGCTCTGCGTGATTGACGCATTTGGGATAAGGATTGGCCTGAGGTTCTGTGGGCGTGCGCACACACACGCACACGCACGCACGTGCACGCACAGTGCTCCCACTAGCAGAGAGCCTATAACTGGATTGCCCTGGGCCAGGCTGTCATTGGAGGTCAAGGTTCTGACTGCCTTGATCCAGTGTGGTCAGTGGCAGGTGGTGGTTTTTATCTCATTCCAGGCCACAAGTATAAGCCACATTCTCCAACATTATCAGTGACAAACCCACTTGCCCACAAGTATAAGCCATATTCTCCAAGACCAACGTTATCACTAATAAAAGTGATATTGGGCCCCATCTGTCTTAATCGTATTTCTCAACTTGTTCAAGATTCAGGCTGGAAAAAAAAGTTATCAACTGGGTTTCCCTAAACCCCGACATCATAAACGTGCATTAGAAAGTGCATGAGTTAAAGACTTGCCATTTTTACTGTATAGACTTTCGTGTTACTTGAATAGTTTCTGTAACCACTGTGTCGTGATTGCCAGTGAAAAAGCAAAACGACATTTGTTCTGGGCAATTCAATCAATTTCTGGCCTGTGGCAAACCATTCTTCCTTAAATAGGATGCTCTGTCTCTCAGAGTATTGAGAAAAAGATCTGAAATGCTCTGTGGGAAGCCGTGGATGCAGTCAGTGGCTTTGTAAAACCTGCCTGAGAAAACAATTTGAGAATAGGAGTGGAAGGGAGAAGGTAGGGAACTAACCATGTATTTAATACCCGCCGTGTGCTAGGGAGTCTTTTAGTAATTTGGGGTGTGTTACCATAGCCAGTCCTCCAAGACTCAGTGACAGGCCTTCACTTTGTCTGAGGAATAGGATGGGAACTGGAGGCTCGGGGAAGGTAAACACTTGCCCAGGACTGAGCCCAAAGCCCCGGCCCTGCGTCCTTTGCGGGCACTGGGATTTCTCTCAATCGTGAAGATGACTTCCTTACCCTCAGGGTTTCCAAAGCTCTTTTGCCTGCAGCATCTCCTTTGATCCTAGAAACAACTCCAGAGGTCGGTAGGACCAACGATCAGGGGCTGAAGGAGAGGGAGACCCCATGGCTCACATGGTTTCATTGAAGAGTTTAATGAAAGAACACCGTGCGGAGGTGTGAGCAGGACTGAGGGAACCGAGAGGGGACGTGAGGTGCCGGGCTCGGCCGCAGCGGGCCTGACAGGTGACAGAGACCCTCTCCTTGACCAGACGTTGGTCGGGCTCCTCTGAGCCTCTTCTCGACTAGGCTCTGACCCGGGCCCGTCTGTCTTTGGCCTGCACGCCCAGCCTCAGCGAGACTCCGGCCTTCGGTTCCTGGGAATCCTCCCCCCTTGATGTCTGATTGAGCTCCTCGTCCCCCACCTGTGATGTCTAATCCCACCCTGCCTTCAGCAAGAAGGCTGTTCTCTCAGTTTAGCAGGAAATCTCCCTGTCTTGATGCCTCCTCTGAGTAGTCTTCTATCCACTGCCACCCTCACCCTGCTCCCTGGCTACGAATCCCCGCTTGTTCTTGCTGTATTTGAAGTTGAGCCCCAGCTCTCTGCCCTATTGTAATACCTCTGTTGTAACAGTCTTTTTTTAATTAATTTTTCTTGGAGTATAGTTGATTTACAATGTCGTGTTAATTTCTGCTGTGCATACAGCAAAGTGAATCAGTTATATGTATATCCACTCTTTTTTAGATTTGTTACCCGTATAGGTCATTACAGAATACCGAGTAGAGTTCCTTTTGCTATACAGTAGGTTCTTATTAGTTATCTGTTTTATATATGGTAGTGTGTATAAGTCAATCCCAACTTCCCAATGTATCCCTCCCTCCCCTTATCCCCTGGTAATCTGCATGTTTGTTTTTTGTACAGCCGTGACTCTACTTCTCTTTTGTAAATAAGTTCATTTGTACCCGTTTCTTAGATTCCACATATAAGCAATACCATATGGTATTTGTCTTTCTCTGTCAGACTTAATAACATCACTTAGTATGATGATCTCTAGGTCCATCCATGTAGCTGCAGATGGCATTATTTCATTCCTTTTTATGGCTGAGTAATATGCCATTGTGTATATATACCACATCTTCTTTATCCATTCCTCTGTCGATGGACATTTAGGTTGCTTCCATGTCCTGGCTATTGTAACAGTCTTGAATAAAGGCTTCCTTACCGTTTTAATAAGAATCAGAATAATCCTCCTTTAACAAGGAGCAGAGAGAGAAAGCAGTGTGCCCCGAAGCTGGCAAGAGCTGCCCTTGGGAATGCAGCCCCTGTCACAGCTGTGGCCTGGCAAGGGGTCAGGTTGGGATAAATACCCTGACCTCTCCTCTGCCCGCAGAATCTCCTGGCAGTGTCCTCCATCGGCTGGACCCAACCCAAAGCCAGAAACAAGGCAGACAGAGGGGGAAGAAACTATCCACAGAGTTTAACCTTCTGCGTGGAGAAGGTAGGGTTGAGGCAAAAGGAGAATAACCCCACTTGGATATATCATTGTGCCCATTTAACAGATGAAGAAACCAAAGTGGATGGGGCCAAAGGTCCAGATCACACAGGACTGTCTGTACTGAAACGCTGGTCTTTTGATTCCCAGCCCTGAGTTGTCTCCATCATGCTTATACCCCTTACACCTGAATCTAGTGATGGACAATCAGAGCAATGATTTACTATGCTTTCGAAGTCCTGGGGGCTAACTGGGCTCGGCAGGCAGTTCTGGTTCGGGGTGTCTCACGTGGTTGCAGTCAGAGTCACCCTAAGACATGCTTGCTTGGATGGCTGGGGCTGGAGTGGCTGGGGTTCCTCGGGGTCCCCCTCTATCTCTGCGTGGATCTCTGCGTGCTCCCTCCACATGGTCCCAGCGTCAGGCAGCCTCAGGGTGCCTGGGCTTCTTTTTTTTTTTTAACTTATCTTTTATTTATTATTTATTTATTTATCTATTTATTTTTGACCACACTGTGTGGCATGTGGGATCTTAGTTCCCCGACAAGGGATCTATCCTGCGGCCCTTGCGTTGGAAGCCCAGAGTCCTAACCACTGTACCACCAGGGAAGTCCCCTGCCTGGGCTTCTTACATCGTGGCTCTTGATCCCCAAGGTGCTTGTCCCAAGAGAGAGCCGGTGGACAGTATACCGTAATTTATGACCCAGCCTCAGAGGTCAGACAGTGCTGGTTCCGCTGCTTTCTGTTGTCTAGACAATCACAAAAGCCGGCCCCTATTCTAGGCGAGGCAGAAGAGATGCTGCCTCTTGATGGAAGAGTAGGAAGATCCTGGAGGAGCATGTGAAACCCTAAGTACTGCTAGGTGGGATGTGGAAAGAAACTGTATGTCCACCCTCTAAATTCATTATAACCCCTGTGAGCGTCAGAGAGGGGCATCTATTTGATTGTGATGATTTTCAAGGTCTTCAGTCCTATCCCTTTCTCCAAGTTACACTGCAGAGGTGGAGTGGGGCATATAAACCTAAGTCATGACCGCTTCAAACGCTAGAAGTCATGTTCTCACAACAGTAACTTAAAAGTTACCCTGAAGCTCTAATTCGAAAAGATATATGCACCCCAATGTTCATAGCAGCACTATTTACAGCAGCCAAGATGTGGAAGCAACCTAAGTGTAAGCGTCCATCGACAGAGGAATGGCTAAAGAAGATGTGGTATATATAAACAATGGAATACTACTCAGCCATAAAAAAGAATGAAATAATGCCATTTGCAACAACATGGATGGACCTAGACATTATCATACTAAGTGAAGTAAGTCAGAAAGAGAAAGACAAATACTGTATGATATCACTTATATGTGGAATCTAAAATATGATACAAATGAACTTATTTACAAAACAGAAACAGACTCACAGACATAGAAAACAAACATAAGTTTACCAAAGGGGAAAGGGGGTGGAGGAAGGGCAAATTAGGAGTTTGGGATTAGCAGATACAAACTACTATATATAAAATAGATAAACAACAAGCACCTACTGTATAGCATGGAAACTATACTCAATATTTTGTAATAACCTCTAATGGAAAAGAATCTAAAAAGACTATCTATCTATCTATAAATTATATATCTGAATCACTTTGCTGTACACCTGCAACTAACACAACATTGTAAATCAACTATACTTCAATAAAAAAATTTTTTTTAAGTTACCCTGAGGATGGGAGATCCTGTATTTGGTTCCAGGGTAACTTGTTCCCTAACTGTTTCATACAGATATTCTTATCACCCCTGTAAGGCAGAGTGTAAGGCTAAATACTGAAGGGCACCAGCACGTCACCCCAAATATGCCGCTTTGGCATAAGGATTCTTTTGAGCTAAAGGGAACTGAGAAGCAGCAGACACAGGAAGAGCTCTTCACCTCCCCAGAACTGCCCAAAGTAAAGTCCAAAGCTGCCCTTATGTAAAGGAAATTTCCATTTATAAGAAGTCTCTGTAGCAGGAAGAGAGCTACTCCTGAAGACAAGCCTTATCATCTGAGAGAGCCTTACCTGCACAGCGAGACAAACCTCATTCACCATGCAGCCACCCCTCCTTCCTAGCTCAGCTCCCCACCCAGAAGCCCCGAAACCACTTTTCCTTTGTTTAGCCTAAGACGGTATATAAACCTCAATCATCTGGGGACTTCCCTGGTGCCCAGTGGTGAAGACTCCGCGCTCCCAAAGCAGGGGAGCCGAGTTCGATCTCTGGTCAGGGAACTAGATCCCACATGCCGCAACTAAGACCCGGCGCAGCCAAATAATTAAATATTTTTTAAAATAATAAATAAACCCCAATCATCTGGCTGCCTCCTGGACTCTGGTTTCCTTGTGAAAGTCCGTGCATAAGTGGGTAATTAAAACTGTTTTTTCTCCTGTTAATCTGTCTTTTACCAGACCGATTCGCACAGGCTTCAGCCATTGAAACTGGGAGGGGAAAGGGAATGAGGTTTCTCCTCCCCTACAGTGCAAATCCCCACCCCCTACCAAAATGAAATATAAACATTTCCCTGGCATCAAAAGGGAAAGAGAGCTTTTCCTCTCTCCCTTTTCTTTCAACAGTTCCTCTAGAAAACTTATAAATCCCATTTGTCTCTTTGAGATGTATGTAGATCTTTATGAAAGCTCAACAGCCTCTTGCCAGTTTTGCATCCCAGGAATGTCTTTCATGAAGGTCTTGGAACCATCCCTTTGCAATGTGAATGTCAAGGAGGATGGTGCCCTGTCTTCCTAATGCTGTGGGAGTTTAGCCCAAGCACTTGGCTCCAAGTTGTAATTTCCTGCTTGTCAAAAGGATAGGAGAAGTTTTATTTTTCCTTTGTTAAAGACAATTAGCATGTGTGCTATGGATTGTATCTGTCTGGCTTTATAAAAGGGTAAGATTTCTATTTGTCTTTGCCATGGGATTGCCAGTGATGTGCATCAGAGTCTGGTTATTCATGGCCACTCAATAATAAAATGGATTCATTCTTTTCTTCATTTTGTGGAGAGGGGTCACATGGTTGGCTGGAGATTTATGTTTAACTACTTCAACAAGAAATTAGGATATATATATAGAGAGAGAGAGAGAACGTAGCTAAGCACATCCACTCAGTGCTTATTTATTGAGCAGCTACTGTGTTCCACGTGCTGTGCCGGACCAATAGAGGCCTGGGGAAATTGCCTGCATGAAGCCCATGGTGCTGTGATTGCACCCCGCTCCCGGGAGGCCTGGAAAGATGACTGAGGCTGGTAGTCAAGACTTCAGAAGTTTGCACAACCACACTTTTAACAAACCAATTGGTTGGCTGAAGTAAGCAACTGCAGAATGTATGGTGGGTATCATAAACTGGGATAAATTCTGTGGGAGCGTATACATACTAAAGGACCAGACTAAGCCTTGAGGGTTAATGTATTAGGCTGCCATGTCACTCATCATCTTTGTGGATAAATTACATTTGGATAGTGATGATTTTACAAGGTTCAACCTCCTAGGCGTGTGTTGGTTGTGTCTGGCCAACCGCCATTCCCTCTTCTTCTGCTACAAGGAGCTCCCTTGGCCGTCCCCACTCGCAGACCACGTGGCTTGGGTGGGACTTGCACCACAGGCAACCCAGGCGTGAGCATGTGACCCAGACCTGGGCAAGGAGAGTCGCCCCCGCCAACTGACCACAGTGACTGCTTCAGGGATGGACACACGGCTGAAGCAGGGCCAATAGGAGTGGCACCAACAGAACCTACGTGATGGCATATTACGCAGAAGCTGGTAGCAAGATGGCAGCCTTCCAACGTTATGGAGAGACCCAAGGGACAAAGAAGCCATCCTCTGGCACCTGCCCGCAGCTGTGGTGGACGCCTCGATAGATAGGTAGGTAGGTAGATAGATAGATACGTAGATAAACAGATAGATAATTTTTATTATTTTATTTTATTTTTAAATGTTGAGCATAGTTGATTTACAGTGTTGTGTTAATTTCTGCTGTACAGCTAAGTGAATTAGTTATACATACATATGTATTCTTTTTCATATTCTTTTCCATTGTGGATTATCACAGGGTATTGAATAGAGTTCCCTCAGATAGATAGTTTTTAAACTTTTATTTTTTTAACTTTCGAATTCATTTCTGTCACTTGTAACAAAAAGAGCCCTGCATACACTATGGAAGCTTCCCAGGACAGTGATGCTTGAGCTGCAGGGGTTGGTTTGGGGGCGGGGGGATGAAGAGAGTGCTGGGGGAGGGGTGTGGTGGGGGAGCGAGGAGCTGGCCTGGGGGTCCAGGTCTAAGCCCCCTGAACGAACTACACCAGTGAAACCTCACTGAACTTGCTCTGCCCCTTCAGCTAATCAATAAACCAAACAAAAAGGTCTGTTCTCCCTTGAGTGTGAGCTCCTCTGGGACTCAAGCTAATGCATTATTGATGAGCCATAAATGATGGGGCTGGCATGCTTTCCTATTCAGTGCTGAAGTGCAAAGGTGTACACTGACGTTTGCATGAGGTTTTAGGGCTCGGGCCCACTGGTTACTTTGGTATGGGGGCTGGCTTTTTCAGGAAAGCAGTTTTTACTTCTCTAACTTTCCTCCTCCATTTGTCAGCATCCGTTTAAACATTTGCATGAAATATTATCATTAAAAGAGATCAGATAAAAGAGAGCAAATAAAACCATATCGGAAAGACAGCGTTGCTAATGCTCTCCAGGCCTTATCTTCACTGGACGGAGCGAAGAAAGGTCAGGTGCACGCTGGCCTCCCAGAGGCTCCCTGCTTTTCTGCCTACTAAGGCAGTTTGACTTGGCACACAGAAAAGAAGGTTGGCAACAGACAAACTTGGATTCTGTTCCTAATTTAGTCATCAATTACTGTGACCCTGGGCAAGTTACTTTAGCCCTTTAAGCCTCGATTTCCTCATCTGTAAAGTGGGGAAAATAATACCAATCTTTCAGCATTGCATGAGGTTGAAAATAATCCAGTGCAATTAAATTATCTAGCGATACTAATTAAGATGCATGTGGCGGGACTTCCCTGGTGGCACAGTGGTTAAGAATCCACCTGCTAATGCAGGTGAAACGGGTTCGAGCCCTGGTCCGGGAAGATCCCACATGCCGTGGAGCAACTAAGCCCGTGCGCCACAACTACTGAGCCTGCGCTCTAAAGCCCATGAGCCATAACTACTGAAGCCTGCTCACCTAGAGCCCGTGCTCTGCAACAAGAGAAGCCACCGCAATGAGAAGCCCATACACCACAATGAAGAGTAGCCCCCACTCACCACAACTAGAGATCGTCCGTGCTCAGCAACAAAGACCCAACACAGCCAAAAATAAATAAATAAATAAATAAAATAAAAAGATGTGATACACACACACACACACACACACACACACACACACAATGGAATACTACTCAGCCATAAAAAAGAATGAAATAATGCAATTTGCAGAAACTTGGATGGACCTAGGTATGATCATACTAAGTGACATAAGTCAGACAAAGACAAATATCATATGATATCACTTATATGTGGAATCTAAAAAAATGATAGAAATAGAAACAGAAGTAGACCCACAGACATAGAAAACAAAATTATGGTTACCAAAGGAGCTAGTGGGGGGTTGGGAGATAAATTAAGAGTTTGGGATTAACATATACACACTACTCTATATAAAATAGATAACCAACAAGGACCTACTGTATAGCACAGGGAACTCTACTCAATATCTTGAAATAACCTATAAGGGAAAAGAATCTGAAAAAGGATATATACATATATACGAATTACTTTGCTATACACTTGAAACTAACACATTGCAAATTAACTATACTTCAATTTAAAAAAATTTTAAAAAGGAAATACAGCTTAAACCTGGCTCTCTCCTGGGATACTTGCCCTGTGAACCCAGCAACCATGTTGTGAAGAAGTCCAGGCCACTTGTTGGTATTTTGGGCAAGATCTTCATCTACGCTTGCAGCTGGCAGCTTTAGCGTCAACTGCCTTCCGACAACTTCACCTCCCCGAATTTCGGGTCTTCCAACTGAAGCCCCAGACATTATGGAGCAGAAACAAGCCATCTCTGCTGTGCCCTGTCTGAACTCCTGTCCCACAGAAATCGCGACAGATAGTAAGTGTTTGCAGTTTTTTTTTAATTTTTTTTTTTTTTTTACTATTTACTTATTTATTGGCCGCACTGCGTGGCATGTAGGATCTTAATTCCTGGACCAGGGATCGAACCCATGCCCCCTGCAGTGGAAGTGCAGAGTCTTAACCACTAGACCATGATGGAATTCCCCATAGTTGTTTTAAGTCACTAAGTTTTGGGGTAATTTGTTATGGAGCAATACATGATGAATACAACATAAATTTTTTTAAAATTCTGCAAGGCAAAAACCATTAACAGCAAAGTCAAATAACAAGTGTTGGAAAAATTTTTGCAACACTTATCAAGGAATGAAAGACAAATTCCCTGATATATAAAGAGCTTCAACAAGTCAATAAGAAAAAGATCAAGAATCCAATGGAAAAATGAGTAAGGGACATGGATTACAGAAAAGGAAACACAAATGTCTCCTAAACATGTGAAAACATGCTCACCTTCACTGATCATTAGAGAGATATAAAATCAAACCAAACTGAAATACCATTTTTCACCTATCAGATTGGCAAAAGTATAAATGTTTTGTAATATATTCTGTTAGTGAGGCTGTAAGGAAACAAATGACCTCACACTTTACAAGTAGGAGCAAAAATTAATGCAAAGCCCATGATGGGTGACCCAACAATAGTTATCAATAGGACAGAGGCACAGACCCTTTGGCCTAGCACTTCTACTTTAGGGACGTTTCCTACAGATATACTCACATGTACGTGAATGTATATATGCAAAAGTCTGTAGAAATGATATATGCATTGTATAAACCATTACAACACTTTTTTTTTTTTTTGGCTGTGTTGGGTCTTCGTTGATGCACACAGGCTTTCTCTAGTTGTGGCGAGTGGGGGCTACTCTTCGTTGCGGTGTGCGGGCTTCTCATTGTGGTGGCTTCTCTTGTTGTGGAGCACAGGCTGTAGGCGAGCAGGCTCAGTAGTTGTGGCACGTGGGCTCAGTAGTTGTGGCTTGCAGGCTCTAGAGTGCAGGCTCAGTAGTTGTGGCACACGGGCTTCGTTGCTCCGCAGCATGTGGGATCCTCCTGGACCAGGACTCAAACCCATGTCCCCTGCATTGGCAGGCGGGTTCTTCACCTCTGTGCCACCAGGGAAATCCTACAACATTGTTTATAATGGTGAAAGATCAGGAACAACCACATATCCAACAATAGGGGACAGGTTGCATAAAATACTGAATATACGCAGCCATAAAATAAGAATGAGGAGGTACCTTATGGACAGATACGGAATGACTGTTACAGAACGGTCCATTCGCCGGACTCACAGCAAGCCAACCACTAGACGCCAAGGTTTACAGCAGAGAAAGAGTTTATTCACAAGGCAGCCAAGTGAAGAGATGGGAGAACCTGTCTCAGATCCACCTCCCCAAAGGCAAGGGGCTTGGGATATTTATGGGATAAGCAGGGTGGTCTGAGGCGTGAGGAAAGGGGATTGGAGGTAGAGGAAAGGTCAGATAATTGCTGTTCTGTGCAGGTGCATCTCGGATACCTGCTTCTGGATATTCAAAATGGAGGCACTGACCATGATTGGGGGGTGCGGTTTTCCAGTCCTCTGAGGTCAACAGGCCATTCATAGGGCATCTGCACAGGCCCAGTCTTAGGGTCTGTGGTCTCAACCAGCCCCAGCTGGCTCACACAGGGCAGGAGCTGAAAGATCTTGTAAAATAAGTGGGCTGAGTGAGGCTGGGAAGGCATGCAATTAAAGAGAGAGAGAGAAAGGAAGGGAGGGAAGGAGGGAGGGAGGAAAGAAACTAAAGCAAACGTCATTAGTGAAGGCTGTTGACAATGAAGACAGAAGCAAAGTGCTTTACAAGCTGTGCCCTTAGCTATTGTTCTGTAAGACAAGTTCAAGAATTTCTATCAGTTATCAGCTCCTGTGGGGCACAGTTTCATGATCACTCAGATTTATTGTAAGTGGAAAAAAGAGGAGACAGAAGAGTGAGCAATTTGGCTTTTAAACAGGGGATGAACTGCTTACAAGTAGAAGCATACATATAATTGCTTGTGTATGCATAGCATATGCCTGGTAAGATAAATAAGAATCTGGCAACATGTGTTACCTCTAGGAAAGGGAACCTGGTGGCTTATGGACAGGGGTAGGGGGGAGATTTTTTTACTTTTTGAATTTTGAACCATATGAATATATTGCCTATATTTCAAACACATATGTGTGTGTGTTCTAAATATATGTGTGTGTGTGTATGTGTGTGTGTGTATATATATGTGTGTGTATATGTGTGTGTATGTATATGTATATATATGTGTGTATGTGTGTGTATATACATGTGTGTATGTGTATATATGTGTGTGTATGTGTATATATGTGTGTGTATATATATGTGTGTGTTCTAAATAAGTGTGTGTATACACATATATTGTGTGTATATATATGTGTGTGTATGTGTATATATATGTGTGTGTTTGTGTATATATGTGTGTGTATATATATGTGTGTGTTCTAAATAAGTGTGTGTATACATATATATTGTGTGTATATATATGTGTGTGTATGTGTATATATATGTGTGTGTTTGTGTATATGTGTGTATATATGTGTGTGTTTGTGTATATATATGTGTGTATATGGGTATATATATGTGTGTGTGTATATATACTGTGTGTATATATATGTGTGTTTGTGTATATATATGTGTGTGTGTATGTGTATATACGTGTGTGTGTATATGTGTGTGTGTGTGTATATATATATATGTATATATATATAGAAGTTTAGGACTCTCTTGGCATAATTCATTAATGACTTAATTCTCTGAATATTTTGGAGGTCCCACCACGTGCCAGGCAGTGTGTAAGGTGATGAGTATATGGTGGTGAGCAAGTCAAACTTCGCTGAGCTTATGGTCTAGGAAGACAGAGGTCAAAGAGGTAAAGCCATCGGTCTAGAATCACACTGCGAAAAATGCAATGAAGGAAAAGAACCTGGGGCTGGGAGAGAGGATGATGGGGTAGGACATGATTTAGCTAGGGAAGCCAGGAAAAGCCCCTCTAAGGAAGGGATCCTTAGGCTGAGTAGGACTTAGCCAAGTTTTCCATTATTCATTGCTGCAGCTAGATGTATCCCAGAGCTTGCAGGCTTGAAACAACAACCATTTTATTCTATTGCATGAATTTTGGGGTCAGAAATTCCGGCAGGACTGGACTGGGCCGTTAAAGTAGTCGCAGACCCACCCAGATTCAAAGGGAGGGCACAGGGTCCCCACTTCTCATGGGAGGAGTGTCAGAGAACCTTCAGCCAGCTTTAACTCACCACACCAGGCAAAGGGCTGTGGGGGGAGAAGAGTGGAGCCAGGGGTGAGGGAGAAGGTGGAGAGAGGGGCCAGCAGTCAGGTCCTGCAGAGCCTTGAATGTTGTGTTAAGGATTTTGAATTTTATTTTCTGCACAATGTGAAGCCACCGAGGAGTTTCAGGCAAGGAAATTCACCGCTCCCCTGTGCATCAGCTTCCGTGCCTCTTGTCACACCCATTTTATTGCATTAGTTTGTCAGAGGCTGGGATACCCTTGTATTCTGCTCACTGCAAACGCTAAGTGAAATAAATGTGAAATACGTAAATGAATCGATTAAATAATGGATGATCTAGAACAGCTGGAATTGTACGGCATCAGTTCAGTCATTTCCAAACTTTAATGTGTCCATGAATCTCCTGGGGAGGGGCTCTTATTAAAATGCAGATTGTGATTCGGGCGTTCCGAGGTGACCTGAAATTCTGCATTTCTAACAAGCCTCTGTGCTACCACTTTTGATTAGTGAGTGTTTAGAAATCATTGTATGTCAGAATGTTTTCAGCTGAAAGAAAGAGGTCATGGGATTTGGGTACCAAACAATCAGAGTTGAGATGACATCATCCAGGTGGAGTCTCATTCCTGCTCTGCTATCCTCGCCACCGCCACCTTCACCATAACACTAGGACCCCTCAATGCCTCTGGGGGCTGCTGCACTTCCAAGGAATCACTTCTGGATACTACACTGTCCAGAAAGAGAAAGATACTGTATGTCTCTTTCTTAGGAGAAAGGAAGCCTTTTTCCAGGGTCCCCTGGAAGCCTTACTCTAATGTCTCTGTGGCCAGAATTGAGTTACGTACTCAACCATAAATCAATCGTGGGCAAGAAGATTGGAAATTCGATGATTGGTATAGACTAATCAGAATCTAAGTGGGGTCTACGGAACTGGGGATTAGGGAGAAATCTTAGCAAAGCTGCGGTTCTGTTTGTAAGAAAGTGGAAGCAGATGACCAACAGTGAATACTACACAATAATATGCAATTTGCTTAATTGATTGTACAGAGACCTACATGTTATATGTATATCCCTATCTATCTATCTTTACATATAAAATAGGGAATTTGGCAAATTTATTTAAAAACTTAAGGGAAAATCAGGGAATTCCCTGGTGGTCCAGTGGTTAGGACTCTGCATTACCACTGCTGAGGGCCCAGGTTCGATCCCTGGTCCAGAAACTAAGATCTTGCAAGCTGCGAGGTGTGGCCAAAAAAACAAAACAAAACAAAAAACTTAAAGGAAAATTTTAAAATGTTACCCAATACCCCTTAAAAAGTGTATGGAGATAAGCATTTGATGATTTGATCTCAGGTGGAAAGGTCCGGGAATATGGGAAACATAATACTTGTTCTGAAATCTACATCCTTGTTGGGGCAACAAAACAGAAAAGTAAAAAGCAATCTACTATATAAGCAAGTGAATTAATTTTTTTGCCCACTTGACCAACAGTTACTGGGTACTCACTCTGAACAAAGAACTGTGCCAATGGCTGTGGGAGATGCAAAGATAAGGCATGGTCTCCTCCTCCTAAGAATTCTGCGGCTTCAAACACACACATAATGATGTGTTTGGCATATAAAAAGTGCCCCCAAAGATGACAAAACAAAGTGAATAGGAGCCCAGAGGAAGGAAACAGTCCTTGTGGTCTGGATGCTTAAGGAGCAGGTAGAGGTTACACCATCTCTACTGATACCCTTGAAAGATAGGGAGATTTTTAATCAGGGATGATGGTAGGGAGAAGGGAGGTGCTGGAAAACGGGAAGATGGGAAAAATGAGCATTCCAGGGTGGGGGAGGGGGAGGGGCACAAAAGCGCATGCAACACAAGTGATGTGGGTTTGGGAAAGGCAGGTATCCTTATTGGATTCCTACGATAATCTCTTATCAACATGAAGCCGTAAATAACATCAAGCAAGTGCCAAGTCATACAAGGAGGGAGCAGGACAAGGGCAGCTCCCAGGAAGAGAGACCTGAGCTGTCTGTGTAAGGAAAAATGTCCATGCATGAGCAGGGTGGAGCAAACAGGGCAAGAGGTCTGGGGAGCTGGCCCAGTTTCATGGTTTACAATCCCTAAATACCATTATTAAACAGGAACAGTTTCTTCAATGAATAAATTGCAACAACAACAAAAAGACATGGAGAGAGAATCTATTGATGAAGAGACCTAAAGGACATATCAATCTATTGTAATGTGTGGATTCTATTTGAATTGTGATTCAAAGTGTCAAACTAAAAGAATATTTTATGACGTTTATGAGACAATTGAGTACTCAGTATTTGAAGATGTTAAGAAATTATTGTAATGTTTTCGGTACTGATTGTGGTTATATTTTTAAAACGAGGCCTTTTCTTTTGGAGGTATATTCTGAAATATTTATTGTTGATACGATGTCTGGGATTTCAGACATGAAAAAAATACAGGAAGTAGAGGAAAGGTATAGATGAAACAAGATTGGCCATGATTTGATAATTGTTGCAGGTTGGTGTTGAAGGTTAATCAACTATTCTGCCTGTATATGTTTGAAATTTGTCATAATAGAAAGTGTATATGTTTGAAACTTGTATATGTTTGGAATTTGTCATAATAGAAAGTGTAAAATGAACTATATTACAGTAGGATGTCTAGGACTGAATGTCCCTCGGGGAAGCTCCACCCACTGAGCTTGGTAGGCCCCGCCCCCTTCGGTCCCGCCCCACCCCTTCAGCTTCAGCTCCGCCCCGTCAGCTTCAGCACCACCCCCTTAAGCCCCGCCCGTTTCAGCCCAGCTCTCCCGCCATCTGCTCTCGGGGTATGCAGTTTATGGTGTGTTCCGACTTCCTCATGTCCGCTCGGGAATTCCTTGTCTTCACACGCTATAAGTCGCTCTCTTTGTTCTTTCCCAGGCCGCAGAGACTGCTCCGAGTCCCCAGAACTGACCCACGGCCTCCAGACCTCCAGCAGCGGCCGCCCGGGTCCCCCCACGTCCCAGGGGAGTTTGGTCGCGTCCGGTCGTGACCCAGGGAGCGCGTCCGCGTCGTCATGGCGACGCTCGGGGAAGGTGGCGGCGCCCGCGGAATCCCACCCGGGAACCCGCTCCGGGGTGAGCGGCCTGGGACCTGGGGCCGTGAAGGCAGCCTGAACCCCGGACGGGTGTCCAGCCGCAAGTCAGCCTGGATGGGGGGCGGAGGAGAGCTCGGGCCCAAAGGGTTAAATGAGGATGCGGGTGGCACGTGGGTCTGGGTTCGACCCTGCTCTGGGGTAAAGGGGTGCTGAGGGGAGCAGGCGTTTGCCGAGGGTGAGAGGGCCTGCCCCGTAAAGCATGGGGCCGCGAAACCGAGGATGCCTGGCGGTGGGGGGGGGAGGTGGGGGGAAGGGGGACAGTTCACCTTGGGGGTGAGTGACCTGGGATGGGAGCTTGGATGACAACGGTTTAGCTATTGTGTCTCCCTGAAGTACAGGCAGGGAAAGTGAGGGGAGGGGGCTGGAGAGTGAACCGGGGCGGGTGTTGAAGGGGTCGAGGGGAAGGAGCTGGGCGAGGTGAATCTTCAGCCGTGCTGGCGAGAGGGGATGGGCCGAGAGTAGAAAGGAGAACCTTCCTTAAGAAAGTGATTGTTAAGCACCTCTTCAGTGTGGTCAGTGTATTTTGCTTGATGCTGTACTCTTTGGGGAATCTAAAGCTATGAGCCTTCTCAAAACAAAAAACAAAAGAACACACGTAAAGATCCACACGTGATTTCACGTCAGTCTCAGGGGCTTCACAGAGCAGCCCCCAAGCTTAGAGACGCAGCTGTGGGAGATATAAAGATGTGTGGGATTTGTAAAATGCCATCACAAGGCAATACATTATTAATGCCAGAAGTAGTGGAGGCAGCAATTGCTAAAGAACGTTAAGGGGCATTGGGATCAGTGTGAACTTTATGAAGGCAAGTCTGGCAAAGGGTGTGACGGAACCAGGACCCTCGGTCTTAGGACAGAGCTCCTAGGAAAGCACCCAGTGGCGGGGGAGGAGGTCTATGGCTCTCCACCTCCTCTCCCCAGAGAGGGGCCCAGGAAGGTGGCTCAAAAATGCCAGTGTCTGGGCTTCCCTGGTGGCGCAGTGGTTGAGAGTCCGCCTGCCGATGCAGGGGACACGGGTTCGTGCGCCGGTCTGGGAAGATCCCACATGCCGCGGAGCGGCTGGGCCCGTGAGCCATGGCCGCTGAGCCTGCGTGTCCGGAGCCTGTGCTCCGCAACGGGAGAGGCCACAGCAGTGAGAGGCCCGCGTACCGCAAAAAAAAAAAAAAAAAAAAAAAAAAAATGCCAGTGTCTCCCAGTGTTGAAGGGTTTCATGGTCACGTCCATCCAAGAAACTGATTCGGAGAAATCTCAGAAAGAAAAGCCCCGTTTAACTGCTGACTTCAATATTTTCCAAACTTCATCAACTGTGAGAGCCTCAGGAAGCATCAGGGCTACATTTTGGGAAAAGCTCTTGAACAGAATGAAGGACCACGGAAGGGTTTTGAGCAACGGCACGGCACTGGGTTCCATGTGTGACACAAGATGAATGGGACCACCTGTGTGGGAACGGAGCGGCGAGAGAGGAGAGGCGGGGGGGGGGGGGGGGGGGGCCCTGAGCCACAGTAAACCACACAGTGACAAGAAGTACATTTGTCAAGGGTTGAGAAGAAACAGTGTGTGGTTTCCTGTGGATGATTATATGACTACTGTTTTCTTCCCAGGAAATGACCTTTGGCTCTAAAAAGAAGACTCCATTTTTCATAAAATGGCAGCGGTGAAAACCCCCAGCAGAGAAGTAAAGAATGCTGAAGAACCATTTCATGATGTATCGCCCCTCCTTTTAAGGAGCCTAGTGGAGGAACCCAAGAAACCAAAAGAAGTACCTAATCACCTCCTGGAATCAAGTAGGTGGTTAGGAAACAGATCTGCTTTACAACTCACATCTTCCCAGAGGATCCAAAGTCCAGAAAGCATAAAGGAATGTTGGGTGCTGATTTATCTGTATTGTTTTACAGGCTGGTGATAGTGTTCATCATTAAGAACAATGGTTCCATTTAGATCCATCCACTTCACTGGTAGACTTTTTTTTTTTATATTTATTTATTTATTTTTGGCTGCATCAGGTCTTAGTTGCAGCACATGGGATTTTCCGTTGCAGTGTGGGCTCTTCGTTGTGGTGCTCGGGCTTCTCTCTAGTTGTGGTGGCGGGTTTTCTCTCTAGTTGTGGCGCTTGGGCTCCAGAGCGCGTGAGGTCTGTAGTTTGCGACACGCGGGCTCTCTCTTTGAGACGCGTGAGCTCAGTAGTTGTAGTGCGTGGGCTTAGTTGCCTGGCCACATGTGGGATCTTGGTTCCCTTGAGCATAGATCAAACCCGCTTCCCCTGCATGGGAGGAGCGTGGAGTCTTATCCACTGGACAGCAGGGAAGTTCTGTAACTGGTAGACTTTTGTGGTGGAAATTGGTCGCCAAGTTCTGCCACCTCCACTTCCTCCAATAATCTTTCCTCTCTGTCCCCATTGCATCCTCAGCAGGTCACCAGGACTATTGCAGGGCCCTCCTCCCTGGCCACACTCTTCACAGCCCTGGCATTGTCCTTCCTAGAATCCATGCTGGCTCCTGCCCCCATCCTGTTTGGATGCTCTCAGGGGATCCCCTGTGTGCAGTTCCTTTGCTTGGCACTTGGCCCTCTCTGCCGTTGGTCTAAGCCTGCCCACCCAGGGCCCCTCCAGTCCCCCAGCTCCGGCCATGCCTGTTACTCCTGCTTCTTCAAGGATACGTGCCTTTTCCCACGCGCATCCCTGAGCCTGGAAAGCCTGTTAAATCCTATGGCTGTTGTGCAGAAGGCTAATCATTTTGCCTGCGGTCTTCTCACTGAATCCATCACATCATCATGATACCGTCTATGTCCATTTTACTGTTGGGGAAGCTGGAGTGGCCCAGCTAAGCGGAGAGGTGGTGTTCAGCTGTTGCAGCCCAGTGTCCCGCTCCCTACGTCCCACTAGCTTGCTTCCCACTTGCCGTTCAAGGCCCATCACAAATGCTGGAAATGCAGCATTTGCTGTGGCTCTGTTGTCACTGAAGAACACACTGAGTGCGAGTTAGTATACTTGACTATTTCTGGGCATTAACAGAAAAATGCCCATTTTACATCTGTTTTGTGGCCCTACAAACAAAATCTTCAGCATTAAAAAAAATTACCAAGGGACTTCCCCGGTGGTCCAGTGGGTAAGACTCCACGCTCCCAATGTAGGGGGCCCGGGTTTGATCCCTGGTCAGGGATCTAGATCCCGCGTGCATGCCGCAACTAAGAAGCCCACATGCCACAAGTAAGACCTGGTGCAGCCAAAATAAATATAAATAAATAAATTTTTAAAAAATTACCAAGTAATGTTCAATACTTAAAAGTAATTACCAATACTTACAAATTTACCAAATAAACTACGGAGATCATAATCCCCCTGAGACCCCACCCTTACCCCAGTCCAGCCCTTCAGTTTGGCCCACAGTTGATGACAGTGACCATTCGCCCGCAGAGGAGAAAAACACCAAATGTTTCACACCCATTGTAGATGGGTACGAAACATGGCGGGCGAAGGGTGGGGTCAGAGTGCCAGTGACTCACAAGATTTAGCTATAGCCAAAGGGGAAGGGTCGTCATTTGTAGGAAACTGGACAGGGCATTCATACCGCAGGAGGCAGTTTACTGGTCGGAACCAGGCCTGGGTTTGATTTTTACAAAATGGAAAGAACGGGGGGTTATAAACAGATGCCTGGCGTGAAGCACGGAAGGCACGGAAAGGCTTGTGACCCAGTGTCTTCTCCACACATCTCAGTTCCTGCTGCGTGAAGAGCCGGGACAAGTTTTGTAGACCTGGACTCTTCTGTGAGCTCAGCTGTCCTAACCTTGTTCTCAAAACTGGGAGCAAAAAAAGACACTCACGTGACAAGAGCAGTTCGGGACTTTACCGTCCAGAGGCATAATTTTTCAGAGCCTTAGGATTACTCTGTATGGCACTGTAATTCAGTTCAGAGGAAATCAAATAATAGCAGTTAAATACGCAGTAATAAAATTAAACTCTTGCTGTTTGGATTCTTTGAAGTGGATATTCTGTACATAATAAGCAATTGCAGCGTTATACAGAGAAAACACAGGGTGTGTGCTCTTCACAACCTTGTTTTATTATGAAGACTTGTATAAAATGTGTACAGAGCAAGTTATTTTAATAGATAATAATAAATGTGAATTTGTATCGTGATGATAATATCCCCCAAGTGATGTGTAAAAATCGAGGGAGAAGCAGTCCAGTTCTTGTGGAACAATCATTAATCTTGTTGACAGCTGTATCCTCTGTCTGAAACCTTCGTATGCTTAAAATACCCTAGATTAAAGGGAGCTCATGTTGATAGGATCTTCTTTCACTTAATATACGTTTTTATGTCTAAACTCATGATATACTTAATCTGCATTGTTTTTATAGAGGTTTATGCAAATCTTCTGAATAATAAGGTCATACAGGCAAAACCTGGCATATTGCATTTTGGAGGCTATCAAGTAGAAAAACACCACCAGCAGATACTGGTAGGTACTTTAAAAAAAATTTTTTTTTTAAATTTCGTTGAAATATAGTTGATTTACAATGTTGTGATAGTTTCTGCTGTACAACAAAGTGATTCAGTTATACATATATATACATTCTTTTTCATATTCTTTTCCATTATGGTTTATCCCAGGATATTGAATATAGTTCCCTGTGCTCTACAGGAGGACCTTGCTGTTTCTCTCTATAATAATTTGCATCTGCTGACCCCAAACTCCCGATCCATCCCTCCCCCACCCCTGGGTAGGTGCTTTCTAAGTGGGATAATTAGTCATAATAATGAAATGCCATGAATGTTCTACATTTATATTACTCATTCATCTAAAGAGAAGCATAATCAGCAGAAGTGCAGATGTAAATTGGACCAGAAAGGTAGTTCTAGGATGAGAAATTTTAAAGTTGCATCAGTGTCCTTGGACAGCTTTCCTCCCCCTGCCAAAGGCTCCTCCCAGCACTCTCTCCAAACTGGTGCCGTTGCTGAGTGACCATAGGGGCCAGGAACTGTGCTTTGCATCTCACGTGGTCCAGTTTAGTCTTTATACTAGCTTTGTGGAGGTTGTATTGTGGCTCTCTTTGTAGAGATGAGGAAACCGTGATTCCAGAATGTTAAATACAGTACTTGCCTCAAGAACACGGGGACAGAGACAGAGTGACTCTTAGGCTGCCTGCCTCCCAACCAGTGAACTTTTTTTTTTAGATTTATTTCATTTATTTATTTTTTGGCTGTGTTGGGTCTCTTGCTGTGTACAGGCTTTCTCTAGTTGCGGCGAGCAGGGGCTGCTCTGTTGCGGCGTGCAGGCTTCTCATCGTGGTGGCTTCTCTTGTTGTGGAGCACGGGTTCTAGGCGCACAGGCTCAGTAGTTGTGGCGCACAGGCTTAGCTGTTCCATGGCACGTGGGATCTTCCCGATCCAGGGCTCGAACCCGTGTCCCCTGCATCGGCAGGCGGGTTCTTAACCGCTGCGCCCCCAGGGAAGCCCCTCAGGTGCACTTGCGCTCCACGCCTCTACCACCAGGGAAGGGGTGTCCCTTTCTTCGAAGGGCCCAGCAAAGCTTCCGTTTTGCCTGCTCAGGTCAGATGCCCAGGCCTAAATCAGTCACTGTGGCCAGAGACACTCTGGCCTGGCCTGGGGCAGCAGCTCCGCTGAAAGGGCTCGGGAAGGGACAGGTGAAAGGACGCACCGAGGAGTGGCTGAAGCTGTGGGGACAGCAGTCCACCGCAGAGCCACATGAGTCCAGGCCTTTCTGGCTCCCCGTCCTTGACCCGGATGTCCAGACTGGGGAGGGCCCCCGGTGGCTACAGCACTCCTAATCCGCCACGAAAAGGGGGCCTGAGCATTAAAGCAGCTGTAACGCCTCAGAGACCCTGCCGTGACCCTCCAAAGTCACACTGAGCAGGACGTCAGAACTACGGCAGCCGGCCGTGGAGCTGGGCTAGACTGGGCTGCGGGCATGTGCTGGAGTGGGGCCGATAGGCGTGGGCCCTCTCGTGTGGGCCCTGCGGCTCCGGCTTTGTGGATGGCGTCCCCTCCCAGCGCAGGCGTCTCTGCGTTTACGCGCAGTGCGTTCTTATCAGCCATGTCTTTCACTTATTTATTTTTGTTTTCACATAGCGTCTTTTCTAAAATTTTTTTAATTTAATTTTTATTTTATATTGGAGTATAGTTGATTTACAATGTATTCATTTCAGGCGTACAGTGAAGTGATTCAGTTATACACATACGTATATCCACTCTTTTTTAGATTCTGTTCCCATATAGGTCATTACAGAGTATTGAGTAGAGTTCCCTGTGCTGTACAGTAGGTCCTTGTTGATTATTTTATATATATAGTGTGTATATGTCGATCCCAAAGTCCTCATTTATCCCTCCCGCCGAAACCGTGTCTTAAAGTGGATCATTTAGAGCCAGAATTCCAACTATGGTGTTAGACTCATCCTCAGAGTGAGGAAAATCGCTGGAGGAAACTGACAAATGGTAAAGCTGTCAGGAAGTGAGGCCAGGTTCTATGGGGCAGACCCCTGCCGACAGAGAATGCAGCTTCCAGAGAATGCAGCTTCCAGAGAATGCAGCGTCTGCCAGTCCTTACGCATCCAAGAGGGTGGAGAGAGAAGGGATCGGGAGAGGAGCCTGTTAGATGCCCAGTGCTTCCTCCTAGGAAAAGGGTCAGGATTTAAAACCGCAATTGGGAACTTTACCCCTCAATCTATCAGGACACATTCCTTAGAACACAGCATCAAAGACCAAAGTTAATCATTCATTTTGGAACTTGCTTTTCCTGGTTATTAGGTTTGCTATCTAGATGATGGTAGGGTAAATCTAAAATAATTATTGTTCATAATTACTCATTGTTTGCAATGAGTGAACAATTCACTACCCGTTCCCACCCGCCTCACTCTCCTCATTCCTTTACCCACCCACCCCCAACCTGGGCAGCCACTGATCCGCCTTCTGTTGGTATAGATTTGCCTCTTCTGGACGTTTCACATAAGTGGAATCACACAACATGTGGTCTTTTGCGACTGGCTTCTTTCATTCAGCGTGTTTTCCAGGCTCATTCAATTTGTAGCATGAATCAGTACTTCATTCCTTTTTATGGCCAAATAATATTCTGTTGTATGGCTTTATTACATTTTGTTTTGTTTAAAAAATTTTTTATTGAAATATACTTGATTTACAATGCTGTGTTAGTTTCAGATGCACAGTAAAGTGATTCAATTATACATATCTATGTAACTATATATATTCTTATTGTACATTCTCTTCCACTAAAGGTTATTGCAAGATATTGAGTATAGTTCCCTGTGCTATACAGTAGGTCCTTGTTGGTTATCTATTTTATATATAGTGGTGTGTATCTTTTAATCCCAAACTCCTAATTTATCCCTCCCCCACCTTTCCTCTTTGGGAGTCATAAGTTTGTTTTCTATGTCTGTGTGTATATTTCTGTTTTGTAAATAAGTTCATCTGTATCAAATTTTAGATTCCACATATAAGTGATATCATATGATATTTCTCTTTCTTCTTCTGACTGACTTCACTTAGTATGAGAATCTCTAGGTCCATCCATGTTGCTGCAAATGGCGTTATTTCATTCCTTTTTATGGCTGAGTGGTATTCCATTGTATATATGTACCACATCTTCTTTATCCATTCCTCTGTCAATGGACATTTAGGTTGCTTCCATGTCTTGGCTGTTGTAAACAGTGTTGCTATGAACATTGGAGTGCATGTATCTTTTCAAGTTATGGCTTTCTCTGGTTATATGCCCAGGAGTGGGGTTGCTAGATGATATGGTAGCTCTATTTTTAGTTTTTTAAGGAACCTTCACACTGTTCACATTTCATCGGTTGATGGACGTTTGGATTTTGTCTTTGGGGCTGCTAGGAATAATGTCATCGTGGACATTCGTGTCCATGTTTTTGTGTGGATATATTTTTAATTCTCTCGGATATATATTAAGAAGTGGAATTGGGTTGTATGGTATGCTAGTTTTCTGTGGCTGCCATAACAAATTACCACAAATTTAGGGGCTTAGAAAACTAGAAACTTATTCTGGAGACCAGAGTCCGAAGTCAGGGTGTCAGCCGGGCCTCGCTCCTTCCACGGGCTCTTGGGAGGAATCTTTCCTTGCCTCTTCCAGGTTGTGGTGGCTCTAGGTGTTCTTTGTTTTGAGGCTTCATGACCCTAAACCTTGGCCTCCATCTTCACATGGCTTCTCCTCCCACTCCCTTTTGTCTTCTCTTCTGTCTCTAAAAGGATACTTGTCGTTGGACTTAGGGCCCATCCGGGTAATCCAGGATGATCTCATCTCAAGGTCCTTAACTTAATAGCGTCTGCAATCAGTCTTTTCCCAAATAAGGTCACATTCACAAGTTCCAGTTATTAGGGTGTGGCTGTATCTTTTTGAGTTCACCATTCAACTTACTGTTGTTCTATTTGCATTTCCTTAATCACGAATGATGTTGAGCATCTTTCATGAGCTTACTGGTCACATGGCACCAAAGGCTTGTGGTGGAGAAGCCATTTGGGATAGCCTAGAGCAAAGTGAGAGTTGGGAGCTGACACCCAGGGCATAGAGGGAGATGAGGAGAGAGGCTCGGAGGGAAAGCATGTGGCATATTTGGAGACCAGTGTGAGGTCTGCTTTACCTAGATCGTAGGCTTTTTGGAGGGAGGTAAAAACTTCATTCTGCTGAAGAACAGAGGCCGTCTCTGTCTTTTGTACAACACAATGCCTAACACACACAAGGCACTCAATAAACACTTGTCAAGATATTGAACTCACTTTATTGGAAGAGAGTGACTTGGTAGAGACTCGTGAATTCCAAGTAAATACAGGCTAGCATCTAAATAATCACACTGCTTCTATCAGACATTGAAACAAGCAGAAATGGATGCAAGTACAAAATTATTTCATCTTAATAACGTTCTGGGAGAGCCAGCCTCCTGTTTCTATCAGCAAACTCAAGCAGAAACCTAAGGGAATTACCCTGAGACTCTTGCCAAACAAGGGGGGGAAATCCAACTCTGCCTTTATCTTGGTTTTGTTACAGGAAACGGTGTAAATTACCCAAGAATGGAATGATTGAATGTGTATTTAAAAGGACAATAAATTGTTCATTAACATTTGAGATTGATCCAGATCTGGTTAAAGGCTTTAAAGCCTTTTACTTGGATTCATATCAAAATCAATCTTTCGATTTAAAAGTTGAAATAATGGTTCCCACTTTTCTCAAAACCAAGACCTCTTAAAATCCCTTTCCCTCTGCGGAAAGACGTTGTCTGGGAAACTATATTTATTAAGGAAATAATTAATCAGTTTTCCCATGAGGCAACCAGTGTTACTGTGGCCAGCCCCAAACGAAGTTGTCAGCCGCTACAGCCTTATCTCATGCAGAGCAGCATTCCCTTCAGGCTTTCTGCAATAATTGTATTAGTTTTCAGGTCCCTGTTGCAGCATTCAGAGACACCCCTGCCCCAGGATCTTGCTTCTCAAACTGGAGCCACGAATCCCAGTGGCTTCTAGTCAGTGTGCGAGGGTGGGGACTTGAAGCTGCAGTGTAAAAAAACATGCTGCATCCTTCTGGAGCATCAATTTTACTCTCCCATTTCGGAGAAATGCAGTAGAGAGCAAAATTTTAGAGTAAAATCCATTACCAACCTGCATTTTAAGGTAAAACTGTTACTGGCCAGGGTTCTTGGACTCTGTAATCAGTAGAAATTAATAGGAGGCCAGAGGAGACATTCAGGCAAGGCTTTACTGGGGCCCTTGCTGTAGCAGGGGGGAGCGAGAACAGGTAGCCGGTTCCCTGTTCCCTTTCTGGCTCCTCGAGGCGGTGCGGGCTGGTTCCTTATATGGGGTGAGGCTGGGGGCAGGTCCAGGGGTCGGGCCTGAGGGGTGGCCTAGGTGCTCTGCCCACCCCCTTGGTGGGCTGTGTGCAGGCATCCTACGCAGGGCCCTGCTTTTGCTCCTGGCTCCTCAGAAGTGGCAGTTGGGTTTTTTTGTTTGTTTGTTTTTTGTTTTTCTTTGGTCTTTTTGTATCTTGTCCACAATTTGCCCCAGCTACACATGCACGCAGTTATTTTTAGTCCCTTATAGTTTCTTTGTATCTGTTGCTCCAGGAGACGTCTGTCCCCGTGCCAGCACTGCAGCAAAGGGTCCCAGGTCCCAGGTCCCAGCCTGTCTCAAAACACTTTAAAGAACTTATAGAGCTGCTTGCACTTTGCCCCCAGATCCCTGGCGTTGGGTATTAACCTCTGAGAAGCTGTGTCCCTGAAGGGAGGGGTCGAAGGACCCCGACTTGGAGGCTGAGCTGTGTTTGGAAAATACTATGATTAGTGCCCGGGGTTGAAGGTTAGGCCCGACGCTCTGCCCGGTGGAGGGGCTGGAAGGAAGGAGCAGAGTGGGGACGGAGGGGCGGGAGCTCTGAGCAGCCCTTGGGAGAGCCCTGTGACCCTCGAGTAAAAGCTGTTCAACCCGGGACTGCCTGGTTGGTGGTCCCATGCTTGCTTGCCTGTTCTGGGGGCCCGTTCTGAAACACTGAAGCGGGGGCTGTCAGTTGGGGCCCGGGGGGGCCAGGGGAGGGAGTGTCAAGGTCGTGAGGACCCACGGGGCCAGGAGGAGGTCAGCTCCCAGGGGCGCAGAGAGCTTGCAGGGGGAAGTAAGGACATCTATTGACCCCAGAATTGCGGGACGGAATAGGGTTTTAGGTGAGTTTATCTTGTCTCGCCTCAAGGGCAATCCTGGGTTGCTCACGTTTTCAAATAAACTTTAAATATTAATTTAACATACACTTTCTAAACACTTGATCTTCCCAAGGCTTTTTTTCCCCTTTCAATGATGATTATTTCACCCCCAGTTTTAGTTATAAATGAAAAGGCAGGAATGCCATTTTAGCCCTGAAAGCATATTACTTTTTAAAAAGAAATCAAACTGACCTGCTGACAAAGTGTAAAAAAAAAAGATAGATAGGGAATGTAGTTTGGGTACTGAGACATCCTGAGCTCTGAGACGGGAAGAGCCCTAGGTTCCAGGCATCCTGGGCTCCAGCATACCAGTGTCTCCTGGAAGGACCATTCTCCTGGGTAGGAGATCCAGGAGCCCACACCTCACCAAGATTCCCCCATGCAGAACCCCTGGAGGTCAAGAGAGGCCTGGGCAACTTTTATTTTTTCAGGCTTCTCACATATTAAAGAGATATGCCAGACTTCCCCGGTGGCACAGTGGTTAAGAATCTGCCTGCCAATTCAGGGGACACGGGTTCAGGCCCTGGTCCGGGAAGATCCCACATGCCGCGGAGCAACGAAGCCCGTGCACCACAACTACTGAGCCTGTGCTCTAGAGCCTGCAAGCCACAACTATTGAGCCTGCATGTTGCAACTATGAAGCCCACATGCCTAGAGCCCGTGCTCTGCAACAAGAGAAGCCACTGCAATTAGAAGCCCGTGCACCACAACAAAGAGTAGCCCCCGCTCACCGCAACTAGAGAAAGCCTGCGCACAGCAGCGAAGACCCAACACAGCCAGAAATAAATTTTAAAAAAAAGTAACTTTAAAAATAAAATTAAAAAAATAAAGAGATATGCCATGTTGCTGCAAACGGCAATATTTCCTTCTTTTTTATGGCTGAGTAATATTCCATTATATGTGTGCACCACATCTTCTTTATCCATTCATCTGTTGATGGACATTTAGGTTTGCAGCAACACGGATGGACCTAGAGATTATCATACTAAGTGAAGTGAGGCAGAGAAAGACAGATATTATATCACTTATATGTGGAATCCAAAAAAAAAATACAAATCAACTTATTTACAAAACAAAAACAGACTCATAGACAAAGAAAATAAGCTTATGGTTACCAGAGGGGAAAGGGGATGGGGGAGGAGATAAATTAGGAGTTTGG
Organism: Delphinus delphis; assembly: GCF_949987515.2. Taxonomy (NCBI): domain Eukaryota; kingdom Metazoa; phylum Chordata; class Mammalia; order Artiodactyla; family Delphinidae; genus Delphinus; species Delphinus delphis. The sequence goes on along the minus strand of NC_082689.1, from coordinate 115,234,428 downwards.
GATTAACAGATACACACTACTGTATATAAAATAGATAAATAACAGGCTTTTACTGTATAGCATAGGGAACTATTTTCATTATCTTGTAATGATCTATAATGGAAAAGAATCTGAAGCTTGAATTTGACACTTGAAACTAACACAGTATTGTAAATCAACTATAGTTAAATTAAAAAAATTTTAAAAAGATATGCCAAAACAGCGTCACAAAAATTGTGGTCCTTTAAGAATATTCACAGGTGAACAGATAACTAATAAGAACCTGCTGTATAAAAAAATAAAATAAGATAAAATTAAAAAATATATATTCACAGGTGACAAATGAGAACTTTTAACAAATGCAAGCATTGGTATAATCTCATCAAGAGATTGTGTCTTAAGTCTGACTTAGGGCCTCAGTGAACTCGAGGCCTTGGGCAGTGGCCGTGTGACAGGCTCAGCCTCTGGCCTGGACTTTGGAGACCAAGAGCCTCTTAGCTGTCCTCTGGCCCAGGTGAAGGCCACATCCCAGAACCCAAGGTCCTTGCTCTCCTTTCATGTAGAGGAAGGAAAAACCCCTCTACTCAGAGACCTTGTTAACTTACCCAGCAGGTTGTCCTGCCTTGAACGAGGGCCTCCTCCCGACCCCATCAGAGAACTCCTGACTTTGTGTTCTTTTTTATCAGCCCTAGCAATGGATTGGAGGCTGTCCTCTCCACACTTCTTTTCCTGATTTTTTGACTGCCTTAGTGTCACCAGGTCCCCAGGACAAGTGGCATGTAATTAGAGAAACTGGGAGTGGGTGGGTGGCTGGCTTCTTAGCTCAGCTGAACCACAGGACTAAGTTGAGTTCAACAAAAAGGTGCACAGGTAACCAGTCAGGGCAGGAGGAGGGGAGTGTGCAAGGCCATGCCGGGGGGTACCTGGGGCTGTAGCTCTGGAAAAGTCTTAGGTTGGGCAGAGACATATGGGCATATTTCAGTATTCTTTAAGTGGTGTTGTGTTTATTTTATTATTCGTTAAGTGGTGTATGATAGATTTTGAATCTCTTAAAGCGTTTAAACGTGCACTGAAGCCAGAGCAATCTTGAGAAAGAAAAAATGGAGCGAGAGGAATCAGGGTCCCTGACTTCAGACTATACTAGAAAGCCACAGTAATCAAAACAGTATGGAACTGGCACAAAAACAGACACACAAATCAATGGAACGGGATAGAAAACTCAGAGATAAACCCACACACGTATGGTCACCTTACTTTTGATAAAGGAGTCAAGGATATATAATGGAGAAATGACAGCCTCTTGGATAAGTGGTGCTGGGAAAACTGGACAGCCTCATGTAAAAGAATGAAATTAGAACACTCCCTAACACCATACACAAAAATAAACTCAAAATGGATTAAAGACCTAAATGTAAGGCCAGACACTGTAAAACTCTTAGAGGAAGACATAGGCAGAACACTCTCTGACATAAATCACAGCAAGATCTTTTTGGATCCACCTCCTAGAGTAATAATGAAATAATGCCATTTGCAGCAACATGGTTGGACTTAGAGATTATCATACTTAGTGAAGTAGGTCAGACAGAGGAAGACAAATACCATATGATATCACTTATATGTGGAATCTTAATGATACAAATGAATTTATTTATGTACAAAACAGAAATAGACTCAGAGACTCATAGACATAGAAAACAAACTTATGGGGACTTCCCGTGTGGCGCAGTGGTTAAGAATCTGCCTGCCATTGCAGGGGACACAGGTTCGATTCCTGGTCCAGGAAGATCCCACATGCCATGGAGCAGCTAAACCGGTGCGCCACAACTGCTGAAGCCCACGCGCCTAGAGCCCGTGCTCCGCAACAAGAGAAGCCACCGCAATGAGAAGCCTGCGCACCAATGAAGAGTAGCCCCCGCTGGCTGCAACTAGAGAAAGCCCGCGTGCAGCAACGAAGACCCAATGCAGCCAAAAAAAAAAAAAAAAAATCATAAAAAAAAACCCTTATGGTTACCAAGGGGAAAGGTTGGGGGGAGAAATAAATTAGGAGTTTGGGATTAATATATACATACTCCTATAGATAAAATAAACAACAAGGATCTACCGTATAGCACAGGGAACTCTACTCAATATTCTGTAATGACCTAAATGGGAAAATAATCTGAAAAAGAATAGATATATGTATAACTGAATCACTTTGCTGTACACCTGAAATTAAGGCAACATTGTAAATCAACTATACATCAATATAGAATAAAAATTTAAAAAATAATAAAAGTGCACCGTATCTCCTCACATCCCTTTAGGAACAAGATGAGGTAAAGATAAATGAGGAGGTGCATGTGCAGGTAGATGAAGCAGTGTATTCATGTGAATGCTTCTTTTTCTCTCCAGCACGTGGTCAATATTTGCAATGAAGATTTACACGTTCATATTTTACCCCCACAAACCAAACACTTTCAGATCAAATATGTGAAAAAGGTAAGTGTCCCTGGGGGGCATATTCTCCCAAGGTGTTCATTGCCAGGTGTGGTTTTGTGTGCCGCAGGTCTGCCCGGGGCGGCATGTAGCGTGTTGTCCCCGTGGTCCTGCTCCCTTGGGCGCTGGGGCTCGTCCGGACAGGAACCCCCTTGTCTTCTAGGAGCACCGCCTTATCCCTGGCTTGTCCCTCACGGTCACCGTTACATTTACTCCAGATGAGTGGCGATACTACTATGATTGCATCCGCATTCACTGTAAGGTATGTCCCTTAATATCAGGGGTTTTTGGGGGCTTGGGGGTGGCATCAAACCTTACATCTTCAAGGGAAGAAGAGAGACGGAGTGACAAGTATGAAGTTTCTCAGCCTGATGCCTTGGGCAGCCGGTCTGAGTGGCTTGAGGGTCCTGGTCCGGTGACGTGGGTCCCAGCTGGGGAAGCTCCAGGCTGCCGAGAACTGGGGCAGAGCCAGAGACACTGCTTGCTGCAGGTTCCCACCTGCCCTGGCCTAAAAATCTCATTTATCTTGTGGTGCTGGGAGTTGAGGAAGGCTTGTCAAATAACTTAAACATCGTCCTTTAAGAGCTAGGTGAGAAGATCAGCAACAACCCCCGAGTTGTCACTGGGCACCAGCAGCAAATGTTCTCCGAGGTAGCCCTGGGGGTCTGCAGGGAGGCTACTTGTGTGGTCCGACCCCAGAGGCTGTGCTGTAGGAGCTCTCGAAGGCCTTTTCCAGGTCACCTAATTCATCCCCGGCCTCCAGCCTCCAGCCCCACGTGCTGTCAGTCCTTCCCTTAAAACTGGCACCTCCACACCCCTCCGCTCTGGGTTCCACGCCCAGCCCTTACAAGTTGAGAAGCCTTAAGGTTAAGGAAATTTACCTTTTCAAAATTAAAGTGGAAGAGTGTGCTTTAGTAACAGATGAGTCTCAGTTTTTAAAAAGAGGGGGAAAAAAAACTAAAAATGAAACCAGAATAGTGCTTTCAGGAGGAATATTCCGTACCAAGAACAAAAATCCTCAGGACAGGCATTGCGTAGAGCCCCAGGGCAGGCGTCCTGCTACTTCATAGCAATGCTATTAGTACCTTGTATTTATGTGGTGCCTTAAACTTTTTAAGGCCAGTGTCTGCTTTAATTCTCAAAAATACCTTTAAAGAAAGGTGGCCTTATCCCCACTTGAAAGCAAAGGAAGAGACGAGCTGTGGAGAGGTCAGAGGTCTTACTCGAGGTCACGCACTGTGCAGGTCTAGAAGCAGGCCTCTGTGCCTCTGGCTGGCCCAGTGCTTACTGTTCGGCACTGTCTGGATCAGCTGATTCTGTGCTGGTTTCTGTTTATCTCAGGCCGCTCACAATTGTGTTTCCCTATAACTTTCTGAAATCGAAACAGATGACTGTTTTCATGTCTAACGTGAAGGCATCATTAGCTTTCCTGGATAATATTGAATATCATTTCAGTGAAATACGCTAAAAATTTTCTATACTTTGTTTATAGCTAAGAAAACTCAATATTTCACCGTTATATTTAAGCACTCAGTGTTTTTTTTTTTAAGGAAATGTTTTCCCTTTTTTTCTGGAGGTATTTTTTAATGATAGAAAACAAGATAAGAAATAAAGGATCTACAAATTCATCTTTGAAAATTATAGTCTTGGGACTTCCCTGGCGGTCCAGTTGTTCCAAAGCAGGGGGCGTGGGTTCAACCCCTGGTCGGGGAACTAAGTTCCCACATGCTGCGAGACGCAGCCAAAAACAAAGAAAAAGAAAAAAAGAAAATTATAGTCTTAAGCATGGTAAACTTGACTTTTTTCCCATTAATTTTAGGGAGATGAGACTTTGCTTGTCCCCATCCACGCCTATCCTGTCATAAATAGACTGGACTTTCCCTCATTTATAAATCTATCAAATGTTCTACTTGGTGAAAGGTAAGTTATCAAAATGAATTACCAAACTGTCATGGGATGTGAAAAGTTAAGAGAGACTCACATAGATAAAAACTTAGATTTCTGTTTTTCCTAATGGAAAGTTTTCCTTCTAGCTGAGTTAGACTGGACTTGTAGTTGCAAAGGCAAAGCAAACAACCAACAAACAAACCCAACCGAGTCAAAATATCGTTAAGCAAGAAAGGAATTTATTGGGTCATCAACCTGAAAGGTGCAAGATGGCACGCACCTTCAGGCATGGCTGCGTCTAGGGGTTTAACAGGGGTTGCTGGGACCTGACCCTCCCCGGATCTTGGTTTTGCTGCCCTGTGCAGGCTTCTTTCTCCACAGGCTCCCCTTCACAGGGCACGGTAGCTGCCAGAAGGTCCAAATACTGTTGGCAACAGCGGTAGTTGGAGGGCCTGCAGGGTTGGGAGTATTAGTGTCGGAGTCCCAGGCAGGCATCTCATGCCTGTGCATTAACCAGCATGTGTTTTTGGACGGAATGGCCACAGGGAAGGCCAAGACCCTGGACAGTCACTATGGAAGCCAAATCTCAAATCCGCCCTCCTTGTTGGGAAAATAGTTGATGACTCTAGTTGTATTTCAAGGTGTGTCTTGTTTCAGCAGTAAATATTTACTAAATACCTACTACCAGGCACAGTGCTGTCTGTCCCTAGGGACATAAAGAAGGTGACTATTGAGCTGTTAGATACCGAGATACAATGGCCGTGCCGGTTGTTAAAATCTTGTTAAACGCTGAAATATTTCTGTGCTGGTTGGGAAATATATACTGTCCTGAGCCCCCAATCCCTCCCTGCCATCTGCTTGGCCCCTCTCCTGCCGCCCCTCACCTCCAATGATTCTGTAACTAAGTTGTTAATACCTAGCCATCTGGTGGGGGGGGGGGGGGGGGAAGGGACCTGCAGGACCTGGCTCCAGCTTTGTATCCACACTAGTGGCGCACTGCCCGTGAAGTCCTGTTTGGGTGATATTTGGAATATCACCTGGGGTAAAAAGATGAATAGACAAAAGTTCTCATTCTGAAGGTCTTAAAGTCTGATGGGGACAGAACCACATCACTGATTAATTACACCGCGTGCCAGTGTTGTAATCAGGGCACACACGGGGTCTCGTGCAGGAGAGATGGGGAAAGTCCTCACGCCTAAGCAGGGGACGTCCGGTTATCCTATCTGGTTAGCCACCACGGGGCGGGCTGTGAGGGTGGCATTCCAAGCAGGGAAACAGCACGTACAAAAGCACAGTGGTGGCAAAGAGTGTGGACTACATCTTGCAGGTGATGAAGCCACCCAGTAGCTGGTAGATACTAGATGCCTTGTGGTCTAGGCCCAGACAGTGAGCAAAGACTGTGGGCTTCAGCCTGTGTTTGGGGGTGAAAGCAAGTTCAGGTGCCTGCAGGCAGCTCTGAGCAGGGGATACAAGTTGCTAGTGACTGGGTAGTAGAGGTAGAGAGGGGGCAACTGAAGCTTTTTGGTGCTGGCGGGGGACCAAGGTGTATGGACTTCAGAGCCCTTGAATGAAACTCACCATCTAGATCTGAACAATCGCGTTGGTTCAGCTGACGTGAGATCCCATCCCCCGCCCAGCGGCTTCGCATGAGCTTCTGATGCACCATCTCTCTTTACTTATTTTTTTAAAAACAGCTCTTTAAGAATTGTCAATAAGGGACTTCCTTGGTGGTCCAGTGGTTAAGACTCTGCACTTCAAATGCAGGGGATGTGGGTTCGATCCCTGGTCAGGGAACTAAGATCCCTGCACGGTGTGGCCAAAAACTAAAATTAAAATAAAATAAAATAAAAATTCCCCCCAAAAATAATTGTCAATAAATTATCCATACAAAAGGGGCTAATAGAGGTGAATCCCTCCTGGCAGGACCCACTCACTCTATGCATTTTGAGGCCAAACATAGCTATTTCCTTTAAATGGGTGAATAAGCAATTTTTAACCAAAATTGAAGTGGCAGGAAACAACTAACTTCCTAGTTCCTCTGTCTTCCTCCCTCCCTCCCTCCCTCTCTCCCTTCCTCTCTCTCTCTCCCTGTTTTTCTTTCTTTCCCTCCACAAATCACTCCTTGTCTGGACCGTAAGCAAGGCTGTTGAGGTTGAGAGCACTGGTCCATAGGCAGGAGGAAATGATGCAGAAATCAGCCTTGGTTCTTCTTCTTATTTTTTTTAGTGGGGTATAATTGCTTTACAATGTTGTGTTAGTTTCTGCTGTACAACAAAGTGATTCAGCCATACAGATACATACATCCCCTCCCTCTTGGACCTTCTTAACAGATAAATCTGCCCACTTCCCTGGAGGCTTCTCCCAAGCTGTTTTATACATCATGCCCTTCATTTGTAATCAGAATGAAAATTTCAGCTGAACAGTTTATGAAGCTGACTTACTGTGTGTAACACTGTGATATTTTAAAATTTTTTCAAAAGATAAGTGTGCTACTTTGTTTCTCCAAGCATTCTGGCAGCAGCGCCTTCCCAAGACTTGATGCACTTGACTTAATGGCTTTTCCCCAACTTTTAACTATGCAAACTGCCCAGCACTGCATTCCATCCACAATGTCTGGCGTCGGGGGCGGTGGTGGTGGTGACTATTTGAAAGGGTTTTCACCTGAAATGTCCTCTGTTAATCCTAGGCCGCCTTGGGGGTTGAAGGTATTATTTGGGTAGGTTCTTTATTCAACATTCATTCATTTAACAAACCTTTATTGAATGCCTACTGTGTGCCAGGCACAATGGTAGGTACTAAGGATGTAGAGGTGATTAAACCCTCATCTCATGATTAAATAGACAATTCTTTATTTGTATTTTATTGAAGTATAGTTGATTTACAATGCTGTGTTAATTACTGCTGTATAGCAAAGTGATTCATATATATATATATATATATATACACACACACACACACACACACACACACACACACACACACACACACATTCTTTTTTTTTTTTCTGGCCGCACCACATGATATGCGGGATCGTAGTTCCCCAACCAGGGATCAAACCCGTGCCCCCTGCAGTGGAAGTGTGGAGTCTTAACCACTGGACCACCAGGGAAGCTCCCTATACACACATTCTTTTTCATAGTCTTTTCCATTATGGTTTATCACAGGATATTGAGTAGAGTTCCCTGTGCTCTGCAGTAGGACCTTGTTGTTATCCATCCTCTATGTACTAGTTTGCACCTGCTGACCCCAAACTCCCACTCCTTCCCCCCACACCCCGCTCCTCAGCAACCACAAGTCTCTACATCTGCAAGTCTGTTTCTGTCTCGTAAGTTCATTTGTGTCATATTTTAGATTCCACGTATAAGCGGTATCATATGGCATTTGTCTTTCTCTTTCTGACTTACTTCACTTAGTATGAGGATCTCTAGGTCCATCCGTGTTGCTGCAAATAGCATTATTTCATTATCTTTTATGGCTGAGTAGTATTCCATTGTATATGTACTACATATTGTTTATCCATTCCTCTGTCGATGGACACTTACGTTGCTTCCATGTCTTGTCTATTGCAAATAGTGCTGCTATGAACATAGGGGTGCATGTATCTTTTTGAATTACAGTTTTGTCTGGATATATGCCCAGGAGTGGAATTGCTGGAGCATATGGCAGCTCTATTTTTAGTTTTTTAAGGAGCCTCCATACTGTTCTCCATAGTGGCTGCACCAATTTACATTCCCACCAACAGTGTAGGGGGTTTCCCGTTTCTCCACACCCTCTCCAGCATTTATTGTTTGTAGACTTTTTGATGATGGCCATTCTGACCTGTGTGAGGTGGTACCTCATTGTAGTTTTGATCTGCATTTCTTTAATAAGTAGTGATGATGAGCATCTTTTCACATGCCTCCTGGCCATCTGTATTCTTCTTTTTTTTTTTTAAATAAATTTATTTATTTATTTTTGGCTGCTTTGGGTCTTCGTTGCTGCACGCGGGCTTTCTCTAGTTGCAGCGACTGGGGGCTACTCCTCATTGCCGTGCGCAGGCTTCTCATTGCAGTGGCTTCTCTTGTTGCGGAGCATGGGCTCTAGGTGCATGGGCTTTGGTAGTTGTGGCACGTGGGCTCAGTAGTTGTGGCGCACGGGCTTAGTTGCTCTGCAGCATGTGGGATCTTCCCAGACCAGGGCTCGAACTCATGTCCTCTGCATTGGCAGGCAGATTCTTAACCACTGTGCCCCTAGGGAAGCCCTGTATGTCTTCTTTGGAGAAATGTCTATTTGGGTCTTCTGCCCATTTTTCGATTAGGAGGTTTGCTTTTTTGTTGTTGAGTTGTTTGAGCTGTTTGTTAACTGGACGATTCTAATTTCTAATTCAGTGTGTTCTGAGGAAGGACACGTAACCCAGCTCAGTGTGAAGTGAGTTGGGGGCAGGTGGGACGGCGGAGCTCAGACAAGACTTCCTAGAGGAGAGTGCACCTGCCCTAAGCTTTTGAAGCGTGACTAGACATCAGGCAGTGGAAGGGAGCAGGAGGGAAGAAGGGTGTTTCAGGCAGTGTGGAGGCTTGGGCACAGACAGAGGTGTGGATGGAACGGCACCTGTGGACCACTCTGGGGCGTTCGTGAGCCTGGACCTGGGTTATCAGCGCTGTGGCAGGGCAAGGGCTGAGCGAGAAGGGCCTCAGAGGCTTTGCTGGCAAAGGTGGATTTCACTGAGGCCACCACTGAACAAGGGAAGCAGAGAAATGCACGGTCGTGTGTACCTTGTAGAAACTGCACTCTGGGGACTTCCCTGGTGGTCCAGCGGCTAAGGCTCGGTGCTCCCAATGAGGGGCCCAGGTTTGATCCCTGGTCAGGGAACTAGATCCCGCATGCATGCCGCAGCCGAGACCACGTGCCGCAGCTAAGACCAGCGCAGCCAAATAAATATTTTTTAAAAAGAAACCGCTTCTCTTTGAAATTTGGGGCATATTATATTGCATGTGATTGTCAGACTTTTAAGAGTTTGACTTTTCAAAGCTTACATTCACGTCATATTTGTGTGGGCTTATGTGACTATAGTAAAACTGTTTTGTACCTTTCTTTAAAATTTGCTTATAAGAGGTAAAAATACTACAACGATCATCAGAAGTATAATCATTTCACTGGTGTCTTTGAGCTAATGGATTGTATCTGAAAGCTATGTGAAAGCCAGGCGTTGAATAGAAGAGATTGTGAATTGAAACAGTGTTTTTATTTATTTACTTATTTATTTACTTATTTATTTATTATACAGCGGGTTCTTATTAGTTATCTATTTTATACATGTTAGTGTATATATGTCCATCCCAATCTCCCAATTCGTTCCACCCCCACCCCCCGCCCACTTTCCCCCCTTGGTGCCCATACGTTTGTTGTCTACATCTGAAACAGTGTTTTTAATTAATTATAAATATTGCTGACATATTGTTTATTTTAAAATTTGGATTTTTTTTTTTTTTTCGGTACGGGGGCCTCTCACTGTTGTGGCCTCTCCCGTTGCGGAGCACAGGCTCTGGACGCACAGGCTCAGCGGCCATGGCTCACGGGCCCAGCCGCTCCGCGGCATGTGGGATCTTCCCGGACCGGGGCACGAAGTCGTGTCCCCCGCATCGGCAGGCAGACTCTCAGCCACTGCGCCACCAGGGAAGCCCAAAATTTGGATTTTTTTATACTCTTTACCTACCTCAGTTATCAGTGAGTTTCAGAAGGGGGCTTTGAAGTATAATCTTATGTTCTACTTGATACTGTAGCAATTTCTATATATAGTATAACAACTCTATTAAATAAATACATCATGTACTTAACACTGCTGTGGAGAGGGGCCTGGGACACCTCAAAATCAGGCACTGATTGCAAGTATTTAAATGTAGTCGTGGGGCCTTAGGTTCCTTAGAAGCAGAAATAAGGATTCGTTGCACCTGACTTACTAAGGCATAACCCATAAAGGAGTGCAGGACAGGGATGGGGGTGCCCAGCCCCTCAGCCAAGGGCACTTCTCTGGAGAAGGTCAAGCGTGAGTCCTCAGCGCCAGCCCTCCCAGAGCCGGGCGATGGGTCCACCAGCTGGCCAAGGGGAGGGCACGCAGCAGCACCACAAATCCACAGCAGGCGGACAGGCCCTCGATTCACACACTCGCCTGTCCACCCTCCGTCCGGCTTCATCGGGCTCTGGAATTGTCCTTCTCTGGAGTGATGGTGTGGATTTGTGCGAGGTTGAGCTGATGTGAGCTGCTGCCTGGCAGAGGGGACGGTCTTCCGGTGGACGGTGTCATGATGGAGAGTGTGGGGTGACTACGTGGCGGTCCATCTCTGGGCTGCCTTCCCTCCCTGGGGCAGAGGGGCGTTTGAATGTGGCCATGCACTGCTCAAAGGTTATTTATTGTTTTAGCTGGTGTAACACCTGGGTAGTTGCTGCGTTATTTATGTAGATTTTTCTTTTTTACATTACATGGCAATGTACACTCTTCTGATACATACAGTACATAAAATAAGATTCTTTAGAACGGTTATGCACAAGACATGCAGTACTGGATTTATACATTAGGTCCCAGGATGTGATTAATTGGAGGAAAAAAACGTTGGACTAGGCATTTTGACTACAGCAACCAGAAGTTATATAACACAGAGCAGACACACATCTGGTTTGAAGGGCAGATGCTAAACATTATCCGTGAGAAAACACTCCTCCCACAAGGGCGGGTTGGCTGCAGCCACTGCTAGGTGCATAAGAAGCGGCGATGCCTCATCTGTGACCTCCAGTCTCACTGTGGTCCCAAGGTCCCAAGCGTGCCACTCGCCTCGGAGCCCATCAGCCCTCACCCTCGAGGCTGCATTGCAGTCCGGCTCCTGCTGTTTCTCTGCCTCAGGCCTGCAGCCCCCAGTCCCACGCACACACGAATACCCCCGCTCTGCTCCGTCACTTCTTCAGGGGCTGCTGGTGAGGCCCGGCTGCGGGACCAGGAACGACACACCTGCAGGTGCTGCGTCTCTGTGCTTGTCCCAGCTGCTCGGCAGCTTCTGCGCCCAACCTCACCCACTGTCGCCCCCACCCCGCCCACCCAGAGGACCAGCACGCCCTCCAGCAGCACCGCCAACCTGTCACTGTGTCTTACGAGGTGGGCATCTGGCTGCTGGCAGCTGTACCTCTGGCTCCTTCGCCCATCTCATCCCCTCAACCTCAGTCTTTCCCTTTGTAGCTCCCTGTGGGGAGTAAAGTCCAGGATGGTTCTCTGAGGAATTTTTAGATTGTTGGGGAGAGTGGGGAGCATCCCACCAATCCTCCTGTCTAGTCTGGTGCAGACAGTTTATCCCTCAGCCTGCCAGCCATCCATCCGTTCTGAATTTGTGGCTCTGATCTCATTAAACTGCTGACCTGCTTCATTTGTTCCACATGGTTGGGGACCACATGATTTATTTTTTGTAAACATTTCAGGCTTGTGGTTGCCAAAGGGGAAAGGTGGGGGGGGGTGGACTGGGAGTTTGGGATTAGCAGATGCAAACTATTATGTATAGAATGGGTAAACAATAAGGTCCTACTGTAGGGCACAGGGAACTATATCCAATCTCCTGGGATAAACCATTATGGAAAAGAGTATGCAAAAGAATGTATACATATGTATAACTGAGTCACTTTGCTTACAGCAGAAGTTAGCACAACATTGTAAATCAACTAGACTCCAATAAAATAAATTTTAAAAATTTCAGTTAGTTGCCAACATTTAGAAATCAGAAGATTGCACATGAAAATTTAGATTTCCACTCTTTGTTAAAAGAAAAAAAAAAAGAGGAAGATCCAGCAGTACTAGGCACACGTTCCTGCATGACCACAATCGGTTCCTCAGGGACGAACTGGAAGCTGCCCCGTCAGAGGGCAGTACCTTTGCCAGGCTGCCGCAGTCCCCACCACTCCCTGTTACCTCACACGTAGCCCTCTCCTCTCACTGTTACCTGCCTGGCCTGTGAGGACCCTCAATAAAGAAACTAAAAAGGAGACGAGGCAGTGCAGTGTCTAGATTCCAATCCAGGCTCTGCTTCGTGATGGCTATACGACCCTAAAAGTGACCCAAAAAATTAGGGGTTTTTTTCAAGTTTTTCTCACAAAATGTTGAATCCCAGACTTTCGACTCCTGGAGAAAGCCATCAAAAGGCTGAAAAACTGAAATTTGGGAAAGTAATACTGACCTTATTAGAGCCTAGCTTGGAAATTGTAATACTGGATACTGCCTTTCTCCCTTTGATTTTGTGCAAATTTTTTTTAATTTTATTTATTTATTTATTTAATTTTTGGCTGCGTTGGGTCTTCTCACTTAAAATTCTTAGAGACTGCAATTTCAGAACCAAAAGTATTTGAAAATACGCTGCTTTGCTTTAAAAGTTCATTTCTTATTCCACTGCCGAGTGATTTTTTGTCCTTATAATTGCTGGTGGGTGAGCGGCAGGGACTTGGAGCTGTAGCTGGGCGCCCGGCCGGCAGGACAGGTCATTCATCTCCAGCCGAGTGTGTGTGTGTGTGTTTTTTTGTTTTTTGTTTTTTTGCGGTACGTGGGCCTCTCACCGTTGTGGCCTCTCCCGCCGCGGAGCACAGGCTCCGGACGCGCAGGCTCAGCGGCCATGGCTCACGGGCCCAGCCGCTCGGCGGCATGTGGGATCCTCCCGGACCGGGGCACGAACCCGTGTCCCCCGCATCGGCAGGCGGACTCTCAACCACTGCGCCACCAGGGAAGCCCCAGCCGAGTGTGTTTTTAACACCTTCGGTGTGGGCTTGCTTCTCCCTTGTCTCCTAAAAGAGGAAAAGACCGTCAGTAGTTCTTAGTGTATCCTCTTATCTTCTCCCAATAAGTGCTATATTTTTCTCGACTAAAAGGGAACTGGATCTGCAGGAGGCTTTTCAAGCCTCTTCAAGGCCTTTTTGGTGACGGTTGTGTAACAGTGTGAATGCGCCTAATTCCACTAAAGTGTGCCTTAGAAAATGGGTGAAATGGTAAATTTTGTGTTATGTACATTTTACCACATTTTTTTAAAGGTGTTCAACCAGTATGAATAGGGTACATACTGTCTCTGCAGACGACATGTCATCTGGTCACCTCTAACTTTTCCAGAATTCAGTTACCTTCCACCCCCCAGAGAAATACCGTAACTTCCTTTACCAAGTATGCAAAGGGGACCTCATTTAATTCCCACTGTTCCCTAGTGATTTCAGCAGAACTCCACCTTTTCCTAAACTACTGGGGTGTGGGAGAGGGTGAGGTTTTACCAGTAGGAAGAACTAAGTAGGGTTGGGGAAGGCATTGAAGTAAGGGCAAGAAAGGAGCTTGAAGGCCAGGCCAGCAAGAGAAAACACATCCAACCTCCCTGACGCCTTGATTCTTTATCGGTCTTTGCCTCTAACACTGGTCTAAGCCTAGTCTAAAATGAGTGTGGCGTTTAATTCTATAAGGGAGAAAGAATAATTAGACGCCTGTTCCCTGAACGTTTCTTTATGTGAATTTGTGCTTGTCTTTATTTGACTATATCATTAGGATCATGGGTCCACTGTGCTTCTGGTTTCAGGCCCCAATCCCAGTGAAGTTAATTATGTCTCTGAAAACAAGATAAGCAGCCTATGAAAGTTCACAAGAACATAAATCATCTGAGATAAAAGAGCGTACTTTGAAATTGGAAACATAATTTACTCTCCACTCTTTGTATCTTTTCAAATTGTGGCCCATTCGTTTGGGGGTTTGGGGGTCTGGCTTATCCGGCAACTAATCATTATGTCTGATTTCTTTCTGTTTTTGTTGGTCATATTCTGAATACAGCAATGTACATCTCAAGCTTAAAGGAAAATAACTGGCCAGGCCCCAGATTTCCCCCTTTCTCTCTACATGCATGCCAGGACTTGAGGGGAGGTGGGTAACATCCGAGAAAAGGTCTTGGGACTTTATAACCCTTTGTTGCTGATGGGCTAATTAAAGGACACGTCTTTCAAAAAGCTCAATAAATAAAGCACAGAGGGATCAGGGTTTTTTGTTTGTTTTGAATTTTATTCTATTTATATTTTTATACAGCGGGTTCTTATTAGTTATCCATTTTTTACATATTAGTGTATATATGCCAATCCCAATCTCCCAATTCATCACACCACCACCCCTCCCCCTGCCACTTTCCCCCCTTGGTGTCCATACGTTTGTTCTGTACATCTGTGTCTGAATTTCTGCCCTGCAAACTGATTCATCTGTACCATTTTTCTAGATTCCACATATATGAATTAATATACGATATTTGTTTTTCTCTTTCTGACTTACTTCACTCCGTATGACAGTCTCTAGATCCATCCACATCTCTACAAATGACTCAATTTTGTTCCTTTTTATGGCTGAGTAATATTCCATTGTATATATGTACGACATCTTCTTTATCCATTCTTCTGTCTTCTGGGCATTTAGGTTGCTTCCATGACCTGGCTATTGTAAATAGTACTGCAGTGAACATTGGGGTGCATATGTCTTTTTGAATTATGGTTTTCTCTGGGTATATGCCCAGTAGTGGGATTGCTGGGTCATATGGTAATTCTATTTTTAGTTTTTTAAGGAACCTCTATACTGTTCTCCATAGTGGCTGAATCAATTTACATTTCTACCTACAGTGCAAGAGGGTTCCCTTTTCTCCACACCCTCTCTAGCATTTATTGTTTGTAAATTTTCTGATGATGCCCATTCTAACTGGTGTAAGGTGATACCTCACTGTAGTTTTGATTGCATGTCTCTAATAATTAGTGATGTTGGGCAGCTTTTCATGTGCTTCTTGGCCATCCGTATGTCTTCTTGGAAAAAATGTCTATTTAGATCTTCTGCCCATTTTTCGATTGGGTTGTTTGTTTTTTTAATATTGAGCTGCAACAGCTGTTTATATATTTTGGAGATTAATCCTTTGTCCATTGATTCGTTTGCAAATATTTTCTCCCATTCTGAGGGTTGTCTTTTCATCTTGTTTGTAGTTTCCTTTGCTTTGAAAAAGCTTTTGTTTCATTAGGTCCTATTTGTTATTTTTGTTTCTATTTCCATTACTCTAGGAGGTGGATCAAAAAAGATCTTGCTGTGATTTATGTCAAAGAGTGTTCTTCCTATGTTTTCCTCTAAGAGTTTTATAGTGTCCGGTCTTACATTTAGGTCTCTAATCCATTTTGAGTTTATTTTTGTGTATGGTGTTAGGGAGTGTTCTAATTTCATTCTTTTATATGTAGCTGTCCAGTTTTCCCAGCACCACTTATTGAAGAGACTGTCTTTTCTCCGTTGTATATCCTTGCCTCCTTTGTCATAGATTAGTTGACCATAGGGTGTGGGGTTATCTCTGGGCTTTCTATCCTGTTCCATTGATCTATATTTCTGTTTTTGTGCCAGTACCATATTGTGTTGATTACTGTTGCTTTGTAGTATAGTCTGAAGTCAGGGAGTCTGATTCCTCCAGCTCCATTTTTTTCCCTCAAGACCGCTTTGGCTATTCGGGGTCTGTTGTGTCTCCACACAAATTTTAAGATTTTTTTCTTCTAGTTCTGTAAAAAATGCCATTGGTAATTTGATAGGGATTGCATTGAATCTGTAGATTGCTTTGGGTAGTATAGTCATTTTCACAATATTGATTCTTCCAATCCAAGAACATGGTATATCTCTCCATCTGTTGGTATCATCCTTAATTTCTTTCATCAGTGTCTTATAGTTTTCTGCATACAGGTCTTTTGTCTCCCTAGGTAGGTTAATTCCTAGGTATTTTATTCTTTTTGTTGCGATGGTAAATGGGAGTGTTTCCTTAATTTCTCTTTCAGATTTTTCATCATTAGTGTATAGGAATGCCAGAGATTTCTGTGCATTAATTTTGTATCCTGCAACTTTACCAAATTCATTGATTAGCTCTAGTAGTTTTCTGGTGGCAATTTTAGGATTCTCTATGTATAGTATCATGTCATCTGCAAACACTGACAGTTTTACTTCTTCTTTTCCAATTTGTATTCCTTTTATTTCTTTTTCTTCTCTGATTGCTGTGGCTAGGACTTCCAAAACTATGTTGAATAAGAGTGGTGAGAGTGGACATCCTTGTCTTATTCCTGATCTTAGAGGAAATGCTTTCAGTTTTTCAACATTGAGAATGATGTTTGCTGTGGGTTTGTTGTATATGGCCTTTATTATGTTGAGGTAGGTTTCCTCTACGCCCACTTTCTGGAGAGTTTTTATCATAAATGGGTGTTGAATTTTGCCAAAAGCTTTTTCTGCATCTATTGAGATGATCATATGGTTTTTCCTCTTCAATTTGCTAATACAGTGTATCACATTGATTGATTCGTGTATGTTGAAGAATCCTTGCATCCCTGGGATAAATCCCACTTGAACATGGTGTATGATTCTTTTAATGTGTTGTTGGATTCTGTTTGCTAGTATTTTGTTGAGGATTTTTGAATCTATATTCGTCAGTGATATTGGTTTGTAATTTTTTTTTGTAGTATCTTCGTCTGGTTTTGGGATCAGTGTGATGGTGGCCTCATAGAATGAGTTTGGGAGTGTTCCTTCCTCTGCAATTTTTTGGAAGACTTTGAGAAGGATGGGTGTTAGCTCTTCTCTAAATGTTTGATAGAATTCACCTGTGAAGCCATCTGGTCCTGGACTTTTGTTTGTTGGAAGATTTTTAGTCACAGTTTCAATTTCGTTACTTGTGATTGGTCTGTACATATTTTCTATTTCTTCTTGGTTCAGTCTCGGAAAGTTATACCTTTCTAAGAATTTGTCCATTTCTTCCAGGTGTCTATTTTATTGGCATAGAGTTGATTGTAGTAGTCTCTTACGATGTTTTGTATTTATGCAGTGTCTATTGTAACTTCTTTTTCATTTCTAGTTTCATTGATTTGAGTCCTCTCCCTCTTTTTCTTGAAGAGTCTGGCTAATGGTTTATCGATTTTGTTTATCTTCTTAAAGAACCAGCTTTTAGTTTTATTGATCTTTGCTATTGTTTTCTTTGTTTCTATTTCATTTATTTCTGCTCTGATCTTTATGACTTCTTTCCTTCTACTAACTTTGGGTTTTGTTTATTCTTCCTTCTCTAGTTCCTTTAGGTGTAAGGTTAGGTTGTTTATTTGAGATGTTTGTTCTTTCTTGAGGTAGGATTGTATTGCTATAAACTTCTCTCTTAGAACTGCTTTCGCTGCATCCCATAGGTTTCGGATCATCGTGTTTTCATTGTCATTTGTCTCTAGGTATTTTTTCATTTCCTCTTTGATTTCTTCAGTGATCTCTTGGTTATTTAGTAATGTATTGTTTAGCCTCATATGTTTGTGTTTTTTATGTTTTGTTCCCTGTATTGATTTCTAATCTCATAGCGTTGTGGTCGGAAAAGTTGCTTGATATAATTTCAATTCTCTTAAATTTACTGAGGCTTGATCTGTTCCCCAAGATGTGATCTATCCTGGTGAATGTTTCATGCGCACTTGAGAAGAAAGTGTAATCTGCTGTTTTTGGATGGAATGTCCTAAAAATATCAATTAAATCTATCTGGTCTATTGTGTCATTTAAAGCTTGTGTTTCCTTCTTAATTTTCTGTTTGGATGATCTGTCCATTGGTGTAAGTGAGGTACTAAAGTCCCCCACTATTATTGTGTTACTGTTGATTTCCTCTTTTATAGCTATTAGCAGTTGCCTTATGTATTAAGGTGCTTCTGTGTTGGGTGCATATATATTTACAATTGTTGTATCTTCTTCTTGGATCGATCCCTTGATCATTATGTAGTGTCCTTCCTTGTCTCTGGCAACATTATTCATTTTGAAGTCTATTTTATCTAATACGAGTATTGCTACTCCAGCTTTCTTTTGATTTCCATTTGCATGGAATATCTTTTTCCATCCCCTCACTTTCAGTCTGTGTGTGTCCCTAGGTCTGAAGTGGGTCCCTTGTAGACAGCATATATATGGGTCTTTTTCTGTATCCATTTAGTGAGCCTGTGTCTTTTGGTTGGAGCATTTAATCCATGCATGTTTAAGGTAATTATTGATATGTATGTTCCTATTACCATTTTCTTGATTGTTTTGGGTTTGTTTTTGTAGGTCCTTTTCTTCTCTTGTGTTTCCCACTTAGAGAAGTTCCTTTAGCATTTGTTGTAGAGCTGGTTTGGTGGTGCTGAATTCTCTCAGCTTTTGCTTGTCTGTAAAGCTTTTGATTTCTCCATCAAATCTGAATGAGATCCTTGCCAGGTAGAGTAATCTTGGCTGTAGGTTCTTCCCTTTCATCACTTTAAATATGTCATGCCAGTCCCTTCTGCCTTGTAGAGTTTCTGCTGAGAAATCAGCTGTTAACCTTATGGGAGTTCCCTTGTATGTTATTTGGTTATTTGTCTTTTTTCCCTTGCTGCTTTCAATAATTTTTCTTTGTCTTTAATTTTTTCCAGTTTGATTACTATGTGTCTTGTTGTGTTTCTCCTTGGGTTTATCCTGTATGGGACTCTCTGAGCTTCCTGAACTTTGGTGGCTATTTCCTTTCCCATGTTAGGGAAGTTTTTGACTATAATCTCCTCAAATATTTTCTCAGGTCCTTTCTCTCTTCTCCTTCTGGGACCCCTATAATGCAAATGTTGTTGCATTTAATGTTGTCCCAGAGGTCTCTTAGGCTGTCTTCATTTCTTTTCATTCTTTGTTCTTTATTCTGTTCTGCAACAGTGAATTCCACCATTCTGTCTTCCAGGTCACTTATCCGTTCTTCTGCCTCAGTTATTCTGCTATTGATTCCTTCTAGTGTAGTTATCATGTCAGTTATTGTATTGTTCATCTCTGTTTGTTTGTTCTTTAATTCTTCTAGGTCTTTGTTATTCATTTCTTGCATCTTCTCGATCTTTGCCTCCATTCTTTTTCCAGAGTCCTGGATCATCTTCACTATCATTATTCTTTATTCTTTTTCTGGAAGGTTGCCTATCTCCACTTCATTTAGTTGTTTTTCTGAGGTTTTATCTTGTTCCTTCATCTGGTGCAAGGTTGCCTATCTCCACTTCATTTAGTTGTTTTTCTGGGGTTTTATTTTGTTCCTTCATCTGGTACATCTGCCTTTTCATCTTGTCTATCTTTCTGTGAATGTGGTTTTTGTTCCACAGGCTGCAGGATTGTAGTTCTTCTTGCTTCTGCTGTCTGCCCTCTAGTGGATGAGGCTATCTAAGAGGTTTGTGCAAGTTTCCTGATGGGAGGGACTGGTGGTGGGTAGAGCTGGCTGTTGCTCTGGTGGGCAGAGCTCAGTAAAACTTTAATCCACTTGTCTGCTGATGGGTGGGGCTGGGTTCCCTCCCTGTTGGTTGTTTGGCCTGAGGGGACCCAACACTGGAGCCTACCTTGGCTCTTTGGTGGGGCTAATGGTGGACTCTGGGAGGGCTCACGCCAAGGAGTACTTTCCAGAACTTGTGCTGCCAGTGTCCTTGTCCCCACAGTGAGCCACAGCCACTCCCCGCCTCTGCAGGAGACCCTCCAACACTAGCAGGTAGGTCTGGTTCAGTCTCCCCTGGTGTCACTGCTCCTTCCCCTGGGTCCCGATCCACACACTACTTTGTGTGTGCCCTCCAAGAGTGGAGTCTCTGTTTCCCCCAGTCCTGTTGAAGTCCTGCAATCAAATCCCGCTAGCCTTCAAAGTCTGATTCTCTAGGAATTCCTCCTCCCATTGCCAGACCCCCAGGTTGGGAAGCCTGACGTGGGGCTCAGAACCTTCACTCTAGTGGGTGGACTTCTGTGGTATAAGTGTTCTCCAGTCTGTGAGTCACCCACCCAGCAGTAATGGGATTTGATTTTATTGTGATTGCACCCCTTCTATCATCCCACTGTGGCTTCTCCTTTGTCTTTGGATGTGGGGTATCTTTTTAGGTGAGTTCCAGTGTCTTCCTGTCAATGACTGTTCAGCAGTTAGTTGTGATTCTGGTGCTCTCGCAAGAGGGAGTGAGAGTACGTCCTCCTACTACACCATCTTGAACCAATCCTCAATTGAGTTTTAAATCGAGGGATCGGTTTTAAAGAGAAAGTCAATAGGGAAGAAGACGGCAGTGCTAACAGTGAGATGTTCTTAGCTCTTGGTTGCTATTAGAGACTGAGAAGAGAGGTATAGTATCGCAGTTAAGGGTCCTGGGGTCCTGGCTTTAATTTCCACCTCATCTCTTATTAACTGTGTGTCCTTGGACGGGCCCACAGATCAGTTTATTTGTCCATGAAATGGGCATAGTAATAGTACTCACCTCACAGGGTTGTTAAGAGGGTTAGCTGAGGGGCAAGCACAGTGTGACTGGGACATATGAAGGGCTACTACCAAAAAGAGAAAAAAGACTTAAAAAATTGCCAAATTATTATTCCAACCAGAAGTGGGGTAAGGTAATCATTCACTAAAGGAGAAATGAGATGAGAAAGAGAGAATGCTGTTTGGGTCCGTTTTTTCCTTACTGCTGTGTAACAAAACACCCTACAAGTAGTGGCTTAGAGTAACAGCAGTTGTTTGTTTTGCTCCTGGATCTACTATTTGAATATGGCCTGATGGAGAAGGCTGCTTTGCTTCGTGCAGAGTTAGCTGGGGACTCAGACATCCACTTCCTGAGATGGTCCACTCACACGCTGGCCATTTTCTGGGCTCAGCTGGGTGGAGGGCGGGAGCCTCAGTTCTCTCCACATGGGCCTCTCCACAGGCTGCTTGGGCTTCCTGAGGGCATGGCAACGAGGTGAGTATCCAGGAGGAGCGAGAGATAGCAGTTTCCCAGGCGTGGCCTTTAGAAAGCAGTATGGCATCATTCCACTGCATTCTAGTAGCTGAGTGGCCAGAGAGCCCAGATTCCAGGGAAGGAAACCTCTCAATAGAAGAAACGTTGAAGAGTTCATAGACTTTTTTGTTGTTGTTTGTTTGTTTTTTAATATTTATTTATTTACTTATTTGGCTGTGCTGGGTCTTAGTTGCCACGTGTGGGCTCTTAGCTGTGGCATGCAGGATCTAGTTCCCTGGCCAGGGATTGAACCCGGGTCCCCTGCAATGAGCGCACAGACTCTTAACCGCTGGGCCACCAGGGAAGTCCCAATAGATGCGTTTTTAAACTGCCATAATATGTAGTCCCAAAGCTCGCTCAGATTTGATTTTCCCATGAGTCTTCTGTACATTTGGTAGGGAATGGATGTCACGCAAACATCATTGCTGTCCACATCTTCTGATCTATAAATGGTTCCTGTATCAGTGAGTAGTTGACAAAGGAGAAGTCCTGCTAAATTGACATGTTATAGTCTACGTTATAGTTTAAATTATACATATGTCTCTGTGGGAAGGCTTCCCTTTTTCTGGATGGTGTTTCTCTCAAAGTTTTGTACATGTGTAATAGCTAATGATTAATTTATTGTGCTGTCTGAATCCAGCATCTTGTGATAGTTAGCATTTGTCATGCTTAGTATTGTTATCGAACCAAGCTTGGATCTGCTCACCCATGTGCAGCAAAGCCAATCCACAGACACCGGGTCGTGGGGAAGGAAAGTGCAGCATTTATTGCAGGTGCCAAGCAAGGAGTCCAGGCAGCTGGTGCTTAAAAGGGCCAAACTCCTTGGAAGCTTTCAGGGAAAATTTTTTTAAAGACAGAGTGAGGGAGGGGGGTCGTGGGGTGTGTGATCAGCTCGTGGGCATTCTGCTCGGCTGGTGGTGAGGTGATTTGGAGTCAGTGTCATCAACCTTCCAGTTCCAGTGGGTCTGGGGTCTATGTGCTTGTGGGCAGTGTGCAGTTAAGCTCTCCCACCTGGCGGGGGTTTCAGTATCTGCAAAACAGCTCAAAGGACATGGCTCAGAATATTCTCTACAGCCCTTGAGGAGGAACTAAAGATCCCTGAGATTGTATAATGGCTAAACTATTATTGTTTTGTCTTGCTTGACGGTTTTCCTTCCTTTCTGCATTTTCTCACTTCTCTTATTAAATTTACTCTTTGGAACTCAGGGAAGGCCTAGGAGGCTACAGGTTTTCTACAGCAAAGAAGCAGGTAGAGGACGTGAGTGGGGGGGGGGGGGGTGTCTGTTCCGGGAAGGCCCCATGGTGTCCTGCTCACTTACATTATCAGTTATTACCATAATTCTCCAAAAAGGAGTCCAGCGCTATTGATGGCAAGATGGTTCACTCATTCCACTCTCTAAACATTGAGACTTTTTAATTAGGGAGGAAATTTGATTTTGTGTTATATACAATAAGTTCACAAGATGATTCATTCTCTCAGAAAAACCTTGATTACTCCTGAGACAAACACAATGTTAGATTTTAGGGTAAATGATAAAATAAGATCAGAGTAAAGTAAAAACAAATGTTATATAATTTACTAGAAATTACTGTGGTGTCTGGCCCTCTACTTGCATTTATTTAGAGAAGGGACAAGAAAGAAATTTGAGTTTATGTTAAGTCATTTTATAATATTTCCTTTCTGTGAGGCAAATTTATACTCTTTTCTTCTAATAGGCACAGAGTTTGTACATGATCATAATGTATGAGTCTAGTATTTAAAAGGTGTGGGTTGGATTTTACTAGAAATAGGGAATAATTCTTTTAAAATACTTAATATATTTTTATACATAGCCTTAGCATGTTTGGTTAAATGTTTAAATACTAAAGTAGCAGGGGACTTCCCCGGTGGCCCAATGGTTAAGACTCTGCACTTCCACTGCAGGGGGCGCAGGTTCGATCCCTGGTCGGAGAAGTTCCGCATGCCTTGCAGTGCGGCCAAAAAAAAAAACCACATAGAGTATCAGGGATAAAAGTTGTCATTACCTCCAAAAGGACTAACTTCTATCTGCTTTACTATGTTAATTGACTGCTTTCTGTAAGTTATGGAAGAACGCTTAATTCAGGCTCCTATTTGCATCTGAAGATTAATAGGCATAAGATATGTATATTTATTCACGTTTCTTCACTGCAGATCAGTTTTAATTGTATTTAGCAATGGGGATTTCGTTGATACTTTTTAAGTTCCCCCAGAATTTAACGGTATTCTGTTTCTTGACATATGGAAAACTTCTAAAAATACTAAACTTCATATTTGCCAAAATTGCTCTTGAGCCAAATTAATCTAGACTGTCCTTGATTTATGATGAAGGAAGCCAGCCACACTAATTTGACATCCGTAATGTGAACAGCAGCAATGAAAGCAAAGGTCAGTGCTTCCACTGAATTGGCATTTCTTGCACTGCTGTGTCTCTTTCTGAATCAAGGCCCTTGGAATTTTGTGCCCTTAAGGAACTGTTTGTTTTTCCAACTGGTTAATGCATCAGGAACTTGGCTTCATGTAATCATCATTAAACAAATACTCTGACACTTTTTCTATGGGAATTATCAGAGCTCTGAAATTAGCTACAGATTAGGCATACATAAAAAGCCCTAGCAGTTTTTGTTTGTTTGTTCAGGAAAATGCAAACATTCAGCTTCTAGCAGGAGAACCCTGAGCAGCTGCTGGGGCAGCTCTGAGCAGACCCCTGGGGGTTCCAACTGGAGGTCCACGTAGCCCAGGTGGCCTGGGGGTCACTGGCCTGATCTTCAGGGACCAGGTTTGGGCAGTTTCATGCTTCACGTTGACCATTGCCCAAAGCTGCTTACATCTTGAGAGGCATGTGTCATTTGTAGTGTTAGTTTTATCTACCCAGTGCTGTAAAGGACCTGATGCTCAGTGGGGCCTGAGTGTCTGTTAGGTTGAATTGCCTTGAAAATGTAACGACTTTTATGTACCCTGTATTTCAGAATTAGAAAGCGTCTCAGAGTGTTAAGATGGATGAACTGGTACTTCTAGTAGAGCCTGATTTAGGACAGAGTCTATGAGTTTGGTAAGACAAAACAAAACAAACGAACAAACAAAACTATGAAGTATTCATCTCACTGTTGGCTGAAGTGATTACTCTCTATAATGACCCTTGTCTAGAATTTATACCAATGGATGTAATTGACAAAATGAATATCTAGAATTTCCAAATTAATAAGAGAACAGAACAACCCAATAGAAAAATGGGCAAAGAATATGCACAGGCAGTTCATAGGAGAGGGAACCCAAATGGGTACCCATGAGCAGAAGCTCAACCTCAAAGAAATGAAAATGAAAATAAAATGAGATACCATTTCACCCCCATCAGGTTGGAAGAAGTTAATATGTCTGAGAATGCTGTGCTGGTAATCAGATGCTGCTTGTGGAAGGATAAATTGGTCCAAGTGCTTTGGAGGGTGTTTTGGCCGTATGTAGTAAAGCTGATATTTTCACTTTACTGCTAACCAGTAATTCCATTTCTTGGTTATAGCTAGAGCAGCTCTGGTCCAGGTGCATAAGGAGTCCCACCCAAGGACTGTCCCCACCACATTGCAGTAGCGAAATGGTGCAAACAACCTAAACGCTTTCAGCATGGGAGTAGAGAAACAAGGATGATGTCGTCATACAATGGACTACTCGTCACTGGTGAAAGCGAACCAACAGAACTTCATGAGTCAACCTCAAAAGCATAGTGCTGGGCAAAACCAGCACGTTTTAGAACCATATTGTTGAAAACAAACAGTAAATATTATACATTTTATGGGCACATACGTATGTGGTGATACTATAAAAATCTGTGGGATTGATGGTGCATCCAGGTGTGGTCACCCCCGGGAAGGCAGGAAGGACCAGAGGCCCCGGGACAGGGGGACAGGGAGCTTCAGCTGTTCCACAGTGTTTTGTTTCTTTACGAATACGACATTGATTTACCCAAAGCAGAAGATTTGATAGGGGTTTGTAGTGGATAAAGGGATCTTTATTTATTCTTCTCAATATTTTTCTTTATATTTGGAATATTTCAGAAATGTTTAAAAGATAAGGAGTTTAAGGCCAAATAAAAATGCTCTTGGCATCGTTTTTCAAACCATGTTTGCACTGTACCGTATCCCCAAAGTCCTACTGACAAAGGGTGATTTCACTTTGCTCCGACAGGTCCTCGTTGGGCTCTGTGCGGGACTCGGGGGCTTGGCTGAGGCCGAGCAGGGGAAGCCAGTCGACTCGGCTGTGCCTTCCATGAAGCTTGGAGCTCCCAGGCAGACGGGCGCTGGCCGCTGAGGGAGTGGGCCGCGATGTGAAAGCCCACAGCCAGCTCGGCGGCAGCACGAGAGCTGCCCAAACCCCCTGCGATCGAGCTGGCTCTCCCGGAGTCGGAGCCGGGTGCGAGGGGCAGAGCGGCCGCGCGCGACGGCGGGCGCTTTGGACGTGCGGAAGGGAGCACGCAGCCCCGGAGGGGGAGGAGCTGCCGGACGGGCCGGGGTGACCTGCCCCAGCCGCGCTCCGGATGCCACCGAACGCCTGGAGGGCTCTGTTCTCCTGCAAACGCGTCCCGCACACTCGGGCCGCCCGGGCGCGCCCCGTAGAAGGAGGGGCCGTCAGGGGAAGCGCAGGGCTCTCTAAGGAGAGCGGGTGGCCTTGTCCCCGTGAGAGCATTTCTCTCCAGCTCCTCTGCCGGTTTGCAGCTTCTAACCGAATAGCCTCTAGCATATTTCGGCCAACGAAAGCCACCGTGTGGTTTCTTCAACACGGGCCAGTTCCAGGCTCTGCAGGGGCCACGGCTTCCCAGGCTGTCCATGACGCCTGCTTCTGCAGCGTCCCCAGGCTCCCCGGGGCCCGTCGTGTGGCAGAGACGCCCTTTCCCTGCGACTGAGCACCCGTAGGTTAAAGCTGCCCGACTCGACAGGTGGCCGACAGAGCTGTTGTCGGGACAGTGGACCTGCACTGAATCCTGGTTCTGTCGCAAACCAGCTGTGTCCCCTTGGACAGGACAGAAACCTGCGCGGCGCCTTGGTTTCCTCTTCTGTCAGTGGAGAAATCATCTTACCACCTGACAGGATTAGCCTAGTTTACTGTCGGCTAGCCGTCACCCGGGAATTACTGTATGAGTGTTGGCTGTCCTCATGGTTGTGGTTGTTTATTACATAACCTGAGTTTCTTTTCCTTGATACCAAAACATCTAGTTATAAAGAAAAATAATATTTTCCATTTTTCTTTTCTTTTCTTTCTGCAGCAAAAGCTATGTGATTCCTTTGCAATGCAGTTGTCCTGTAGATTTCGAGTTTCATGTTGCGTTGGTTCAGTCTCATCAAGCCTTTACTGTTGAGCCAACGTCAGGTAAGGAGAATTAATTCTCAAGTTGCCAGAGTTCTCAGATCGAAGATGATTTGGAAAGTAGCTCTCAAGTTATGGAGAAGAATAAGCCACATTTGAATAGTTATTTTCAAATGTGTAAGAGTAGCAGACTTTACATGTCTGACATAATGTGAATTGGAACCAGCAATTTGGGAGTAAAAACAGTTTGGGATAATTTGTGTCATGCAGATAATTTATAATAATGCCCAGGTAAATTTCTCCCAGAGTCAAAACTTGAAATCAGAAGTTAATCCATTCTAATTCTAGTTTTGACTCTTGGTACATCCTTGGTTTTGTAGTCACCTTTAATTCATGTTCAAATAAAAGGGAAAATTATTTCTTTCCAAGCCTTCAGAATCGTAGTGAAGGGTCTAAGGACTCTGTCTCACAGGTGGCGTAGACCATCTGTCTTTGCACGCCCCAAAGGATATAGGCCCCAAAGATGCTCAGGACCTCTGAGAGTGAAATCGCCACCTGAGCTGACTTCTGCTTCCCAGTTTCTGTCTCTTGACGTTTAGGTTTCAGATTTAAATATCTGCCCACTGTGATCTGCTGTGAATGCTAAAATCGTTTTGTTTTTATTTTGTATTTTTTCTTATTTTTTGAGGTATAGTTGACACATAAAATTGTTATCTTTTTAAAGTGTACAGTGTGATGATTTGGCATATGTACACATTGTGAAAGGATTCCTTCATTGAGTTAATTAATTAATATATCCATCACATCACATAGTTCCTTTTTTTTTGGGTGAAACATTTAAGTTCTACTCTACTCTTAGCAAGTTTCCATTATACAGTAGGATGTTACCAACTATAGTCACCATGTTTTACATGAGGCCCTCAGACCTTATTCATCCTGCAGTTGGAAGTCTACACCCTCTTATCAACCTCTCCTTTTTCCCTCACCCCTCAGCCCCTGGAAGTCACTTTTCTACTCTCTGTTTCTAAGAACTGGGCTTTTTTCTTTTAGATATGCATATAAGCGATACCATGCAGTCTTTGTCTCTGTCTGGCTTATTTTACTCAGCATAATGCCCTCCAGGTTCGTACATATTGTCGTAAATAGCGGGGTTTCCTTCTTTTTTAAGGCTGAATAATATTCCATTGTATATATGTACCACATCTTCTTTTCCATTCAACTGTTGATGGACACAGATTGTTTCCATACCTTGGATATTGTGAATAATGCTGCAATGAACATAGGAGTACAGCTATCTCTTCAAAATAATGATTTCATTTCCTTTGCATATATACCCAGATGTAGGATTGCTGGACCATATGGTAGTTCTATCTTTTTTTAACGTTTTGAGGAACCTCCATACTGTTCTCTGTAGTGGCTGTGCCAGCTTGTATTTCCAACAGTGCACAGGGCTCCCTTTTCTCCACACCCTCACCAGGATTTGTTATCTCTTCTTTTCGATAATAGCCATTCTAATAGGTGTGAGGTGATATCTCATTATGTTTTTATTTGCATTTCCCTGATGATTAGTGTTGTTGAACACGTACCTGTTGGCCATTTGTATATCTTCTTTGGAAAAATGTTTATTCAGGTCCTTTGCTCATGGAAAAAAATTGGGTTATTTGGGTTTTTCTGCTACTGAGTTATATGAGATCCTTGTATATCTGGGGTGTTAATGCCTGACTGGATACGTAGTTTGCAAATATTTCCTTCCATTCCATAGGTTGCCTTTTCATTTTGTTGATGGTTTCCTTTACTGTGCAGAAGCTTTTGAATTTGATGTAGTCTCACTTGTTTATTTTTGCTTTTGTTGCTTTTGCTTTTGGTATCAAATCCCCAAAATCATTGCCGAGACCAGTGTCAGGGAGCTTTTTTCTGTGTTTTGTTCTAGGAGTTTTATGGTCAAGTCTTACATTCAAGTCTTTAATCCACTTTGAAATCATGTTTTTTAATGTTTTAAATTTTTATTGAAATATAGTTGATTTACAATGTTGTGTTAGGGTAGGGTGTACAGCAAAGTGATTCAGTTATACATTCATATATATATTCTTTTTTAGATTATTTTCCCTTATAGGTTATTACAAACTATTGAGTAGAGTTCCCTGTGCTATACAGTAGGTCCTTGTTGGTTGTCTGTTTTATATACAGTAGTGTGTACATGTCAATCCCAAACTCCTAAGTAATCCGCTTCCCACATTCACTTTTGTATGTGGTATAAGATAGTGGTTCAGTTTTGTTCTCTTACATGTGGCTGTTAAGTTTTCCCAACACTATTTATTGAAGAGACTGTCCTTTCCCCTGTGTATGTTCTGGGACCCTTTGTTGCCAATTAATTGACCACGTATGCATGGGTTTATTCCTGGGCTCTCTGTTCTTTTCCATAAATCTATTTATCTATCTTTATGTCACTATCATTCTATTTTGATTACTGTAGCTTTGTGATAGGATTTGAAATCACAAAGCATGATGCTTTAGCTCCATTCTATCCCAAGATTGTTTTAGCTACTCTGAGTCTTTTGTGATTCCATACAAATTTTAGAATTGTTTGTTCTATTTCTACGAAAAGTACCATTAGAAGTCTGATAAGGTTGCATTGAATTTGTATATCTCTTTGGATAGCATGGACATTTTAACAATATTAATTCTTCCAATCCATGAACATGGAATATCTTTCCATTTATTTGTGTCTTCAATTTCTTTCATCAATGTCTTATAGTGTACAGGTCTTTCACTTCCTTGCTTAAATTTAGGCCTCATCACAAGAAGAATTTTTTCTTTTCTTTTTATTGTATCTATTTGAGATAGTAAACATTAATTAAACCTGTTGTGGTCATCGTTTCACAAATATGTAAATCAAACCATTATGCTGTGTACCTTAAACTTATACAGAAATGTATGTCAATTATTTCTCAATAAAACTGGAAAAAATTTATTCCTAGGTATTTTATTCTTTGTGTTGCTATTGTAAATGGGATTGTTTTGGTTTTAATTTTTATTTTATTTTTGGCTGTGTTGGGTCTTCATTGCTGTGTGCAGGCTTTCTCTAGTTGCGGCGAGCGGGGGCTACTCTTCATTGCGGTGTGTGGGCTTCTCATTGCGGTGGCTTCTCTTGTTGCGGAGCACGGGCGCAAGGGCTGGCGGGCTTCAGCAGTTGTGGCTCGCGGGCTCAGTAGTTGTGGCTCGTGGGCTCCAGAGAGCAGGCTCAGTAGTTGTGGCTCACGGGCCCAGCTGCTCTGCGGCATGCGGGATCCTCCCAGACCAGGGATCAAACCAGTGTTCCCCGCATTGGCAGGCGGATTCTTAACCACTGTGCCACCAGCGAAGTCCCCAGTGGGATTGTTTTCTTAATTTCACTTTCTGATGGTTTGTTGTTGGTGTATAGAAACACAAGTGATTTTTCTATATTGATTTGTATCCTGCAACTTTACTGACTTTTTAAATTAATTCTAACAGGTGTTTTTGGCGGAGTCTTTAGGGTTTTCTGTAGTTTTCTGAAGCACCGTGCCTGGGATCTGGGAAGATAAAAGAGCTCTGGGGCCTGGTGTCTGCCTTAGGGGCTTGCAGTCTAGTTGGGCGACTGGTAAACATAGCAGGGTGACAGCTGGGGTGGCACCCGGGGATCGCAGGGTGATGGAGTGTCGGGGGTGGAGGCTCCTGGGGGTGGTGCTGTAACACATAGGCTGGCGCAGGCTTTGAAGTTTTATTTACGGAGCTGGGACACCTGTAACGAGCAGGCACTTGCTTTTGTGAGACTTAGTAGGGGAGGCAGACGGCAGAGAGATGGTTTCAGGGGTGGGAATCAGCGGCTGAAAGAAGACTTGGAGGAAGGGCTTTCCAGGTCGGGGAACGGCGATGCCAAGGCCCTGGGGTGCAGGAGCCCGTGTCTGGGGATTGGAGCAGAGGCCGCTCTCCTCTTCACCTGAGCCTGATGTCCCCAGCGCTCAGACAGCTCCTTGTGCTTCACTTGCTTCCCCAAGTCCTGCTCTGTACTCATGCCATGACTTGAGAGTTTATCTTCACTTGCTTATTTCTTTTTGTTTGCTATCCCGACTAGCATGTAAACTCTGGGAACTCTGGGACTTTGCTTTGTTTATTGCTGTATCTCAAATGCCTAAAAGAGTGCCTGGCACCCAGCAGTGCTCAGTGAGTGCTTGGATGGCTGAAGGAAAGGGCTGTGCGGTTGGCACAGAGAGAAAGGCAGAGTGTGGACCACGATTCAGAGGCCATGGATGGGAAGGGGGGTGCCAGGCTTTTATGAGGGGGTACAAGGCCTCTGCAGGGGCCATAGGAAGGCCCGATGCACCGGACAGAGGGAACCACCTAGAAAGCAAACCAGAGAGCCTTCAGTGGAAGTAAGAAACATTAGCCCCTCTCACACTTAGGGCATGGATCCTCCCTCCCTCCCTGCCTTTTATTTTCCTTTCCACGTTTTTTGAACACTTACTGGGTTCCAAGACCTGCTGGCGCCAGAGATACAAAGGAGAAATAAACATCGTGTGGTAGCTGACTTTGGAGAGAACAGTCATCCATCCTGAAGATTTGAAAGGAGAGAATCAAATTACACAAAAATATAGGGAACTGAATAATTTGGACACGAGCTTTTATGTGTGTTCCTTGCTTTTCCTTGTGGCTTACAGCATGAACATTGACATGTGGGAATTAGCTTAAAGATTATGGTTCTGGGAATTCACTTCTGAGTCAGTAACGCTGATTGATAGGTATATGTTTATATAACTGACACAATCGAGTTATTATTATAAAGAATTAAGGTAGTAGTTGGATAAATAAGATCAGTGTAAACATGCAGCAGTTGATTCACGTGTATTTAATGAAAAGACTGTATAAAGATAGTAGAAACACCGATGCTTCTCACGGGGAGAATGTATTTGTGTGTGTGGTGTGTGTGGTGTGGTGTGTGTGTATATGGTGTGTGTGTGTGTGGTGTGTGTGGTGTGGTGTGTGTGTATATGGTGTGTGTGTGTATGGTGTGTGTGTGTGGTGTGGGGTGTGTGTGTGTGTATGGTGTGTGTGTGTGTATGGTGTGTGTGTGTATGGTGTGTGTGTGTATGGTGTGTATGTGTGGTGTGTGTATATGGTGTGTGTGGTGTGTGTGTGTGTGTGTGTGTGTGTGTATGGTGTGTGTGGTGTGTGGGGTGTGTGTGTGTATGGTGTGTGTGGGGGGGTGTGTGTTTATGGTGTGTGTGTGGTGTGTGTGTGTATGGTGTGTCTGTGTGGTGTGTGTGTATAGTGTGTGTGTGTGTGTGTGGTGGTGTGTGTGTGGTGTGTGTGTGTATGGTGTGTCTGTGTGGTGTGTGTGTATAGTGTGTGTGTGTGTGTGTGTGGTGGTGTGTGTGTGGTGTGTGTGTGTATGGTGTGTGTGTGGTGTGTGTATAGTGTGTGTGTATGGTGTGTGTGTGTGGTGTGTGTGTATAGTGTGTGTGTGGTGTGTGTGTGTATGGTGTGTGTGTGGTGTGTGTGTGGTGTGTGTGTATGGTGTGTGTGTGGTGTGTGTGTATAGTGTGTGTGTGTATGGTGTGTGTGGAGGGTGTGTGGGGTGTGTGTGTGTGTATGGTGTGTGTGGGGTGTGTGGGGTGTGTGTGTGTGTAGGGGTGTGTGTGTGTATGGTGTGTGTGTGTTTATGGTGTGTGTGGTGTGTGTGTGTGTGTGTGTATGGTGTGTGTGTATAGTGTGTGGGGGTGGGGTGGGGTGTGTGTGTGTATGGTGTGTGTGTGTATGGTGTGTGTGGGTGTGTGTGTGTATGGTGTGTGTGTGTATGGTGTGTGTGGGGTGTGTGTGTGGTGTGTGTGTATGGTGTGTGTGGGGGGATGTGGGGTGTGTGTGTGTGTGTATGGTGTGTGTGTGTATGGTGTGTGTGTGTTTATGGTGTGTGCGGGTGTGTGTGTGGTGTGTGTGTATGGTGTGTGTGTGTGTATGGGTGTGTGTGTGTGTATGGTGTGTGTGTGTTTATGGTGTGTGTGGGTGTGTGTGTTGTGTGTGTGTGTATGGTGTGTGTGTATAGTGTGTGTGTGGGGTGTGTGTGTGTGTGTATGGTGTGTGTGTGGGGGGGGTGTGTGTACGGTATGTGTGGGGGGTGTGTGTGTGTGTATGGTGTGTGTGTGTTTATGGTGTGTGTGTGTGTGTGTGTGGTGTGTGTGTGTGTGTGTATGGTGTGTGTGTATAGTGTGTGGGGTGTGTGTGTGTGTATGGTATGTGTGTGTGTATGGGGTGTGTGTGTACGGTATGTGTGGGGGGTGTGTGTGTGTGTATGGTGTGTGTGTGTTTATGGTGTGTGTGTGTGTGTGTGGTGTGTGTGTGTGTGTATGGTGTGTGTGTGTATGGGTGTGTGTGTGTGTATGGTGTGTGTGTGTTTATGGTGTGTGTGGGTGTGTGTGTTGTGTGTGTGTGTATGGTGTGTGTGTATAGTGTGTGTGGGGTGTGTGTGTGTGTGTGTATGGTGTGTGTGGGGGGGGTGTGTGTGTACGGTATGTGTGGGGGGTGTGTGTGTGTGTATGGTGTGTGTGTGTTTATGGTGTGTGTGTGTGTGTGTGTGGTGTGTGTGTGTGTGTGTATGGTGTGTGTGTGTTTATGGTGTGTGTGTGTGTGGTGTGTGTGTGTGTGTATGGTGTGTGTGTATAGTGTGTGGGGGGTGTGTGTGTGTATGGTATGTGTGTGTGTATGGGGTGTGTGTGTACGGTATGTGTGGGGGATGTGTGTGTGTGTCAGCCTCTTTGCTGGGACTTGGCAGGAAGAGAACGCATCACGTTTTCTCATGTCTTTCCTCCCAGGAATAATACCAGCGAACGGGAAGATGGATGTGACAGTGACGTTTACCCCCTTTCAGTGTGGGATCGCACAGATAAAAGTGCAGCTGTGGATTGCACAGTTCAACTCGCAACCATACGAGTGTGTCTTCACCGGCACGTGCTACCCCAATATGGCTTTAAAGTACGGCTGCCTTGGGGGGCTTCTGTGTATTCTTCAAACTTTTTCAAAAGCCCAGGTCTTCCTTCCTTCCATTCTGTGTTTCTTTCTTGTAGCAGAATGCCATCAAAAGCGTACTTACTATGCCTGAAACTAATATACTGTTTTCTGTCAATTCTATGTCAGTTTTAAAAACTTATTTAAACGATGAACCTTCATAAAATACACTTAAGATACAACAGCAATGCAGAGGATAGCTCTGCACTTGGAGCTGTAGTTGCTTCTGGCAAGAGGGGAAGAGATGACTGAGGAAAGGAAAATTTCACAGTAGAAACCCCAATCTTGGAAAACCCTTACAAATATTTTGAAAACGATAAAGAAAAAGGTTGATTTTCTCCTCTCCCCTCCATGCACAGGTACACATCACACAGTAATATCATTAGGCATATTAAATAAAGTGGAGTAACAACCTAGTATCAAAATAAGAACTAACTCCACGGTTTATTATATATTTATGTTATTATTCTTTTTCTAAAGAGCCAAAGCAGCTCAAGTCAACTATAGACTCTTCGTGTGGCCCGCTGAACCCAAATCTTGGAAGTTCCCACAGTAGAACTAACATGAGTCAGCCGATGAAGAAGTGGCATTGGATGTAACTGAAAAGCAGTGCTCATTCTTCTGGTGTCAGTTACTGGCCGAGCAGAACGCCACTGGCCAGCTCGGGTCACGTGCTGCGACACACAAACTGCCTCCTTAACGGCATCGCCTGAGTGGGACGTTGACTTGCCCCTCTTTGACCTTGACTTCCACAGGCGTGTTCGTACATGCAATGGCGCAGTGCGCGGCCCAGGCTCCGTACGAGAGTGGGAGCAGACCTTTCCTAACTGATGTTTTGGTTTCCCAACTGGAGTTTAACGTCTTGTTTAGAGCACTCTTGATGTTTTCCAGGACTGTGTCTCCCCAGGCTGCAGGTGGGGCTAGAACAGACATTCCACCAGGAAGGTGAAAAGTGACCCAGCTGCAGTGTGTTCTGAAGGTGTCATAGTTGCTTTTCTGTTTCAGAGTTGGGTGCGTGATGGATGCACTCACGTATGTCCTGACTTTGGCACTGCCAATTCCACATACCTCTTTGGTTTCTCGTTTTCTCATTTCCATCCTTAACACTAGCAATTAGACTTCCTAAGGAGACTGGGCTTTTTGCTGTTGCTGTTAATTTTCATTGGAGTATGGTTGCTTTAGGAGACTGGTTTTTAACACCCTCAGAAATTTGGGGTTGTTTCCCAGATATTTACGGCAGAGGTGGTATCAGAGCTCTGTTGAGATGCAGATGCCGGGCCACAGCTCACTTGTCCCTGCACCTCACAGCGCGTCCGTCAGTGTGGACAGGTTCTCCCGTGCCGTGACCTTTCAGGACTCTCACACAGGCCACGTTAAGTTTGGGATCGCAGGCCTATGGCCCGTGTTGTGCAGTGGGGCCGGGTCAGTAGGCACTAGGCCAATGCACCTGGCATGTCAGAATGCATGAATGGTCGCAGTCTCTCATCTTACCTCTGTAACGTCATGGACACGTGTCATCCCACCAAACACGTGTTCACACATTCTTGCTTAAGAAAATGCTTTCATGGGTAGCATTCATAAACATACGTGGTTCTACTACATCTCATGATGAATAAGCAGCTTCTGCAGACATGGAAGCAGCCCTGTCTATACCTGCCTATGTTTAAAGCAGTTTTCATTCACAGAAAAGATCTCAAACATTAACCTGAATCACTTTTTTTTTTAAAGATCTTGCTACAAACAGTGGGAAAAATTATTCTTTTACTAGGAACATAGATCAATGTAAGAGTTTTTAAATGTGGTAAGTAAATTTAGCTGTGGAAATCCAACAGCCCAGAAATGATATGCTGGCCGCTGAGAGCATTTTTCAGCATGTCCTGTTTTCCACTTGTTAGGTTCTTTGAGAACATAAGGAAAACAGCCATCGAGCAGCTGTTTGTATATGATTATGCTCTGTTATCCTGACCTTGCATTTATTTCAGTAAACCACTGTTTTAGCACTCAGATTGATTTCTAGTTTAGATATAGTATTGATATTTAATGGACTATAAGTCATGGTATTATTGGAAAGAACTAAAATTAGGAGCCTTGAGTTGTTGCATTACATACTAATTTAATAATCTGTTTTCAACTCTAGGTTAGAAGAATTTGAAAGATTCAATACTCTTTCTAGGAAAGTAGTTGTTCCTCCAGAAAAGGCAAGGACACATGTACATTTTCACCGATTGCCAGCAAAGGCAAAGCCTCCCAAGATTAAGGTAAAGTGGGCGTTATGTGAACCACGATGGAAGGAATGACAGAGAAGGCAAATAATGACTTTTCCCTCCTGGTTTGGTCTCAGGAAATCGAATATCAGAACTTGAGATTTCCAGTAGATTTATCGAATCCATTTGCTGTGGCAACTGTTCTAAACCAAGAACCAGGAAAATTGAAGATTAAAGAATTAAGAGAAGGTAAGCAGTTGATCCTCCGTAAATCAGCCCCTGGGCAGAATCTGAAGCAGCAGCAAAACTCAGTTAGATCGCTGTTTTGTTTTGCCATTAGAAATGTGTTTTTCTCTCAGCCAGTGATTCTGATTTGATTACTGGTATAATCGTGTTTGCTCCCTCCCTCAGTTTTGGACCAAGGCACTGAGGTTTCAAAAACAAGACAGATGAAGGAAACACTCTTTGAACAGAAAGTCAGACAGAACACTTACGAAGAGCTCAGAAATCACCTTAAGTGGTAAATATCGCACAATTATTTGCATCAAGTGACGGTGGTTTTGGTAATCCATGAGACATGAGACACAATGAAATGTAATACCTTTTTATGCCCTTTGAAAATTTTGATTATTCTCTCCCCTTTAATGGACCTTCTGTTTCAGAGTGAAGTTTCTTTTGGGAATAAACTAATGTGACCAAACCATGCTGTTTCCTAAGCATGACCAGTGGCAGAGCCAGAGTGCACCCCCCTTGCTCAGGACCGATCTGGGTGACAGGCACCCCGGGTCTTGCCCCGTCACCTCTCACCCCACCCCGAGCCCCCTGTGTCCTGGGCTGTGTGCCTCAGAGGCCATCCGGGGATCCCGGCAGTGCAGGCTGGGCTCGGGGAGGCTCCCGGTGGAGGTTTTCAAACTCAGATGCGAGGCTTCTTCTTTGCGCTCCTGCAAACAAAATGGAACCCTTTTTACAAATTTTTACCAGATCATACCAGGCATATCTACGTGTACAGATTCAGCTGAAGTAACTTTAGAAACTCTTAAACTGAGTTCAAACGGAGACTCCTGGAGGAACTTCCCTGGCGGTCCAGTGGTTAAGACTCTGGGCTTCCACTGCAGAGGGTACGGGTCCCATCCCTGGTCGGGGAACTAAGAGCCCACATGCCGCCCAGACAGGCCACGCACCCTGAGCTCTGGGGCCGGCCCAGGTGTCCCCACCCTGCCACCCCCTCAGGAGAAACAGCCCCTTCTGTGAATTCACAGAATCCTGTGTGAGCCTGTACTCGGGGTCTGGCCTCAGTTGAACAGGGCGTATGCCAGGTTACCCAGGACCATTTTTTAAAAATACTCTTTCCCTGTTGTAAAAAAAGTGGACACATTGTCATTGTAGAAACTTGGAGATTTTATTTTGAGTGTAGAAGAGGAAAAAAAAAATCACTGTTAGTACAGTGACCACTGTTAACCCTCGTGTTTTCCCTTCCACGTATGCTTCTTTGTAACAGACTCAAAATCACATCCTAAATTTTGTTTTTTGTTTATTTATTTATTTATCTATCTATTTATTTGTTTTGGGCTGTGCTGGGTCTTCGTTGCAGTGCGTGGGCTTCTCATTGTGGTGACTTCTCTTGTTGCAGAGCACGGGCTCCAGGTGCGCGGGCTCAGTAGTTGTGGCGCGTGGACTTAGTTGATCCGCGGCATGTGGGATCTTCCTGGACCAGGGCTCAAACCCGTGTTCCCTGCATTGGCAGGCGATTCTTAACCACTGCACCACCAGGGAAGTCCCTAAATTCACTTTTTTTTTTGCAGTACGTGGGCCTCTCACTGTTGTGGCCTCTCCCGTTGCGGAGCACAGGCTCCGGACGCGCAGGCTCAGCGGCCATGGCTCACGGGCCCAGCCGCTCCGCGGCACGTGGGATCTTCCCAGACCGGGGCACGAACCCGTGTCCCCTGCATCGGCAGGCGGACTCTCAACCACAGCCCCACCAGGGAAGCCCCCTAAATTTACTTTTGATCATGTGTTGTTCACTTAATACTTTCTCCCTACTTTTTTGTTAAAAGATTTTAACCCCGCCAGTAAGAGGCACACACATTGATGTAGGGTCAGTGGTTAACGCCACGCGCGTGCACACGCGCACAAATGCACAGGCGCAGACACCCCCTTTATCCCCCTGAGCCCTTTGAAAGCGAGTTGCAGGTACAAGTGCCATGAACCCTCGCCCCTAAAGGCTTTAGCATGTAGCTCCTAAAAGCAGGGACGCTCTCCAACATCACCATAATCACGTCCAAGAGGTTTACCATTGATGAAGCACCAAATAATCAGCCTATATGCAGATTTACCTTGTTGTCCCAGTAATGACTCTTATACCAGGGGGTTTTGGGTTTTAAAGTGGGGAATCCAAGGTCCAATCAAAGATCATACAATTTGTGTGTAGTTTCCATATCTCTTTAGTTTCCTTTAATCTAAGACAGTTCTCCAGAACTTTAAAAACCACAGCTACTGTATCCTTGTTTTGTTCTCTTTTTTTTTTTGGCCACGCCGTGCAGCTTTCGGGATCTTAGCTCCCCAACCAGGGATCGAACCCAGGCCCTCGGCGGTGAAAGCCGAGAATCCTAACCACTGGACCTCCAGGGAACTCTGTTACTATATACTTTGAACACATATCAGACTCCATGATGGGTACATTACATACCAGAGGTGTTTTAAGTGTGATGAAATTCACATCACATAAAATGAACCATTTTAACCATTTTGAAGTGTACAAGAAATTATTAGCACGTTCACGGTGTTGTGCAACGGTCACCACTTTTTTCCAGAACATTTTCATCCCTCCAGAAAGGAAGCCCGTCATAAGCATGAAGCAGTCACGCCCCGTCCTCTTTCCCCAGCCCCTGGCGACCACTAATCCGCTTTCTGTCTCTGTGACATTGCCCCTTATTTCACATGAATGCAATCGTAGGACACATGGCCTTTAGTAACTGGCTTCTTCCACCATTCGTGTGTTCAAGCTTCATCCACATCACAGCACCTGTCAGTACTTCATTCATGTTTATGGCTGAATAAGATTCTATTTTAGGGACATACTACATTGTGTTTATTCACTCATCAGTTGATGGACACTTGGGTGGTTTCCACCTCTTGGCTATTTTAAATAATGCTGCTACGAACATTTATATACAGGTTTTTGTGGGAACTTATCTTTTCAGGACACTTGGGTATATGCGTAAGAGAGGAATCGCTGGGTCGTACGGTCATTGTATGTTTACCTTTTTGAGGACGGCCAAGCTGTGCTCTACGCGGCTGCAGCAGTTTACATTCCCACCCGCAACGTGCGAAGCTTCCAGTTTCTCCCCCTCCTTGGCATTCCTGTTATTTCCCTTCATTATGATTGTTGTCACCGTCATCATCATGAATCGTCACCCAAGGGGGTGTGCAGTAGTGGTCCATCACTGTGCTCTTGATTTGCATTTCCCTGATGGCGACTGGGGTTGAGCATCCAGGTTTCTCTATCCATAAATATTTTGGTGTGTGTCACTAGAAGCTGAGCTTCGTCTTGTGGACACATTATTCACCCGAGTTGTGTTGCTGTGGTCTCTGCAGCTTCTCTGCGCCACGGTGTGTCCTCCCTCTTCAGCTGTGCAGTATGACTAAGACACTCCATCCTGAAGTCGACTATGGTATTCTGATGGGTTCTGGAAGCTGGTTTTTTTCTCCCCAGGCAGGTACACCTCGGTAAAGATCACATGTCCCTTAAATTCAAAAAAGACCTTACTGAGGAGCGGCAGAGAGTAAACAACAAATACAAGGTCAGAATCACTGCTAATTCGATGTCATTTATTTCACTAAACATTGTTAATTCCTGCTGTATGCAAGATGTCATATAAGGAGAGAAAACCTTACAATTAAGTTGGGACGGGAGGCTGATAACCAGCCCTCGGTTAACTGTAAATCGAGGCTGCCTGTAACTGTCACCGAGACCACTGCTAAGCAGTGTGGGCCTTCAGAGTCCAGCTAGCAGGGGACTCATCTAGCTGGAAAGCTTCCTAGAAGACACGGTATACGTTTGAAAAGCAGTAAAGAGGAGAAAGGCGCCCAACTTAGAGGCAGGGAATGGCTCCGGTCTGGGCTGGAATGCTGGGCGTGAGCTGCAGAGCACGAAGGTAAGAGAGACCCAGAGACGGTGACCAGGAGCGAAGCCAGAGCCAAGTCCAGACCAAAGCTGGAGGCCGCGCCCTGTGGCAGGAAACCGAGCAAAAGCGAGAGGGAGGGAGGGTGCAGAGCTAGTGGGCACGGGAACCGCGCGGCCCAGACCCTCGGGGGCGGCGGCCAGTAGTGCTACATTCTGAGTGCTCATCGTAAGTGAGTGGAGTCTAAGTAGAGGCACAAGAAGTCTCCCTCCTCTTTCGTCTAACAACGCGTTTGCCAATCCCGTCTTTAAATTCCCTCTATTTTATTTGACTTTTAGTCGTCCTGGAGTTCAGGGTCTCTCCCCACGGAATCTGTATTTTGAACCTAAGGTCCCCCGTCTCAAACTCAACCTCCTGCTGCGGGCAAATCAGACGGGACAGCTCACCACCCTGGTGACAATCGTAGACATCTGTTATTTCTTGTTTTCTTTGATTGCAGTAGAGTTGATTTACATTGTGTTAGTTTCAGGTATACAGCTCAGTGATTCAGTTACACACACACACACACATACACACACACACACACACACACACACACACACCACATCTATTCTTTTTCAGATTCTTTTCCCTTAGAGGTTATTACAAAATATTGAGTAGAGTTCCCTGTTCTCTCCAGTAGATCCTCTCATTTTCGAGTAGGGTGTTAATGTTTTGGTCAGATTTCTTCCGATTTAGTCTATAAAAATGTTTGTGAACAGCATACCTGAAAGCCAAGCTAGTTTTAGAAGTTACCTAACACAGAAATAATAAAAACCACAGAGAGGCAAGAGCTAACACATGTGTGCAGGTGCACGGCCCTCTTACCGTGGAGGCAGGTGTGGGGAGACACTGAGCCAAGCCCGGCGGCCTTCCTGGGAGCGACCAGGCAGTGCCAGCGGCTCCGGGGTAGGGGAGATTGCTCGGGGGCCAGGGAGCAGGCGGCGGGGACACCTCTCCACAGAAGGGACAGACCCCCAACTTCCACCACCCAGGAAAGGGAAGGGATCACGTGCCTTTGACCAATGGCTTAATGGGTTTCTACCAGTTTCAAAGAGAAATACAGTTGTGTGCCTTTGTATTCCATTTTAACATTTTTGATGATTGAAAATCCCAGCTAGATAGAGGAGATCCTGTTTTGGATGACGAATTCCAGCGACTCAAGACAGAAGTTCACCCGAAACGGGTTGTACGCGACCTGGAAGAAGTAAGTAACTTTCTTTATTTGGAATCTAATTATCAGGAGCTCTTTATATGCTTATTTTTTAAGCATATAAACAATTTTATAGAAATCCTTTTACCAAGAGATTTTTAATAGTTTTTAATTTGCTTACCTTTCGGGGTGTTTTTTCTTATGACATATCCACAAGTCAGGCATCAATTTGTAGTTGTTTCCCTTGAAATTAACAGCCTTGTATATGGGCCCCTGCTTCCCACACCTCCGATTTCTCCTCTTGGTCTCCTTTGTTCTTCCCCTTTGCTGCCCATGCCCCTGTCCGCAGGTCCTCAGGGTGGGTCCCTGGGTGGGTTCCTGGCCCCCTCCCCTCCCCT
Organism: Delphinus delphis; assembly: GCF_949987515.2. Taxonomy (NCBI): domain Eukaryota; kingdom Metazoa; phylum Chordata; class Mammalia; order Artiodactyla; family Delphinidae; genus Delphinus; species Delphinus delphis. Next base: position 115,193,101 of record NC_082689.1, on the reverse strand, counting down.
TGTAAGAAGACAGCCAGTCAGACGCCAGAGCTCTGGTCCCAGCTCCACCTCAGATTTGGGACCCGGGAAGAGCCCTCTGAGCCCTCGTGCCCTGGTGTCCTCAAACGTGAAGTGGGGACAGTAGCCACCCCACCCCCTGGAGTTTCCTCTGTCATGTGATAGTTTCTGGTTAAAACCCCAATTTTTAATTTTTTTTACTTAAAGAAATTTTTTTGAAGCATAGCTGATTTACAATGTTGTGTTAATTTCTGCTGTACAGAAGTGATTCACTTATACATATATATACATTCTTTTTCACATTCTTTTCCATTATGTTTTATCACAGGATAGTGAATATAGTTCCCTGTGTTCTACAGTAGGACCTTGTTGTTTACCCCAATTTTTAATTTTAACAACGAAAAAATGCTTCCCAGTCTCCCCACCTCCACCATTCTCAGTTTTCTCTTCTGGGTCTGCACGCCTGCACTGTTTTTACCTCTTTCCCCCCCCCCGCCCCGCCCCATCTCATCTGGCCACACAGTTGTGCTAATCGCTCTTCCACGTGGCCATCCCCCGGTCCACCTTCACGGCTCACCCTCAGCTCATCCTGCAGGTGAATCGTTTGTGTTCCGCCCCTCTGCCGTCTCCTCCATGGCCCACTGCCCGGGCCAACGCAAGACTGACTCACTTCCGATGACTGTCTTCACGTTGCTCCCCTGTTCAGCGACCTGCAGCGCCCAAGGCTCTGGCCGGCGTCACGACACCCCCAGACACCCTTTCCTTCCCAGTCATTACTGACCCACACACGCTTGTGCCCCCGGTGCGTGGGCTCCACTGGGGACCACACGGTCTGGCCTCCTGCTTCTGCAGCATCCCAGCACCCGACGCAGGGTTCTGATTTCTGTGTGACTTTATTCTTCCTCTCTAGACTGTACGTTTCGTTCTTTCTTTTTTTTTTTTTTTGATGTAATAGTCACAGTTTTCTAAAAAGAAAACTCTTAACAAATGAGGGAAACAGAAGCTTTTGTAAACTCATAAATTGATTTTTCAAAAAAATTACAGTAAAAGTCATTCTAATTGGCGAAAAATTAGAGGTACTGTATATACAAGCAAGTACAAACTCTTTTATTCAATATTGTGTTAGAGGTTCTGGATAGTACAGTATGATAAGAGAAAGATACAAGAAAAGTTATAAGTTTTGGAGAGAAAGAAATAAAAAGATCATTGATTTTATATGATATAATTAACTATGATTGTAGAAAATCTAAAAGCGTCTATTGCCAGATTAATGAAACCTACTGAATTTGTAAGAGAATTTGGGAATTGCAGATAAAATCATTATACAAGAATATCTACTGTATTTTCATATACAAGAAATGAAACGTTAACATATACTTTAATAGACATGTAATTTATAATAGCAAGCAAGTACCTAGAAGCAAATCTAACAATTACAAACTTTACATTAAAACAATAACAAAGATCTAAATAAATTGAAAGATATTTATAGATGTCTTATGGAAGAGAATAAGCATGTAAAGATGTTACCTTTTTCCAAATTGATCTACAGATTAAATGCAATCCCAATTAGTACCTCAGTAGGCTTTGTCATGGAATTTTATAACTCTTTAAGTACATATATATGTATATATACACAACATGAACATGAATATTATGTGTATATACGTATATATATGAAAGAACAAAGGCTCAAGAATTTTTTTAACTTAAAATGAATAAACCGGGGGAGAGGACTTTCTCTGAAGGAGACAAAGCTTTTTGACCAAGTTGGATCCTTAAGGCAGTGTGGTATTATTAGCGTACGGATAGGCAAAAGAGAAATGAAACCAAATAGAAGGACAGAAGCAGATCCACATATGTATCGAGTCTTGATATATGATAGATGTGGCATTGTAAATCACTTGGAAAATGAGATTAGATTGTACATTTCTTTTTTTTTTAATATAAATGTATTTATTTATTTATTTTTGGCTGTGTTGGGTCTTTGTTGCTGTGCGCGGGCTTTCTCTAGTTGCAGCGAGGGGGGTTACTCTTTGTTGCAGTGTGCGGGCTTCTCATTGTAGTGGCTTCTCTTGTTGTGGAGCACGGGCTCTAGGCACGTGGGCTTCAGTAGTTGTGGCTCGTGAGCTCTAGAGTGCAGGCTCAATAGTGGTGGCGTACGGGGCTTAGTTGCTCCGCAGCATGTGGGATCTTCCCAGACCGGGGATCGAACCTGTGTCCCCTGCACTGGCAGGTAGATTCTTATCCAGTACGCCACCAGGGAAGTCCCTAGATTGTACATTTCTTGAAACCCAAATCTTGTCTTCCACTTTTGGTCCCTAACCCAAGAAGTATTCCCTATAATGCTGTGTACACCAAAAGTGCTTAATAAGTGCTCATTAAATGGAAGAACAAATAATAACTTGGTTTGGGATCCAACTCTGAAACATTTTTATTAAATGCTTTTATGCCAGGAGTTAAAATTTAAACCTAACATGCACCTATATTTTGTGTTCACAGAAAACCAGGGAATTTCATCCTAATTTTGATCCGCTGGTAAATAACACTTGGGTCAACAGGTTCTGGGCGCAGAGACGGTTTCAGCAAGCAGCACGCAAGGTAAGTTTCAGCACCAGGTTGGAAATTTAATTTCTTTAGTTATCAGCACAGGGAAATTGAACAGTGAGTTTTTTTTATAGCAGCTTTATTGAGATGCAATTCACATGCCTTAAAATTCACTCCTGTAAAGTGTACAGTTCAGTCGTTTTTAGTGGAGTACGGCCATCACCACTATCGGATTTTAGGGCGTTTTTATCACTGCTTAAAGAAGCCTGGTCGCCAGCAGCAGTCGCTCTCCACCCCCCACCCCCTTCCCTGTTCACTTTCTGCCTCTGTGAATTTGCCTATTCTGGACGTTTCGTATACACGGAATCCTACAATACATGGCCTTTCGTAACTGGCTTCTGTCACTTAACATGTTTTCAGGGTTCATCCACGGTGCAGCACGTTTCAGTACCTCATTCCTTTTTCAGGATGAATAGTATTCATCCTTGAACGGAGATACCACACTCTTTATCTAGTCATCGGTTGAAACATTTGGGCTGTTCTCACCTTTTGGCTGTCATGGTGAGAATAACGGCGCTACAGACATTTATGTGCAAGTTTGTGGACATGTTTTCAGTTCTCTGGGGCGTGTACACCTAGGAGCAGAATTGCTGGGCCGTATGGAAGGATGCTGGTTAGTGATTTCTAGAGAGGACAGTGGGGTGCTCCTGTGCCCCTCGGCCTCTACAGTCCACAAAGGGTGTGAGGTGGCCCCCTGGCCTGGCTCCGCTCCCCCCGCAGCTGTCCCAGTCCTCTGTGTGGCCCCAGTCCTCTTCTTCTCCCAGGACACCACCTGAAACCCCATCCCATCTCCCTTCCCTCCACCCGCACCTGTCCTTCGGCCAGCCCAGCCTACCCCTCCTCCAGCCCACAGTCCTGTAAGCACTAGCGCTTGGCCGTCTTGGGGTGCCTCTTGCATCTTATGCTGCCTGTCGACCTCTCGTCCCAGCCACTGGAGCCTGGCTGCCTGGGGGGCAGAAGCCCTCCTGCCCCCACCCCGGCAGGGAGACCAGCGGTGGAGACACGGACTCTGGAGACAGACTGCTTGCCCTTCATTCTTTTTTCTTTTTCTTTAATAAATTATTTCATTTTTATTTTAGATAATCATTTTACTCTTTTTTTCCACTAGTAAATGTATTTGATTGATGGATGGATGGATTGATTGATTTTTGGTCACACCGTGCAGCATGTGGGATCTAGTTCCCCAACCAGGGATCAAACCTGTGCCCCCTGCAGTGGAAGCACAGAGTCCTAACCACTGGACCACCAGGGAAGTCTCTTGCCCTTCATTCTTGGTGCTACTTCTTTTTTTATGGTTTTTAAAAGTTTTTTATTCAAGTATAGCTGATTTACAATGTTGTGTGAATTTCTGGTGTACAGCAAAGTGATTCCGTTATACATATATATTCTTTTTTTTATTCTTTTCCATATGGTTTATCACAGGGTATTGGATATAGTTCCCTGTGCTCTACAGTAGGACCTTGTTGTTTATCCGTCCTATGGATAATAGCTCACATCTGCTAATCCCAAACTCCCAGTTCTTCCCTCCCCCTCCCTCCCTCCCACTTGGCAACCACAAGTCTGTTTTCTACGTCTCTGAGTCTGTTTCTGTTTTGTAGGTAGGTTCCTTTGTGTCATATTTTAGATTCCACATGTAAGTGATACCATGTGGTATTTGTCTTTCTCTGTCTGACTGACTTCACTTAGTATGAGAATCTCTAGGTCCATCCATGTTGCTGCAAATGGCGTTATTTCATCCTCTTTGATGGCTGAGTAGTATTCCATTGTGTATATGGACCACATCGTCTTTATCCATTCCTCTGTTGGTGGACATTTAAGTTGTTTCCATGTCTTGGCTATCGTGAATAGTGATGCTATGAACATTGGGGTGCATGTATCTTTTCAAATTAGAGTTTTGTCCGGATGTATGCCCAGGAGTGGGAATGCTGGATCCTTTCACAGCTCTATTTGTAGTTCTTTGAGGAACCTCCATACTATTCTCCATAGTGGCTGCACCAGTTTACATTCCCATCTTGATGCTACTTCTCATGAGTTTTCCAATCTTGGACAAGTTCCATGACCTCTGTGCCTTCGTTTCCTCATCTGTCACTGAGGAGACCAGTAAGACCTTTCTCAGGGCTGTCATGAAAGTCAGGCGAGTCAACACATAGAAGACTCCAAGAGTTTACGTTGCAGGTGATCTCTCAAGCAGTGCTTGCAGCCTAGGCTGATGTCTGTAAACCAGTGTCCCTGCTGGGGCTTTGTCTGGGTGGGCTCTGCGCCTGTGCGGGACAGAGGTGGCTATGAGACACTCGTGGGACAGCCCCGGCCACTCTGGAGCCAGTCCTCCTGGGTCAGCAGCTGTGTGCCTGGCTCTGAGTGGAGGCTCGGTCTTTCCCGCACACTCCCCGGCAGGTGCTGCCAGTTAGATGTGCCAACACGTCCCCAGCCCGACGGCCCCTGCCATCCCCCCGGCCCAGTCACAGCCCCATGCTCTCTGCCTGGACCACCGCAGCCAGAAGAGGCCTCCCAGAGCTTGGACGTGATCGGACGTTGCCCCTGGGAAAACCTTCCAAAGGCCCCCCATTGCAATTGGAATAAAAGGCGCAATTTTTATCGAGGCGACAAGGCCATACTGGGTTTCTCTCTGTCCTTTAAGCATGTCTCCTTTGTTCCTGAATCAGGATCTCTGCACCTGCTGCTTCCCCTGCTCAGAACTCTTTCCAAGGCCAGTGTCTCCTCATTGTTCAAGTCTCAGATCGAACCTCACCTCCCAGAAAGGCCTTCCTTACGTCGTCCCTGCGGCAGCGGCCAGACCCCCTCCCAGCCCCTCAGTCACGCCCCCGTGTGTTTAGTCTTCTTCATTTGCTTCGTGGTGTTTAGCTTGTGTGCTCGTTTGTCTCCTGCCATCCCACTCCACACACACGCACGAACAGGACGTCAGCTCTGTGCGGGCTGGACCCTTGTCCGCCCCCCACTGTGTCCGCAGTACCTGAACAGGACTGCGCACGGAGCGGCCACCTCTTCACACTGGATAAGTGGCAAGGCCGTGGGCGGATGGGAAGGAGTGGCCCCAGCTCTGGGCGCAGGGAGCGCTCACCCCCAGCAGCGCCTGCTCTGGACGCAGAGCGTGCGGTGTGCAGCCAGCGCCGCCCAACCCACCGCCCGATGTCTGTGGAATTGTCTGCTTAGTTTGTCCTTCAGCTCTGAAAATAACATGGCAGCAGTGTCACGACTCAGATATGCCGAGAAGAAAGACCGTAGAACGAGTCACTCTTCCACTCTGGAAATAGGAGAAAACTGGGGCTCATAAATTGGGAGGGTCAAGGCCAGACGACAGCCGGGTCTCTGCGTTCAGGCGGGTCTGCACTTCCCAGACCTCGATGCCCGTGGCCTCGTCCAGGGCACTGTGACCCTCCCTGGGAATTCCACGTAGATCCGTGGCCTCAGCCCCTGACTGTGGTTGAGGAAATTGAGCTAAACTAAATGCCAAACTGAGCCCCGACGAACAGTGTGAGATCATTCTTCTTTCTAATTCCAGGTCGTGATTCAGCGCCGCTTGCTGAACATGCTGACTGCGATCCGTAACATGCACAGAGACGCCATCAAGAAAAGGTTCAGTCACGGAGGACAGTCCATAGCACAAGGTAGAGCCGGCTGCGAACAGCTGCGCTTCCATCCACATGTGTCCTGAGCAGCGGGCTTCTCTGTTAGGAAGTCAGCTGGGTACAAATGCACGGCTTCATCAATCACATGTACTGGATTTTTAAAAGTGTTACTGAAGTCTAGTTGATTTACAGTGTTGCATTGATTTCTGCTGTACAGCACAGTGATTCCGTCAGTTATACACATATGTTCATATTCTTTTCCATTGTGGTTTATCCCAGGATATTGAATATAGTTCCCTGTGCTCTACAGTAGGACCTTGTTGTTTAGACATCCTCTATATACTAGTTTGCATCTGCTGATCCTAAACTCCTGATCCTTCCCTCCCCCAGCCCCCTCCCCCTTGGCAACCGCAAGTCTGTTCTCTATGTCTGTGAGTCTTTCTGTGTCGTAGATAAGTTCATTTGTGTCATATTTTAGATTCCACATATAAGTGATACCATATGGTATTTGTCTTTCTTTTTCTGACTTACTTCACTTAGTATGAGAATCTCTAGGTCCATCCATGTTGCTACAAATTGCATTCTTTCATTCTTTTTTATGGCCGAGTAATATTGCATTGTATATATGTACTACATCTTCTTTATCCATTCTTCTGTCGATGGACATTTAGGTTGCTTCCATGTCTTGGCTATTGTGAATAGTGCTGCTGTGAATATAGGACATTTTATTACATTTTAATTATCCTTTTTCCTCCTATATTATTTTATCCCTGATGCTGATGTTTCTAATAAAGAAACTCTTTTAAAAAACATTGTAGGGCTTCCCTGGTGGCGCAGTGGTTAAGAGTCCGCCTGCTGATGCAAGGGACACGGGTTCGTGCCCCGGTCCAGGAAGATCCCACATGCCGCGGAGCGGCTGGGCCCATGAGCCATGGCCGCTGAGCCTGCGCATCTGGAGCCTGTGCCCTGCAATGGGAGAGGCCACAACAGTGAGAGGCCCACGTACCGAAAAAAAAAAAAAAAATTGTAAAATTTACCTGTGAGTTACATATGGACACCTGTAAAATGTCTTTCCGTGCTTCTTAAATTTGATCTTTTTCTTTGACGACAAGGGCAAAGAATATTCATCAGAGAGACTTCACTATGAATTAGAGTTTTTTGGAAGTAAAAATAAAATTTTTAAAAAATCGGAGAAGGGGTTGAGGTAAAGAACAAAAGAGAAACTAAAAACGAGACTACACACATACACACGTACACACACACGTTCTTTCTGAAATGGTGTGTGCCAAGGACCCAGTAACTGGTGTGTGGCAAATGCACACACGCACACAACCAGAGACGGTGGTCTCGCACAAATACCTTACGATTCTCCCAAAGCGCTGTTTTGTTTTTCACCCGCAGACGAGAATTCCTCCAGACACCTTCCGGCGCGGGTCAGTCAGGACGATTACTGCAGCTGCTTCTCCGTGTCACCCCAGCAAGTGCTGCCCTTCGCCTTCCCGGCCTACAGCGCCCCCCAGGGCTCCGACGAGCTGGTGGGTGTGCAGGGCTGCGGTGGCCCAGGCTCCATCAGGGTCGCAGGCAGGTGCCAAGGGGAGCCCCGCCCCGTCTCTGCCCCTCCGCTGCCTCCTTAGAGGCTCCCAAGTCAGACCTGCGTCCAAGTTATTGTGATGAACGGGAAACTGAGTGGCCCCTGCTGCCCCCTGCCTGGCCCCTGGGATGCCCGTGCTCAGGCTCTGCCCAGCCTGGAGGCCGCCGGGCCCTGCCACACTGCCGGGGAACAGGGCCTGAGGGCCGCGGCAGATGTAGGACTAAGAGGCAGGCCCAGCCCAGCCGAGCCCTCGGGTGCGTGGGGTCTGCGGGGGCCGGGGGTGGGCGGCCACAGCCTCTAACAGGCCAGCCTCGGACTCACAGGTCCATCCCTCTCTCCCTCTCGGTGGCAAGAAGTGTGACAGTTAGCCAAATGATGCATCGTCATAATTCAGATCGTGGCCAGACCACGAGTCAGGCAGTTTCTTAAGCGCTTCAGTTCTATCAGTTCATTTAATCTTCAACAAGTCTACATGGTAGGTTTATCCTCTTACAGCTGAGAAGGAGCCTGGGACACAAGGTCACAGAGCCAGTAATGAAATGTTGCCCGAGTTCCCCAAGTTCACGTAGTTAGCAATAAAAAGTGTGTTTTAATCGATAGTGAAAGGGCACAAGCAAAACAGTTTTTTGGTTTCAAAGAATGAACTTGCCATTCACATCCTGTAAAATGATTTGAGCCTTGCAGGTTAATCTACTCAAGAATTACAGGAGTGGCTTTAGAAATTCCATGTGTTTTCCGCATTAGAAAATCAAATGACTTAAAAGATGAGCATATTTAGTTCCTAGGAAATGATAAATCTGAGATTTTCAAGCACTAAGAATTATCTGATACTCAATAATTAATGGGTGGAAAGAGTGATAGGGATGCAAAGGGATTATCACTGTGCTGTGGAGCCCGTCTTTTGTTTTTTTAATAATTCAAAGCTTATCATTTCATTTGGTACTTGAGTTAGTGCTGCAGAAATTTCTGTACTGCTCAGGGTTGATGAAAAACAGAATGCTCAGCATTCCTGTCCATAAAGAATTTTGTAATTCATTCCATAAATACTGTATTTCACCTATTCTAAGGTCACGTTTTAAAATATACAGCACCTTTGAGGTTGGGAAATGTCTCATAATTGGTGGCACATTCGCATTGCATCGTATCAGTCTGACGACGGTGTCTCAGCTCGGTGAGCCGTAGTCGTTACTGAGTGCCTGTCACAGGTGGGGCGCTGTTGCAGGCTCTGGGTGATGCAGCAGATCCGCCTGCAGGACATTTGTGAGGTGGTGCTCCGGGATTAGCACCCGTGGAAGGGAAGCGGCCGCAGTGGGCAGAGGAGAAGTTAGGCTGCATCCTTTGACAGAGGCCTCAGCTGCCGTCCTGAGAATCACACCCTAAGAGACAAGGGGGGCGGGGGCCCACGCTGCCTCCAAGCCACTCGCAGGAAGCAGCAGCTGTGGTCACGGGAAGGGTCACTTAGAGGGAGGAGCTGTTCGTGTAACGTGCAAAATGTGGAGAAATAGAAGCATAGCTGCCCTCGCTCCGCGATGATCATGTGTCACTTTTTTGAATTTTCACATTTTAGGCTCCTGGTGGCCTTGGACCTGTTCCAATTAAACCTTCAGAAATTCAAATCAAGCAGGCCTATTCCTTCTTCAGTCTGCAGGTTAGACCTGTCATGTGGTTTTGTTAATTGGGTTTCTTATGAAATGAACAGAATAGTCTTGAATTTGAACTGCGCTATTTTTATTAGTTTCGTTCTATGACGGATTATGCCACGTAGCATACTGTGTGTTTTGCTCTGATGTTATTTTATGCGACGTGCGAAGTGTAGCAGATTCTCTTTTCCTAATGTGGCTTATGGAAACCAGGGTCTTTATTTGTGGATATACCATATAGTATGCATATCTGAAGCTGTCTGAACTGCATATGTTAGAAACTTGAAGACAAGACACAAGTGAACAAAAGTGAGTCAGCCTTTGTGTATGACCACTTCTGTTTTCGAAAATATGCATGCTTTATTTCTTTTTTCTTTTCTTTTTCTTAATTGAAGCATAGTTGAATCCCAATATCTTGTTAGTTTCAGGCACACAGTGCAGTGATTCAGTTACACACACACACATCTATTCTTTTTCAGATCCTTTTCCCTTTTAGGTCATTGCAAAATGTTGAGTACAATTCCCCGTGCTGTCCAGTAGGTCCTTGTGAAATATGCATGTTTTAAACTGACGAACCAGCGTTCAGTGTATTGCAGAGTTAAGCCCTAAGACAGGGGCGAGGAACCGTGAACACCGCTGTGTGCTGGGACCCAGAACGGGGCCCAGGACGGCACTGACAAAGCTGCTGCTTAAACGTGCCGCTTGTCTTCCTTTTACCCCCAGGCGGCTGGGAAGTGCCTCCCAAGGGCTTCGAGCGCCTGCCTTCTCTCCCCCAGGTTCCTCAGCTGTACCAGATCAAGAGGTACCAGCCGGTCTCTGTGCAGAGGTCTTCAACCAGCTACTGGCCTCAGAAGCTTGCCCGGGCCCTGAAGCCAGGAGCTGAGGTGACAGGTCCCCACCCTCGGGAACGTCCCATCTTCCCGCCGCCCTGGCGCGTGGACTAACGTGCTGTCCTTGGTCTTGGCCCAGGTCGAAGCCACCGCCGTCATGGCCCTGCCCAAGCAGGACTCCGCGCCCCAGCTCCCCGGCGAGACCTCCGTCCTGAGCATACGACTCCCTGAGGCCTTGGCCCGGGCTCCAGAGTACGACCCACTTTATATCTTTGTAAGTGACATCAGCAGAAGTCATTGTTCCCTGTCCCTTTCTCCAGCAGTTACTTCATAAGAAAGCAGAAGGGGAAAGGGGGGAGGGGTAAACTAGGGGTGTGGGATTAGCAGACACACACTACTGCACGTAAAAAAGATAAGCAGCAAGGACTGACTGTGTAGCACAGGGAACTGTACTCACGGTCTTGTCATAACCTGTAGGGGAAAAGAATCTGGAAAAAAAAAAAAATATATATATATATATATATATATATATATATATATATATATATATATATATATAACTGAATCACTTTGCTGTATACCTGAAACTGACACAATATTGTACGTCAACTATACTTCAGTTTTTTTAAAAAAAACATTGAGAAAAAGAAGACAGAAGCACTAATTGGGAATATTTTTCTCTCTTTGGAATTTCAAGGGTTAAACCACATCTCACCTTTGAAATTGCTGGCCAGCCTTTATCATTTGGAGAATATCAATGTTTTTGTCTTTTAACAACTCCAGCATTTATTTTTTTATGACAATAGCTTTATGATCTTTTCTAATTATCTATAATATGCACCTGTGTATTTTTGTTTCTTTTAAGTATAGTTGCTGTGCAATATTATGTAAGTTACAGGTGTATAATACAGTGATTCACAATTTTTAAAGGTAGTATATATGTGTGTGTGTATATATATATATATATATATATATATATATATATAATTTTTTTTTTTTTTTTTTTTTTTTTTTGTGGTACGCGGGCCTCTCACTGTTGTGGCCTCTCCCGTTGCGGAGCACAGGCTCCGGACGCACAGGCTCAGCGGCCATGGCTCTCGGGCCCAGCCGCTCCGCGGCATGTGGGATCCTCCCGGACGGGGGCACGAACCCATGTCCCCTGCATCAGCAGGCGGACTCTCAACCACTGAGCCACCAGGGAAGCCCTGTATATATATTTTAAGATGAAAATACAACAGAAAAAAAGTAAAGTCACCCCAGCCCCGTCCCGCGGCGCCTAGTTGATTCTTCATCCCATCTTCGAGCACCGTGGCCCGGCCACACCGACGCCTGATTCCCTGTCTTCTACCAAATTGAGTCCAGTCTCCCAGCGATGTGGGGTCCAGCCGGTTCTTCCCCCTCCCCTGCGTGTGTCCTCCTGTCACCCGCCCTCAGGGGCACCCCCTTCCCCCTTATCCTTAAGGATGCAGTACCCAAGCCCTAAGAGACTAAAGGCCAGACAGGAAATCTGAGGAGGTTCTATGTAAGAACGGAATCATCGGCGAAATGCCACGGTAGTCGCCCTAGTTACAGTCTGTTTTGTAAGGACACGCACACACACACGAACACACACGCACACACGCGCACACGCACGCAGTATGAGGAAGGGCCTCAGACACTACCTGAGAAAGGCTCCTCTGGGAGAATCTACACGTGAGCCTCTGAATCTCTGACAGGGCAGAGGTGCCGGTGGTCGCACCCAAGGGCAGAGCAGGGACAGACGCCTGCCTGTTTCCTGGTTGTTTGCCTTGGGGCTACTCCTCTGAGCTCTGCTGCTTTCCTCCAGGGAGCGGTGCTGTTTGTGTTTTGGCCAAACACAAACAGCGTGTTCTGGTAGCCTCATTGCGGGGTGGGGGAGGGCTGTCCCTCACAGACATAGAGTCAGGGCTGGGATGGCCTCACCGGGCATCTAACTCAGTGATTTTCAGACTTCACTTAGCACCAGCACCCTATCGCCAGCTGAAATTTTACACAGCAGGGCAATATGTAAAATAGGGTCCCGGTTGCTGGGCTGGCAGTGGATAAGGGGCTTTCCTGAGGAGGGTATCCCTGCAAAACCCCAGGTCTTCACAGTCTCCCCCAGACCCACCCTCTACCGCCCCTCACCGCTCTGCAAGTGAGAAAGCTGGTCTAGAGACCGGTTTTGCAGATGTAACATAACCAACATTTACCAAATTACATACTTTTCACATGGGCAGTTTATTGCGTATCACTTACACATCAGTATGGCTATAAAAGAAAGAATTCGAAAAGCCTAAGAAAAGAAACGAAAATAAAAGGCAAGCAATGCTGGTCGCAACGAGTAGAGCATTGCAGTGGAGTCTTGGTTGAAGTTTTTGTTTTTTGGGGTTTTTTTTGCCGTACATGGGCCTCTCACTGTTGTGGCCCCTCCCGCTGCGGAGCACAGGCTCCGGACGCGCAGGCTCAGCGGCCATGGCTCACGGGCCCAGCCGCTCCGCGGCATGTGGGATCTTCCCGGACCGGGGCACGAACCCGCGTCCCCTGCATCGGCAGGCGGACTCCCAACCACTGCGCCACCGGGGAAGCCCCACAGTGGAGTCTTGGGGTGATATCTGTGCGCTGTCTGCAGGAGATGGGGTAGAGGGCTCTGGGGAGGAGACGCTGGGGCAGTGTGGACCCCATGCGCCGACGGTGCAGCTGAGGCCGTGGAAACGCTGGAGGGTCTTATAGAGGCGCGCTACTAAAGCAAAACGCAAGGCCGTTATAAACTCCAGGGGGAGAGCCAACTAAAAATAGAATCCATCTGGCCTTGATACTAGAACTGCCCTCTGTCACTGACCCAGAGGTCGTGATCGTGAACCTTCACCAGAAAGCTATAATCCAGGCCTCAGCTTGGCCTGGCAGAGCGACATACTTAGACAGTTAAGACAAAATAAATGCTGTTTACCAGTTTCCAGCTTGCAGAGACAACTTATGAGCAAAGCATACTGGTCTTGGTGTGGTTCCAGAATGCAGATGTTGACGATCTCAGTAATACAAAAGTAAAATTGTGGAAGAGAGGAAGAAAGGAACGAGAAAGCATGGGAGTGGGAATGCCTTCATTTCACCCGGGGGGAGTTGGAATACTCAACTAAAGATGATGAAACAGGAAATAGGTGGATCAGTGGATCATTGCAGGTCGCAGCCAAACTAACAATAACCATGTGATTTTCAAAGTCCGGAAGGAGCATCTGTGCACACGAGCAAGACCCTTACCTTACGGGGTAATGAGTCAGCAGATACTGTGAGGTCGACAGTCAAGAGGAGGAAGAAGCAGCGTGATGTTCAGAGTTAGTGACCATCCCAGGCACAAACCCAGACCCGAGCCTGGGGTCGGAGGGGCCCGCACGAGCCCCCTTGCTCTTCACCACGAATCCTCCCAGCCTGGGTGAGCCGCTCCCATATGCACGCAGTGGTCTGAGGGAAATTAAAATTAAAATAGTCACGGGCTGACCACTCAGACCTCCTGCTCTGGTAGCGATGGCCACCCTGGGGGAGGTGAGGTGTGACAACTGTTAGAGACGGTGGCATGGCCATTTCCAGAAAGATTTCATCCGCTGCACTTGACCCAAGGCAGGTCCAGAGAGTTGGCCACACGGCAGGTGTCCCCCCCACCCCAGTGCTGTGCACCTTTGACCCCGTCCCCGTCCCCGTGAGACTGCCAGCCCCTCCCCCATCAGTGACTCCACCTCTTGGTCACACTGTGACCAGGCCCAGCTGGGGTCTCTGTCATCCTGCCCCGAATCCCTGAGGCATCCCTTCCCAGGGGCTGTCCCGATTGTCCTTTGTTACCACAGGGGTGACTCCTGGTGGCGGAGGCCAGCAGCCTCCAGATTCTGGCCCTCGCCCCATTTCTGGGGAGGTAGTTGTGCCCAGAGCACCTGGGCAGCTCCAGCTGGGTGCTCACCCTGCCTCCTGTCCTTTGCCCCTCCTTCCGGCACGTCCTCGCACGCTGGGGCATTTAAGGGGCCCTGCGCGGCGGCAGGACGCGTCCCCCACTTGCCCACCCACACCCGCCTTCCTCTGCATCCTCAGTCTCCCCGGCTTTGTCTCACCACGCCCCACCTTTCCCCTCGTTCCCTCCCAGCCCTCCAGCCCTGACCTGGGTCAGGGTGGGGACCCAAGGTTTGCCTTCACCTCTGTCCCTGTCCCCATTCCGTGCGGCCCTATGAGGGACGGGAGAAGAGCTGCTGTGGACACACAGATACTCCACTCCTGACTCCCTCGAGGGGTTATCGCCTCCCTGCTGTTCTGCTGCCTTTACATCCGTGCGTCGTCACAAGAGCTTCTCCGTGGCCCTGGCTGCAAGTCAGCCTCCCTGCATGACTGGAGGACAGGCAGCCCAGCGTTCGTGGCCGGGACGCCTTCATCACACGCACGATAGCCGGGCCCTCCTCTGGGTGCTGTCACGTCGTCTTCAAGTTGTTGGGGACATTTGTTTCTTGGCGGTGAGACTGGGTTCCCGTCAGTCGTGTGGAGTTCTGTGGGTTTTTAAAAAAAAAATTTTTTTTTAATTATTCAAACAAACAAAAAGAACAGAATCTCAACTTAGTGGTTCCTAAACATCTGTGATTAAACAACCACAAGGGAGCTAAAAGCTATGTTGTCTGGGAGAAGAGCTGGGTTTTTGTTGGACAGGCCCCAGAAGGAACATTAAAAGGCTCCACATTTTGATATAATTGCTCTGTGCCTCCATTAGTTCTGCTGGAAAATTAGTAAAAGACAGGAACTCCCTTAAAGCCAGATACTTCATCCAAATGGAGCCTTCCTGAATTAAAAACATCACCAAAACAATGTTAAATGCTGATGTTTCCTGATATATCACATGCCACCCTCTCCTTTGTCTTTTTTTTTTTGTGTGTGTGGTATGCGGGCCTCTCACTGCTGTGGCCTCTCCCGTTGCGGAGCACAGGCTCCGGACGCGCCGGCTCAGCGGCCATGGCTCACGGGCCCAGCCGCCCCGCGGCATGTGGGATCTTCCCGGACCGGGGCCCGAACCCGTGTACCCTGCCTCAGCAGGAGGACTCTCAACCACTGCGCCACCTGGGAAGCCCCTGTCTTCTCTTTAAAGTTACTTTTTAGAAGCTATTCTCTTGTTTCCAAAAGCAGCAGCTCATTGCTTTTTAAAACCAGTTTCCTTATTTAATAAATCCCCCTAATTGATCAAATCCAGAAACAAATACTTTAAGTGAATCCGCGTGGTGTGTAATGAAGCGCTTCAACCAGAAAAGTGACATTTATGAATGACCATGACCACTGCCCATCTGAAGCCACCTCTGCTCTCCTGCTTCTCTTTCCCAGACGGGCTGACAGAGGTGGGGTCAGAGTGCGCGTGCCGGGGGAGGGGGGACCGAAGGGAGCCTTAGCTGACGCCTGTGCTGTGGCAGAGGAGGAAACGGTCAACAAAAGAGACCCCGTTTTTCGTCTCTCCCGCAGAACCCCAGCCCAGGGTTATTTGCCGTGAAGCACCCGCTGACCTACGTGGAAACCTCGATGGATTACCATCTGTGCACCCACCCCAAATACAAGTTCACCAAGGAGTCCCACTGCAGCTCCAGCATCCCCCTAACCCAGAAGCAGTTTCTCCATCACATGGTAAAGCCATCCCGGCTCAGCGGCAGAGCTGGCTCTGGGCTGCGGGGACGGGCAGGGGACAAGGAGGGAGGGTCACCGCTGGAACCAAGGAGTAGAGGGTTTGCTGCCACAGCTGCAGGACGAGGACAGTAACCGTGGCGCTGTGGACCCTGTCATGCCCCAGCCCTGAAGGGGGGCAGGTGGGGACTCAGCACCATCCCCATCAGCCCGTACCCAGCTCCCAGGCTTCACGTTGCCCCCTTTTCAACGTTCTTAGTCTCTTTTTCCTTGAAGGTCATGCCTAATATTCATCTTATCCCCGCTGCAACCATGGAAAAACAGTCACGTGGCGGCCATAACCCTGTGGGATGCCCCCCCCCTCTCTGTTTGGTCCCCAACAAGGACAGAAACGTCATAACGGGCGAGGTGGTGATGTGACAAATGCACAGTGAGGAAGAGGCCCCCGAGATCTCCTTCTTCCCCCAAATAACCAACCTGACCTCAGCCTCCAGGCACCTCCTGGGTGGCCCGCACCCTCCGCTCGGGATGAAACCCTAACTTAGGTGGGTGGCTGTCTCAGCCCTGGCCCCGCCAGCTCCGCCTCATGCCTCTTCCCGCATCACCTTCCTGCCTCTTGGTTCTAGGACTCCAGCCTGATCCCCGTGCTCCTTGCTTGCTCCCTCTTCCCCAGCCCCGCAGGCAGCCGCCCCTGGGCCCTCCCTGGATCCCACCGGCTGGCCTCACGCGCCATGTGACTCCCTGTCCTGCACCCCAGGGCCCAGGAGCGCACCGTCACCCTCCTGAAAAGCCTTCCTTCCACACAAATCCGATCCGGTCATTTTCCAGTTTGGAAACCCTCCGTGGTCCCTGCTGCCCCTGGGAGCAGCTCCAGGCTCATTAGCTTGGCCCACGAGGCCCTTCACAACCAGCCTGCCTCTCCAGCCTCATTTCCTGTCACCCCCGTCCCCCGCCCTGCACTCGGTGCTCTCCTGATGGCACCCTCCTCGCATTTTCCATGCCTTTGCACGCGCTTACCCCTGCCTGGACAGCCCTCTGATGAACTGACCCATCCTCTGAATGTTGCATTAGCATCACATGCACAGTAGTCAAAACGGGTGGAAAGGCCAGACCTGTCCTCCAGCACCAGGGCCGTTGCCCCTGTGCCACATAAGACAGGGGCGGGAGCCTCTCCGTCCTCCCTGCCTTAATGCCTGTTGCCTTGTTGCAGCAGTTGCTGGAGCAGCTGTCGTTTTTAGCCTCAGAAAAGTTCTACTAAACTTAATGGAATGATACATTTTGGAGCTCAACTTGGATTGAAAAATATTCAGTTGAATGAAACGGAAGTCTTTCCTGAACTTTACATGTGGTCCCCCTGTGCCGGCTCTATTACAGGATGTCATTCCTGGAGTGATGACCTGGAAGAGGTTCCAGTGCCCGGTCCTCTCGTCCCTGCCCGAAACCTCGAAGACAGAGATGACGCAGAGGTAAGCCCAGCTCCCCGTCGCCTCACGGAGGTGTGTGTGCCCTGCAGAGTGCAGAGGCTGCAAGCTCAGAAGTTACCTGCCAGTAGTATGTCAAAGCGTACTTTTAGTGCATCGTGAGGGAAGTCTGCTCACCAGAGGAATATGATGGTGTGTACAAAGTCATATCTTGACTTTATCTTAATTGAGATATACTTTATTTTTTTGACTTTTATTGAAATATAGTTGATTTACAATGTTATGTTAGTTTCGGATGTACAGCAAAGTGACTCAGTTATGTGCGTGTGTGTGTGTGTGTGTGTGTGTGTGTGTGTACATATATTCCTTTTTACGTTCTCTTCCTTAATAGGTTATTACAATATATCGAATATAGTTCCCTGTGCTATGCAGTAGGCCCTTGTTGTTTACTTTTATAAATTAGTGGTGTGTATCTCTTGATCCCAAACTCCTGATTCATCTCCACCCACTTCCTCCACCCCCTCTCCCCGCTGGCAACCACAAGTTTGCTTTCTAGGTCTGTGAGTTTATTTCTGTTTTGTAAATAAGTTCATTAGTATCAGTTTTAGATTCCACATATAAGTGATATCATATGACATTTGTCTTTTTCTTTCTGACTTGCTTCACTTAGTATGATAGTCTCTAGGTCCATCCATGTTGCTGCAAATGGCATCATTTTGTTCTTTTTTATGCCTGAGTAATATGCCATTGTATATATGTACCGCATCTTTGTTTTTTAACATCTTTATTGGAGTATAATTGCTTTACAATGGTGTGTTAGTTTCTGCTGTATAACAAAGTGAACCAGCTATACATATACATATATCCCCACATCTCTTCCCTCTTGCGTCTCCCTCCCTCCCACCCTCCCTATCCCACCCCTCTAGGCGGTCACAAAGCACCGAGCTGATCTCCCTGTGCTATGCGGCTGCTTCCCACTAGCTATCTACCTTACGTTTGGTAGTGTATATATGTCCATGCCACTCGCTCACCTTGTCCCAGCTTACCCTTCTCCCTCCCTGTGTCCCCAGGTCCATTCTGTATGTCTGCATCTTTATTCCTGTCCTGACCCTAGGTTCTTCATGACCATTTTTTTCTTAGATTCCATATATATGTGTTAGCATACGGTATTTGTTTTTCTCTTTCTGACTTACTTCACTCTGTATGACAGACTCTGGGTCCATCCACCTCACTGCAAATAACTCAATTTCGTTTCTTTTTATGGCTGAGTAATATTCCATTGTATATATGTGCCACATCTTCTTTATCCATTCATCTGTCGATGGACACTTAGGTTGCTTCCATGTCGTGGCTATTGTAAATAGTGTTGCTATGAACACAGGGATGCATGTATCTTTTCGAATAAGAGTTTTATTCAGATACACGCCCAGGAGTGGGATTGCTATATCATATGGTAGCTCTTGAGATACACTTTTAAAAAGTCAATGTCACAGGTGGCTAGTTGGCCATGCTTCAATAAAAGCAGACACCAATCCATATAATTCAGCCGAAATAGCCTGGTCCATTTTTAACATTGTAGTTGCCAAGATTCGCCGTCCACACCCTCCATATCCACTCCCAAATGATCCACCTCTCTCCATGCCCCAGCCTGGCCGTCTACCGGGCGGCCCCACAGCTGTCATCACACAGAGACAGGGCAGGTAGATGAGAATATTGTTAGACCAAAGAAGGAGGAAATTTAGAGTAAGCACATTTTTGCTAATTTGCTCATTTAACACCTCTCCAGAGCCCTAGGATCTCAAACAAGTAGACTGATGCCTTTTCTTTAAGACACGGCCTGGTCAGTGACCTGCTCCTGAGCCCTGGAGTTTGCTTCTTTGGCCCATTGTCCTTATAAAACGTAGTGAAATGAGTCGCTGGTGAGCAGATGTGACTAGTGTCCCAACACAATGACCATCAGCAGCGACATTCTGCTCAAACCCTTCGATTCAGGGTGAGGCCCAGCCCAAGTGGGGGCAGAGCCCTGCCACGGCCCAGGAGTGGCCAGCTCTGCCGGAGCACCGCCGCCAACCAGGGTCGGCAGGGACACGCACCCTTGACTCCCACCAGCGAGTGCCGGCTCTTCCCCGTCACCAGAATGGCTCGCAGCCTCCCGGAGCTGTGTGGCCCTGGCCACGCTCTGTGGCCAGCTCTCTGGGCCCAGTCCTCTCGTGCAGAACACAAGCCGATCGGGCTTGCTGTGAAGACCCCGCTCAGCCTCGACATTTTCGTTTTAGCAGAGGTAGGAAGGCTCACCCCGATGTGCACCTACCCCGTATGTACCACCCGTCACCGGCCCCTCCCCGGGTATTTGAGGAGATCGTTGCAATCCAGTTTGTGACCCTGGAACACTTACCTTTACTTCTTCCTGCACTGCCAGGCAAAAAGCTCTTCCTGAATGAAGCAGAATCTAGGCTTGTCCACCTGCTGTTCCCTTCGGGTTATTTCCTCGGTGCTTCCTGCCCCCCTCTGCCTGGAGATTAACATGAGACCAAGATTTGGCCCACGGTAGGGGCTCGAAAATATTAGTTCCTTTTCTGTGAGTTCATGTTACCGAACCAAACTTGGGTCCACTCGCCTGTGCACAGCAAAGCCAGTCTACTGACACCGGCTCGCGGTGGAGGCAAGTGCAGCGTTCGTTGCAGGCGCCAAGCAAAGAGTCAGTCAGTTAAAGGTCAGGAAGCCCCAACTCCCCGGTGGCTTCCAGGGAAGCATTTTTAAAGGCCAGGTGAGGGAGGGGCGTTGCAGGGTGTGTGATCAGCTCGCGCACAGCTCTCTGGGTGGTGGTGAGGTGACAGGGTGGTGTTTCATCGTCAGTCCTCAGGTGTGGGGGCTACGTGCTCATGGTCAAGTGGTCAACTTCCGCTTGACGGGTTTCGGCATCTGTAAGACAGCTGAGGAATGTGCATCAGATACTGTTACCTGGGTACACCTCAGAGAGGAGCCATGGCAGAGGACATAGGGAGGGGTCTGTACCTCCCCACCAGCCAGACAGAAGACGGTCACACACCCTGCAGCCCTCACCCCAAATTTTGCCTTTAAAAACGCCTGCCTGAAAACCACTGGGCAGTTCTGGGTTTTTGGGGCACAAACCACCTCGTCTCCTTGCTGGCCCTGAACCTTTCTCTGCTCCAGACTCCGACGTTTCGGGTTGCTTGGCCTTGCTGTGCGTCAGGCACACGAAATTGTTTGGTAACATCATTAGCATATTTCTAGAATCTGAAAACTCCAGAATCAAGGGCTGGGTGGAACAGTGACCTTGTAGGGAGAAGGAGTGCTTTGGTGTCTGAGAGACCTGCCTCGTAACCCGCTAGCCCTGTCACCCACTCTGTTTCCCTGGGCCACATTTACCTATTACTGAAGCCCGTTGAGCAATCATTTCCTCATCTGTGAAACGGGGACGGTGAAGGGGTCCTCACGGACCACGTGAGTTGTAAGGACTCAAGTGGTGCATCTAGCCCCATCCTTAGCAACCCTTCCCACTTCTGCCCTCCCCCACCCACTAAACCTTGCGGTAACTCTGCTGCCACCATACGGCGATGGCCCGCCACCAGCTAGACACACGGCCTCATTTTGCTGTGGGGTGAGGGCACTTCCGAATGGACCGCAGTCATCAGCAGACCAAACACAGCTGGTGTGGGTACCGTCCAGAGGCTGAATACGCACATCGAGCAACGGCAGGCAGTGGACACGCCGGGGTCCACCAGCTGTCGGCAAGCACTGGTCTCGGGAATTAAGGAAAAAAAGCCTGTTTTTTTTCCCAAAGCAATGTTCTTGGAAAAAATCTCACGAGGCTGTTCTTTCAAAAGGCACTCAGAACGCAGTCACCTTGGGCTTGAACTAACCATGAATTAAATGTGAATTAAATGTGAATTAAACAAGAAAACTCCCCAGCTAGGACTTGTTACCTCCAGCTTCTGTGCCCAAGTGCTCTGTTGGCCAATTTGTTTCATAATAAACCATAATTGCACCACAGATTATAAAATCAAGAGAGGATTCTTTATTTCTTTGTCATGGATTTCTATGATGTAAGACCCTAGATAATGTTTTTATTTCTAAAAGAGTTATAGAATTATAATAGTATTCCCTTTTAAACTTCCTACACATCTGCTAATGATATTTCAACTCTGCGGTCATTTTTCTTGAATAGGTTACCTATTTCTTAGCTGCTATTTCCCCTGTATTTCTGCCCCTGAGAGTTGCTGTTAAACCAAGCAGTATCCTTAGTTAATGTTTATTCACTGCAAGTTATTTTTGCATTCGTAATGATCAAAACAGCTCACTTGGGTTCTTTGCTCATTAATAAATTCAGAGAGAATTTACTGAGTGTCTGTGACTTTCATGCAAGCTGAGGAAGTAGCGACAAAGAAGTCATCTAATCCAGTGGTGCCCAGACTTTGGGGTTTTATAGACAACTGAAATTTCCAGAATAATCTTAGGAATTGACTTAGAGCTGTCGGCGTTTTACTTTTCCAAGAAAGGCATGAAACAAAACAAAGCAAAACAAAACCCCCAATCTCCGTCCACTGCCACCACCCTTTCAATTCCAGAGGAACATATTAACACATGGAAAAGTAAGCAGGACATGGTCTCAGAATTTTAAAATTAGGTAAGTTTGATCTCATGAAAAACCCTTGGTTGTTGCCATTCTGTCTTCCAGACCACCCTGGCCCCTGGGGAGTGGTCCAGGCTTCCACCTTCTCCCACCCTCCTCTCGGCTACACGCGCTCTGAGGTCTCAGTGGGATTGTCCGTTAGAACCTGTGTTCTCTGTCACCAAGTCAGTAAATAGGACTAATCTCTGGGTGGTGGAAGCCAGGTCCCTCTTCAGTGAGGAATGGTGTTAGAGACCAAAATCTGGGTTCCTGGTGCACACATCATTACTGGGGGTGGAGCGGGGGAGTCATCTCTTGGCCTCCTCAGCGGACAAGCCGGAGTGTGTACGTGGGGAAATGCATACATATATGTGCACACACACACACGTATGTACACATTCATACAAAAATACATGACTGCATACATCGACACACATATGCACATGTCCATGTGCGCGTAGGCACCCACACACACACCTACACCCATTTTCCACATCATGAATCCACACCGGTGCCTGTAATCCCAACCCACATTCATGGAGTTGCTGCTTGCTTTTCCCCGGTCCATAGTGGTCTGTCTCTTCTTTGCCCTGTGAGAACCCCTGGTCTCCTATCACACTCACTCCCTCAGTTTCATAGAACGTCAATAGTTTTATAGAACTGTCAATAGTTCTATAAATAGTTTCAGAATTGCTTCACCTATAACCACTTTAATAAACAAGCATTTTTGCTTATTAAACAAGGAGAAGAAACTTATCTCCAAGACGTATCTGCACGCACCAAGGAGGCTTCAATTAACCTCCTGGCTTTCCGTTCCTGCCGCCTGCCTTACTCTCTGCCTGCAGCCTTTCTAGAGCCTGCGAGGAGGTCAGTTTCCTGCTGTGGGTCATTCTTTACTCTCTTCTATGAGACAACACTCCTCTCAGCTTCTAGAAACTTATTCCAGAAAATTATCTTAAAAGTGTATCCATTTGTGACTCTTTTCCTATTCTCTTTGCTGTTGTGGGTTCCTCTAATATCATTTGAGAGGCATGTTAAGAAGGTGTTGAGACCCAAAAGAGGGGAAATTTTTTTAAAAGGTGAGTGTTTGCTCCACCAACTTGAAACAGAAGTCTGCCGCCGACTTTAAAAATAACAAAATGTCTTTTCTCCCCATCTCAATTCTTTTGATGTCCTCAACACCCAGTAATTTGTATATGAAGCTGTAAAATCATGATACCAAACAATATATAAGGGGGTGGGGAGGAGGTTTGAAACTGAATAAACAGCTAAGGAAGAGTATAAACGTGGGAAAAAATATTAAGAACAAAAAAAGCGAACTAACTGCCCCACACCAGCCCGACCCCTGGGAAATAGTGTAAGTTTAGACACCACAAGTTTGACAGTTCTGTTTCTAAACTCTGGGAAATGTCTTTCTCAAAACCGAAGTATAGTTGATTTACAGTAACACCGGGAAGTGTCTTCTCTGGCCCCATTCTCTTGGGTTTGACTGGTACCTATCGCAGCCCCGCCTTTACCTCTAGGGAGACATGAGTGGGTTTGCAAGAACGAAGCAGGGCAGAACAGTAGCGTAAAACACCAGTGGTGGAAAGGAAAGTGCTTTAGGAAATTGTGTAAAGACCCCGAGACTACAAATGTGTGATTTTTCCACAGCTGCGATTCCTTCAATTTAGCCATGCTTCCTATAGACGTCCCTGCCGTTCTTGATGCCTTACCAGAGGAAGACAGAATGGAGACCCTCGAACGGTACTCTTTTACTTTTGGTCTCTCGTGATGTCTATTTTCCAGAAATAGTCCCGGTGCTGTGAGAGATTTCCAAGGAGCGCCCAGTGCCCGAGCTTGCACCCCGGCCGAGACACGGCTAACACCCAGCCATACGCCCAACTAGATAGGATGCTGGATTCGCGGTGGAGAACAGCCTAAGGTCTCACACTGGCTGATCTTTCCGTGCTGCAGGCGCTCAGGGGAGGGGTGAGCGGAGGGGGAGCTGAGTGGGCTTCCAAGGCTGCAGAGTCGCCTTGACTGGGGTTAGTACTCGAAGGGTGGGTGGGGTTTGGAGGGGCATAAAGAAATAGAGCGCCCCCAGATAAATAAAAAAGAGAAAAAAGAGAAAAACGAAAACAAAGGAAATTTTAAAAGAAAGAGCGAAAACAAACAAAAAAAAAAAAAAAAGGAAGAAAATAAAAAGAAATATCAGCCCCAAACTAAGCTGCTTAAACTTGACTTTACTGATGAGCATCCAACATCCAGTGGGAATGCATCCTTGAATCTCCTGTGGCTGTACCCACTCGACCATTTTTCCCTGTAGATAATCAGTGAGTGAAGTCCTGAATATCTGAGGCGTGTGTCGGTTTTCGTGAGACCTGCCCCCACCCAAGTGTGACACTTGAGCGCCTGAAGCCTGGAACCCAGGGTGAACAGGGAGGTTGAGTGTCCGCCACTCAAACCCCGGAGCACGAGGGCGTTTCCTGAGGACACTGTAGCCGGGCGGGCGGGGATGACACACGGTTACTTGAGGGTCAGCGCTGGGGACAGCTGGGGAGATGCTCGGCAGACCCCTCCCCCATTCAGCACTGATGCGCGGGCCCCTGGGGCTCGGTTCCCTCATCTCTGAAATGGGAAGAGTAGTACCTGCTTCTCAGGGGTTGTCACCCAGGACGACGGCGGGCGGGGGGGGGGGGGGGTGACCGACATCTACTGCGCACTAAATGGGCATCTGGCAAAAGCCTCGCTCACCCGCAACAAGGTCTTGCTATTTTCCACTCTTGAGGGGTGAGGAAAGCGCTAAGGGGAAGGCGCTCTCCGCACAGCGCCGGCTTCGCGCGAGACTGGCCCGGAGCCGCTGCTCAGCGAAGCTTACGGATCAGAACGACTCCGTGGGTTTCAAGGTGTTTTCCCAACAGAAAACCGCTCTGCCCACCTCTGTTTACGCATCGCTGTCAGCAGAGGGTTCCTGCTGCTAATTCTAAATTTTGAAGCCTTCGTTGATCTTGGGAGCATTTCTCTGAGTGTAGCAGAGACGGCCTCTCTCAAAAAAACTGTCCCTTCTAAAGAAATAGACTTGTGGAGACCGGAGGCTCACCGTCCCAGCCTCCCCTGCAGTTACGTCATCCATGTCACTCGGCCTGTGCCGAAGGGACAGGAGCAGCCGTGAGATCTCCTCCCGAGGGCAGGGCCAGGATGGAGTGGGCTCCTGCGCCCTCTCTCTCGCTGCTTCGTGGAGCTGGAACCCACATGTGCAGGGACCCAGCTGTAACCATCCAACACCCAAGCTCGAGGCCAGGGGTCCGCAAACGGCCGAATCCGGCCTGCCACCTGCTTTTGCAAACCGTTTTATTGAAATACAGCCACACTCATTCATGGATGTGTTTTTCCATGATTCCTTTCATGCTGCAACAGCAGAGCTGAGTAGTTGTATAAGAGACCCTACGACCCGCAGAGGCCTTTACAGGAAAAGTTTGCTGACCCCTGCTCTAGCGGATCGCAGAGCCCAAGATAAAAATAACCTCGGTCCCTGCGATGTCTTCTCTCACCCATAGGTTAGTTAGAAATATACTGTTTCATTTTTAAAGCAGTCGTGGATTTTTTTACTCTTCTTTGCTATTGATTTCTATTCGAATTCCATGTGGCCATAGAACATTCTCTGAATGATTTCAATCTTTTGAAACATTCATGCTCTCCTTATGGTCCAAGGTATGGTCAATATTGGCAAATGTTCCACGTGCACCTGAAGAGAATATGAATTCTGTAACCGCATTTCTAAACTGCTTTTTTTTTTTCTTTTTTCGGTACGCGGGCCTCTCACTGTTGTGGCCTCTCCCGTTGCGGAGCACAGGCTCCGGACGCGCAGGCTCAGCGGCCATGGCTCACGGGCCCAGCCGTTCCGTGGCATGTGGGATCTTCCCGGACCGTGGCACGAACCCGTGTCCCCTGCATCGGCAGGCGGACTCTCAACCACTGCGCCACCAGGGAAGCCCCCTCTAAACTGCTTTTTATTCTCTGCTTATAAATAACCATTCCCACTACTGTGGGTTGGTAGAAAGCTATTTGTCAGCCTTATGCTTTTTAACGTAGATTCCAGAAGAGTAGGTGGGAGGAATGTTGAAAGAACTGCGTAACTCTTAAATGACGACAATATTTCTCGATTTTATTCCTTTTCAGCGAGCTCTGTGAGCAGAGTATAGACATCATGCTGACCCCAGAAATGATGGCGGTGGAATTCCCTATGTTGAACTACAAGGACACCAAGAAGGAGAAGTAAGTGGATGCTTTGATGGCTTAGGAAGAGGCAGCCAGGATAAAGTTCACCCTACGGGACGCACAGAACTGCCGTGCTGTTTGGATCTAAGAACGTGTCAAAAGGGGCACGTTTCCAATGCTTCAGATGTTTAGATGTGTATTTTATGCATAGCGACGCTCCCTCAAATGTTGTTGGCAAATAAACCTTTAGAACAGAGTCCAGCATTCCCATTTGCTTATCGTGTGATTTCAGAGCTGTGTTTGTTTCTTATGAGTAGCTGAATGAGCTTCATGCAGTATCAGAGGCCCAGGCTCTGGAGCCTGGCGAGACCTGGGGCCGCAGCCCATTTAGCGCCCGTGCCGCCTGCAGCTGCATTGCTCATCTTAAGTAACTGGGCAGTTGTGAGGGTTAGATGAGATGCCAGTGCGAAGACACCGCTCCAGCTGCTCGATGTGAACTCGCTTGGCACACGTGAATTCTTCTCTTTGCCTCTCCCTCAGGGGCCAACTAGCCGAGCAAACCGTCACCCTTCAAGAATTGGTTTTGAAGAATACTTTGGCAAAGTAAATAACCACCAGAGTTCATATGGTTTGTAAGTTTGAAATTCCAGTTATCCTTTTTAGAATTCTTTTTCTCTTTAAAAAAAAAAAAGTCTTTTTTGGGACTTGCCTGGCAGTCCAGTGGTTCAGACTCCGCACTTCCACTGCAGGGCGTGCGGGTTCAGTCCCTGGTCGGGGAACTAAGATCCCGCATGCTGCGTGGCCAAAAAACAAACAAAAAATCAGTGATTTAAAAAAGAGTCTACTGAAAAAAATAAAAATAAAGCCTTTTTTTTACTATTAAAATGTTAGAAACTACAGAAAAATATAAAGAATAAAATAAAAACAATAATCCTACCACCCAGAGGCAGTAACTTGTACATTTTGATGTGTGGTCTTCCAAGGATTTATTTGTTTGTTAGTTTCAATAAACCATAAACACCTATTATATTTTGTTAAACCGTACATACAGTCATCACTCGGTATCCACAGGGGATTGGTTCCAGGACACCCCCATCCTGAGTACCCAAATCTGTGGATGCTCAAGTCCCTGTATAAAATGCTGTAGAATTTGCACATAACCTACGCACATCTTCCCAGATACTTTAAGTCATCTCTAGATTACTCATAATACCTCATACAACGTAAGTGACTTGTAAATAGTTGCCAGCGCACGGCAAATTCAAGTTTTGCTCTTTGGAACTTTCTGAAATTTTTTGTCATCCGGGGTTGGTTGAATCTGAAGATGCAGGGCCTATGGCTACAGAGTGCCGACTGTATGTGTTGCCATGTATTCATACATGCATACCTTATATATATATGAACTCAGTCATATTGTTTTATCTTCTAGAACTTTATTTAGCAGTATAGCATGAACAGAGCTGTATAGACACAGACATACGCCTTTGTATCTCGTTCGTGGGTGTGCCATCGTGTGTTCACACGCCCTTCTGATGATCACATCACCTCTTTCCAATGTTCTGCTGTTGCCAGTAGCGCTGCAACAAACCTCCTTGTGTCATAATTCCTTGAAAACTTATCAGACTGTCTCCTTGGGATAAATTCCTAGACACATAAATGCTAGGTTCATGTTCATTTTAAGGTTTTAATATATAGTGCTTCACCACCATCCAGAAAGTTCATCAACAAACCTCCTACCAGCAGAGGTCAGGATGCGCACATTCAAATGCCCTGAACAACGTGTTACGGTATCAGGCTTTTTTCTTTACCAATATGATAGGTTTTTAAATGACCATATCATTGTTTGAATTTTAAACGTCTTTGTTTACAAGTGATGGTAAAAAATTTCCTATGTTTATCAGTTGTTTTTCTTCTTTTATGAAGGGATTTTTTACCTATATTGTAGAAAGTGTTTATCTTTTTCTTACTTATTTGTAAGAGTCCCTCATATTTTAGGGATAATTACCCTTCCTGTGGATACTGTAAATTTCTCAGTTTGTCTTCCTTGTTTGGGGTGTTTTGGGGAGGCCCTGCCTTTTTGGAAGGGAATACCCACATATCTTAGAGGAGCATGGGGTTCCTTTGGTTTGTTTGTGATAGTAGCAGAGGCCTACAGCAAACCAACACTCTCAGAAGGTAGACTGGCAGTTTCCCGTAAAAGAAAATCGAGGAAATAAAAATTTTAAATAGAATTTCAGTGAGCATCGGTTTTAAGCAGCTAATTAACCATAAAATATCATGTTACACTACAGAGCACATAGAACCTCTGACACCTCAACAAAGACATGTACTTTGCATTCTGTTTCAGGTTTCAAACAAACAGTTGACCAAGAGGCTATTTTTCAATTAATTTTTTTAAAATCATTTTATTTATTTATTTTTGGCTGCATTGGGTCTTTGTTGCTGCATGTGGGTTTTCTCTAGTTGCGGAGAGCGAGGGCTACTCTTCATTGCAGTGCACAGGCTTCTCATTGCGGTGGCTTCTCGTTGCAGAGCACGGGCTCTAGGTGCGCGGGCTCAGTAGTTGTGGCTCGCAGGCTTAGTAGTCGTGGCTCGCGGGCTCTAGGTGTGCAGGCTCAGTAGATGTGGTGCACGGGCTTAGTTGCTTCACCACCTGTGGGATCTTCCCGGACCAGGGCTCGAACCCGTGTCCCCTGCATTGGCAGGCAGATTCTTAACCACTGCGCCACCAGGGAAGTATCCCTAAGGGATACTTTTTTTTTTTCAATTTCAAAAATTACCCCTGGACTTAGAATGGTTTGCCCCATGAGTGGGGCAATATCTAATACCTCTTTGCTTACTTGGTATTTAACCTGGTTTTTCACCATTTTCACTACAGAAGCTAATACTGAATGCCATTGGATTATCAAATGATTATTGAATGAAGTAGAACTTATTACTTTATATATTCACCCAAAGTGGAAGATCTTCTTTTCTTGTTTAATGTATTTTAGCTACTTTACCAAAAAAAACAAAACCAAAAAAACCCAACAATGAACTCTAAACATTTTCTGCACAACTTAGCTTCCAATTTTTTTTTCAAAATACACATACATTTCACACATTTTCAATAAATAGATCCATGGCCTTTTGAATTCATCTATTTTGCAGTTTAAATTATTTTTTGTACGTTTTTTCATGTGTCATCAGTTTATTGGCTGCATAGTATTCCAACTGATTGATATCCCACAGATGATTTTGTTTCATTTTTTTCAAATTTTTATTGAAATATAATTGATTTACAGTTGTGTTAGTTTCAGGTATACAGCAGAGTGACTCAGTTATATATATGTGTATATATATATATATATATATTCTTTTTCAGATTCTTTTCCCTTATAGGTTATTACAAGATACGAGTAGAGTTCCCTACGCTGTACAGCAGGTATTTGGTTCTGAAATTCTCTCCAGCGCATAGCAAGCATGACCCAACGCTCAGCTCTGTCTTCTCTCTCCTTGTGCCTTTTCCTCACCTCCTTCAGCCTCAGCCAGAAGCAGACAGAGTCAGACACACACACACCAGAGCTTGGTCAGACAGGGATAGAAATAAAGAACCCATCAGTGGGACTTATTGTCCCCACGAAGACTGCTGTCTATTGGGTTTGTGGCAAATATTTATTTTCACGGATGCAAAGAATCATCTGCTCTCCCTCGATGGCTGTAACCAACCCGAGAGATTCTTTGCTGCCTTGATGGTGATCACACCCTCTCAAGACCCACTAAGGAGAATCATATTGCAAACGTCCAAGAAACTGTGAGAGTGACTTTAGTTGCCAACATATCATTCAACTCCCCTTAGATTATCATATCACTCAATCATTAATATCTTTAAGGGCTGCCATGATCTATATATTTTTACACTGATTCCATAAGGTGGTGCCAATTGTTTTTTTAATTATACACATTAGGGAACATTTTAGTTCTTCATTTTCAGATATTTCTGCTTTTTCAAAACTTTCGGGTATTTGCCAAAACTTCACATTTCACCCTCTTTAGGAAATGTTTCAGAAGCACTGAAGTATAGTTGATTTACAGTGTTGTGTTAGTTTGTGCTGTACAGCAAAGTGATTCAGTTATACATATATATATATATATATATATATTCTTTTTCATATTCTTTTCCATTATGGTTCATCACAGGACATTGAATATATCTCCCTGTGCTATACAGTAGGACCTTGTTGGTTATCCATCTTATAGCTAATAGTTTGCATCTGCCAATTCATCCCTCCCCCGCCTTGGCAACCACCAGTCTGTTCTCTATGCCCATGAGTCTGTTTCTGTTTTGTAGATACGTTCATTTGTGTCGACTTTAGATTCCTGCTGCTGTGAATATAGGGGAGAAGCACTTAATTCTGTATTGAATTCTTCTATCTGGTCAGATCGTATAGCTGAGCTCACAGTCCTTAGACATCTGTGCTTCCAACCAAATACACTCATCACGTCCTCCCAGATATTTGGAGAGTTCTACCCCTCGCCACACCGGCGACATCTGGCCTCCACATCAGCCACTGCTCTACCCAGGTGCAGAGCCCTCCCTCTTGATTCCCACCTTCTGGAACTATGGCCAGAGTCAGAGATACTGTGCGTCCACTCGACTCATAAACATGAAGAACCGGCTCCCGCCAACTGAGCCTTCAGAAGCCATCCTGCCGGGATGTGTACGAGTAAGTTCTCGTCTCCCCTTTGCAACAATCCTGGGGGACGGGATGCACACCAGGTGTGCGTCTGGAAACGGCGGCTGAGAGCTTAGGTCACGTGGCTCTGCTAAGCTACTGGTGCGGCTCAGACTGGAAACCAGGCTTGAGCCACTTACCAGTTGGGTGTTTCCACTGGTAACTAAGTGATCGCTAAGCGGGGTTTCAACTGTGCATGCGGATAAACAGCCCTCCGACCTTCACAAGGCATCTCTCGCACCGCTGGGCCCGGCAGCAGGTTGGTGGTGTTTCATGAGGGCCCCGATGCGCCTTGCCGGGTCTGTGTTTGATGTATATACTTAGAGAGGCGAGAGACCAAGCACAGCCACTGGAGAAGGCAGGAGAAAAGGTGTTTGAGGAGATGAAGACCCTGCGGGGCAAAGCTCTCAACTCGTTGACTCTAGAGTAACAACAGTCACCGGGAGGTCAGTTCCGCTCACTTGCTTTCTGCAGGTCACCGTGGTCCTCTTGGTCTGTTTACGTTCCAGCCATTTGGGGAATTAAAGTTTCCAGAGGAAAAAAAAATTGAAATGTGGATGATGTATAGATTTTTAAATTATTTTTCTCTGTAACAGTAAAATGTCATCAGTATGATGGCAATGTTTGGAGCTCCTGGCTGCAAGCTTTAGCGTGGGAGCAAAGGCTTCCGGAGTGCGAGAGGCCAAGCGCCCTCTGGGGGGCGGGGGAGGGGCTGCTCCACCCCCCCCCGCGCCGTGACCGCCAGCTCCCACGGCCCCCCAGCACCAGACCCTGGCTTTGGCGGCCGCTCCCGGAAACAGCAGCTCCCCAGCGGCTGTGACGGGGGCAGACCCAGGCGGGGGGCGACCGGAGCCCGCAGACTGGCTTGGGAGAAGAGGGTGAGGCCTCTGCAAGGGTTCTCAGGAGCAGCTGGGGCGCGAGGGCGTCGCCTCGGGCCCAGGAGTCCCTGCGAAGGGTCAGTGGCAAGCAGGCCTTTTGACCGTGTGTGGCAGCATGACTCCAGTTCTTACGCGTAGGCTGGCTGCGCGTCAGCATCACTTGGAGAGCTTCAAAAACAACAGCTGAATCACTGCTATTCTTAAAATGGATAACCAACAAGGACCTTCTCTACAGCACGGGGAACTCTGTTCAATATTCTGTAATAACCTAAATGGGAAAAGAATCTGAAAAAGATTAGATACATGTATATGTATAACTGAATCACTTTGCTGTACTCCTGAAACTGACACAGCACTGTTAATCAACTCTACTCCAATATAAAAAACAAAACAAAACAAAACCAAGAAACAGCCGAGTCAGACTTCCTGGGGTAGGTAGGACCCAGGCAGTAATCATCTCTAGAGCTCTCCGGAGGATCTGATGTGCAGCCCAGACTGCGACCCACTGGCCTCCAGGATGAAGTCCAGATTCCTCACGGGGGGCTGCAAGCCCCTGCGTCTCTGGGTCCCGCCTCTAGCTTCCTCTGCCCTGGCGCCAGGCTCTCCCTGCGGGGCGGTGGGGGAACTGGCCTGGGCAGCCATCTGGTCCCAGGTGAATCCTGGTCCTGTTCTCATCAACCACACGGCTTCCTTAGTGTCTGTGAGCTTCCACTTTCCCCGTACGACCGGCTCCAGGGCTCGCCTCCCATGGGGCTGTGAGGATTACATTAGGAAATGTGAAAAGTGTACCTGGCATTAAACAAGAGTTCAGAAATCTGAGCTCCCCTTAACTCACAGGGCAGGACCGAGGCAGCAGTAATTTCAAAATTCTTTTTCATTTTGAAATAATTTTTTTTTTTATGTTCCCATATCTCTTCCCGCTTGCGTCTCCCTCCCTCCCACCCTCCCTATCCCACCCCTCCAGACGGTCACAAAGCACCGAGCTGATCTATGCGGCTGCTTCCCACTAGCTATCTACATTATGTTTGGTAGTGTATATATGTCCATGCCTCTCTCTCGCTTTGTCACAGCTCACCCTTCCCCCTCCCCATATCCTCAAGTCCGTTCTCTAGTAGGTCTGTGTCTCTATTCCTGTCTTACCCCTAGGTTCTTCATGACATTTTTTTTTCTTAAATTCCATATATATGTGTTAGCATACGGTATTTGTCTCTCTCTTTCTGACTTACTTCACTCTGTATGACAGACTCTAGGTCTATCCACCTCATTACAAATAGCTCAATTTCGTATCTTTTTATGGCTGAGTAATATTCCATTGTATATATGTGCCACGTCTTCTTTATCCATTCATCCGATGATGGGCACTTAGGTTGTTTCCATCTCCGGGCTATTGTAAATAGAGCTGCAGTGAACATTTTGGTACATGACTCTTTTTGAATTATGGTTTTCTCAGGGTATATGCCCAGTAGTGGGATTGCTGGGTCATATGGTAGTTCTATTTGTAGTTTTTTAAGGAACCTCCATACTGTTCTCCATAGTGGCTGTACCAATTCACATTCCCACCAGCAGTGCAAGAGTGTTCCCTTTTCTCCACACCCTCTCCAGCATTTACCGTTTCTAGATTTTTTGATGATGGCCATTCTGACTGGTGTGAGATGATATCTCATCGTAGTTTTGATTTGCATTTCTCTAATGATTAATGATGTTGAGCATTCTTTCATGTGTTTGTTGGCAGTCTGTATATCTTCTTTGGAGAAATGTCTGTTTAGGTCTTCTGCCCAGTTTTGGATTGGGTCGTTTGTTTTTTTGTTATTGAGCTGCATGAGCTGCTTGTAAATTTTGGAGATTAATCCTTTGTCAGTTGCTTCATTTGCGAATATTTTCTCCCATTCTGAGGGTTGTCTTTGAAATAATTTTAGACCTAAGGAAAAGCTGCAAAGCCAGAATGGAGAGCGCGCATACACAGTACTCAGCTTCCCCTGATGTTAACCTCTACTGTGGCACGATCACCAAAAGCAGGAAATGAAGACTGGCTCTGCGCTGTCGACTCAGGGGCTTTCACTGTTCAGGAGCCACGTGGCGTTTAGTCTCAAGTCTCCTTACTTTCTTCTCACCTGTGACAGCCCCTCAAGTCCCTGAGCCAAGCAGTTCCCAGCCAGCCCGCTACCAGGGCCCTGCCTCACAACAGCCCCTCTTTTCTTGAGGAAGTTTGAGGGCGTCCGTGTCTTACACCAAGGAGCTGAATCAGATCTCAGGACTCAGCCAAGACATGGACACGGGGGTCTGGTGACACGTTCTCCAACAGTGGTGTCTTCAACAGATGTTTCTTTTCAGATACTCTGTTTGCGGGAAGTTTGTTAAAGCCCTTGTGAAAAGAGGGGAAGCGACGCAAAGGAAAGAGCTAGAAGCATATACAGAAGATCAACAGACGATACGTAGATTCCCCAGGCCCTTGTGTATGCACACACACATGCCCTTCCCAGGCCCAGCTCAATGTCTTGCCAGCTAGAGGCCCGCAGAAGGTGGGCCCTTTTTGATACACTTCCTCTCCCTGATGGTAGAGTTGACCTGAACCTGAGGACAGGCTACTCTTCAGGTCCCCACTGCCTGGAGCTCGGCCGGCCACCCCTGGGGCACCAGTGGCCCTGCTACTCCCCCTCCCACCCGGCCTTCCAGAAGCTCTCCCCTCTGCGTCAGGCTGATGCGTCTGAACTGCAAGCCTGCACAGGATGCCCAGGGCCTGTCCTGTAATCACTGTCCAGCGAACTACTCTGCACCTTTCCCTGGATCCCACGTCTAGAGGACTTACCAAGACTAATCTCCTCCTGCCTCGCAGTGCCGAGGCACCTTTAACCTCCAGCACCGCCAGAAGTCCAGCTGGATTAGCCGAGATGGCTACAGCAGAGACAGGAAGGTGGTTACCACCAGCCTCGGCTGTTCACATCATGACCTGCAGGAAGGAGGGCCGCCAGTGAGCAGTCGTGGAAAGAAACATCGTTCTTCCTCTTTCTGTCTTTCCCACCAGCTGCAGAATCCCTAGGACAAGCGCTGTGGGCGAGAGTGCAGAGCCTCTGCGCCCACCAGAGCCAGTGGAGCCACATGTCTAGTCTTTACTGGGGAGGGTGCTGACATGATGGGGGCAGTGCTGGGTGAAAGATGAAACTGAAGTTTCAAAACAGACAACAAGCCTCCACCAAAATGATACTGTCCCAGTAACTGATACTGACTGACAAATTATAGATTTGGACTGTGTGTCCTTAAGGGACCCTGTCAGTAAGCAGGGAATCAGTGAAGAGTACAGCTGGTAGCAAGCACTGGAAAAATAAAGTCATTTCATTTATCCCTCAATGAGCTGATATCACTCAGTCAAACTGTCCCCACTACAGTCACCACCAAAAGTACCAGCTTCTGATGTCAAAAAGATACCAAGGAAGGACAGTCAGTGGAAAACTAGGATCTCAGAAGTGAGAGGGGGCTGTGCAGTGCAGCCTAGGCAAGGGGCCCAGGGTCTGATTTGGTCTCCGCGGGTCGGTATTATAATAGACAGCATTCACGTTAAAGTTAGTAAAAAAATGTATTTGTGGCAATAAGGAAGCTGGTATTCAAGAAAAGACAAAAAAATTTTTTTATATTAGAAGGTTTAAGTAGTCCATTAAATTGGAGTTAAATTTAAAATGGTATGATTCCATGACATGTTAAAAATCTCTCTTTTCGGGGCCTGCCCCTAAAGTGGCCTCCGCGCTCTCACCCACTCCCAGGGCCAAGCAGAGTGGTCTAACATGCGCCCAAAGCGCCTAGATTTTGGCTCTCAAGCACAGCTCCCCGAAAGGAAGCCAGGAGCCGTGGAAAGTGTCTGATCCTGTGTCTTAGGGCAAGGATAATTAAGATGGGCCTGGAGTACCAGTGTGCTGCCAGAAAGAAAGTGTGCTTTCAAAACGATCCAGGGCAATTTTAAAGGATAAAGGAGCCAGTTGAAAGGGGCTCCCACTGAGCAGCTGGTGACAATTTGGGGACTAGAAAGAAAGCAGTAGTTCTCTGCAGAGCCATAGGAGGCATGCTAGAAAAACAAAAGAAAAGAAAAAGAAGGCATGTACGAGTTTATAATGATGTTTACGGTATGTTGGCAAAGCCAGACTGTGTGTATACTATATACTATATTCAAGTTTTGGTCAGCATCAAAATTTCATCACTACAAATCAAACAGCTAAAATATTCATTGCACCCCTGGTAGGGGATGTAGAATCTTATCAGCTCTACTCAGGCAACGAAAAATTATGGAAGATTTTACTATTACAAAAAAAGACACAGGCTTGGGAAGTCCAATTAGCTCCACAGTGACTCAGCCTAATAAATACTGACTCATGATGAATCATCCTGGAAATCATGCTGGACCCCAGTCCTGGGCAAGAATATCCCACCAAGAGTTCAGCCTCCAGCACCTCAGTGTGAAATGGCCCGAGAGGATGGCTGTGTGCCCTTGGGTTAGGAAAGCACATTTGTGGTGTCCAGATGAATAAAAGAATCTGCCTGGGTTGATATTTGGGTGCTGGGTAGGCTATCTGTAATAATGAGTTTTATTCCACTGTTTTATATGTACTTCATTTAAGATGTTTAGAACAGGTAAGAGAATCTGTTAGATTTATGTCCATTTTATTAGATTTATAAGAGTTGCTTAATGGTTTAGTAAGGTTTTGCTTATTAGATTTGGCTCGGGAATTAAACTCCTTGGGACGGGGTGGCTATTGGTGTATTTAAGAGTCGGCTAAGTCAAATTTGAAAGTATGGTTTGAGATGCCCGAGGGAATTTGATCAACTGAGTACAGAAGTGTGGGGTAAAATTAAGGAAGATTTAATCTGTAAAGCCCGTGGTTAACTGAAGGCTAACCAAAGAATAGGGAGAAACAAAATCTTATTTTCATACAAAGATCACTGAATTTATTAAGATAACAGTATTTGCAAACTGACGTTTTAGGCTTTTAGGCTTAAGAGATATGAGATATTTAAACTTGATACTTTAATCAACTGAATAGTAATTAAAATATAAGTGGGCTTCCCTGGCGGCTCAGTGGTTAAGAATCCACCTGCTGCCAATGCAAGGGACACGGGTTCAAGCCCTGGTCCGGGAAGATCCCACGTGGCGCGGAGCAACTAAGCCCGTGCGCCACAACTATTAAGCCTGCACTCTAGAGCCCGCGAGCCACAGCTACTGAGCCCGCGCGCCACGACTACTGAGCCTGCGCTCTAGAGCCCACGAGCCACAGCTACTGAGCCCGCACGCCACAACTACTGAGCCTGCGCTCTAGAGCCCGTGCTCCGCAACAAGAGAAGCCACCACAATGAGAAGCGCATGTATCGCAACCAAGCGCAGCCCCTGCTCGCCACAACTAGAGAAAGCCTGCACGCAGAAACAAAGACCCAACACAGCCAAAAGTAAATAAATAAATTAATTTATAAAACATAAGTAACTCTTTAAGTATTCCTTTCATGCCCAAAAGCCCCCTCAGAAAAATTTTTAGGGAAAAATAGAAAACCTGAAAAGCCCTATAACAAGTAAGGAGATTGAATCAGTAATCAAAAATCTCCCAACAAAGAGAAGCCCTGAAGCCTACGGCTTCACTGGTGAAGTCTACCAAATATTTAAAGAACTAATACCAATCCTTCTCAAGCTTTTCCAAAAAACTGAAGAGGAAGGAATGCCTCCTGATTCATCCTAGAGGCCAGCATCACTCTGATACCAAAGTCCGATAAAGACACTACAAGAAAAGAAAACTTCAGGACAATATCCCTTATGAACATTGATGCAAACGTTCTCAACAAAATAGGAATTCAGCAGCATATTAAAGAGATTATACATCATGACCAAGTGGGATTCATTCCTGCAATGCAAGGATGGTTCAACATATGAAAATCAATCAATATAATACACCACATTAACAGAATGAAGTACAAAAACCACATGATCATCTCAACTGATGCAGCGAAAGCATTTGAGGGACTTCCCTGGTGGCACAGTGGTTAAAGCTCCGTGCTCCCACTGCAGGGAGCCCGGCTTCAATCCCTGGTCAGGTAACTAGATCCCACATGTATGCTGCCACTGAGAGTTTGCATGCCACAACTAAGGAGCCCGCGTGCCACAACTAAGGCCCGGCGCAACCAAATAAATAAAAATAAATATTAAAAAATAAAAGTATTTTAAAAAAGCATTTGAAAAGTTCAACTCCTTTTCATTAATAAACACTCAACAAACTAGGAATAGACGGAAACTGCCGCAACATAATAAAAGCCATATTTGAAAAATCCACAGCAATGGTGAAAGACTGATTTTTCACTAAGATAGGGGACATGCCAAGGATGCCTACTTTCACCAGTTCTATTCAACATAGGACTAGAAGTTCTAGCCAGAGCAATTAGGCAAGGAAAAGAAATAACAGGCATCCAAATTGGAAAGGAAGAGGTAAAATTATGTCTGTTCATAGATGATATGAAATTATGTTTAAAAAACCCTAAAGATTGCACGAAAACCTGTTAGAGCTAATAAATGAATTCAGCAGGATACAAAGTCAACATACAAAAGTCAGTTGCTATATACTAACAATAAGCAATCTGAAAAGGAAATTATGAAAACAATTCCATTCACAACAGCAACAAAAAGGAAAAATACTTAGGAATGACCTTAACCAGAGAGGTGAAAGACTTGTACACTGAAAACTACAAAACATTGCTGAAAGAAATTAAAGAAAACATAAATAATGGAAATATATCCCATGTTCGTAAATTGTGGACTTAATATTATTAAGATGGCAGTACTACCCAAAGTGATCTAAAGAGTCAATATAATCCCTGTCATTTTTTTTTGTAGAAATAGAAAAACCCATCCTAAAATTCATATAAAATCTCAACTGATCCTGAACAGCCAAAATAATCTTGAAAGAGAAGAACAAAGCTGAAGGATTCATACTTCCTGATTTCAAAACTTACTACAAAGCTACGGTATTAAAACACTGTGATTACCAGCATAAAGACACACATATATAACTGAATCACTTTGCTGTACACCTGAAACTACCACAACATTGTAAATCAACTATGCTCCAATAAAAATTACAAAAAAAAAAGAGGCATACATATAGACCAATGGAACAGAATAGAGAGTCCAGAAATAAATTCTGGTATATATGATCAAATGATTTTTGACAAAGGTGCCAAGACCATTCAATGAGGAAAAGACAGTCGTTCAGCAAGTGTTACTGGGAAAACTGCATATCCACATGCAAAAGAATGAATTTGGACCCTTACCTAACACCATGTTTAAAAATTAACTCAAAATGGATCGAAGACCTAAATGTAAGACCTAAAATTATACAACTCTTAGAAGAAAACATAGGGCAAAAACTTCACGACACTGGATTTGGCAATAATTTTCTGGATATGACACCAAAGACATAGGCAACAAAAGAAAAACAATTTGGACTCTAAGAAAATTTAAAATCTTGTGCCTCAAAAGACAATATCCTCAGAGTAAAAAGGCAACCCAAGAATGGGTGAAAATATTTGCATCATATATCTGATAAGGTATTAATATCTAGAGTACACTGAGAACTCCTAAAACTCAACCACACACACAAAAACCCAACCCAATTCAGAAATGGCCAAAGGTTTTTAATAGACATTTCTCCAAAGAAGATATACAAATGTCCAATAAGCACATGAAAAGGTGCCCAAAATCGCTAATCATTAGGGAAATGCATATCAAAACTACAAAATACCACCACACACACATTAGAATGGCTACTATCCAAAAAAAAACAGAAGATAAATGTCGGTAAAGATGTGAAGAAATTGGAACCTTGAGCACTGTTGGTGAGAATATAAAATGGTACAGCCCCTGTGGAATACAGGATGCCAGATCCTCAAAAAATTTAAAAATGAAATTAACACATTATGCAACAAGTCTACTTCCGGGTACATACACAAAAGAATTGAAAGCAGGGTCTTGAAGAGATATTTGCACACTCATGTTCATAGCAGCATGATCATAGTAGCAAAAATGTGGAAGCAACCCAAGTGCCCATCAACAGGTGAATGGATAAGCAAAATCTCCCATATTCATGCAATGGAATATTATTCAGCCTTAAAAAGGAAGGAAATTCTGACACATGCTACAACATGGATGAACCTTGAGGACGTTATGCTAGGTGAAATAATCCAATCACCAAAAGATAAATTCTGTATGATTCCACTCACATGAGATACTTAGTGGTCAGAATTACAGAGACAATGTAGAACGGTGGTTGCCAGACAGTAGAGGGAGGGGAATGGGAGTTACTGTCTGATGGACGTAGAACTTCAGCTTTACAAGATGAGTTATGGAGAGGGACAGTGGCGATGGTTGCACAATGTATTTAATACCACTGAACCATACGCTTTAAAATAGTCAAGATGGTAAATATTATGTGTACTTTACCACAATGAAAAAAAAAAAGCAACCATCAGATGCCCTGTAATCCGTCATTCCCCAGGGTCTTATCCCTGTATTTATTTCCTGTTTATCCCCTAATGTAGTCCCAACCACCCACCCCTTGCAGCCCTCCCAAACTGTGCTGTGACTTTACAATGTTTGGTCCATCACCAGCAAATTGCCCACACCTTCACCTGTACTTCAGGGGTCCACAGACCTTCTCTGCAAGGGGCCGGAGAGTAAATGTTTTAGGTTCTCTGGGCAGACTGTCTCTGTCCTCGCTACTCGACTCTGCCCTTCTAGGGAAAAGCAGCCACAGACAGCGCGAAAAGGAAAGGCCTAGGAGCAGGCAGGGCTGACCCCTGACCCTCTCACAGAGCAGCTGGGAAAGTGAGCTGACAGGTGTAACGCTGCTCCGTGGACTGTACAGTGCGGATCACCTGGGAGGAGCCGGCAGCAGAGGCTATGGTAATAAAAATCCTGCTCAGAGCCTCCGCCAGCAGAGAGTGCTTCCCGACGGGAAAGGACGGGACCCGGCGGAAGGACGGGGCCTGGGTTCCGACGGGGGTTCCGCCAATGGCCGCCTCCTGACCCACGCGGAGACGCTGGTCCTTCCAGAGCGAGACGGGACGGTCCAGGCCACCTGTGCGGAAGGAAGCTCAGCCCCGCCCCCGAGCGTCCCACCCCTTTGCCTCCGCCCTCGGGGCCCCGCCCCCATAGCCGGGCCTGCGTGCTTTGCGTCCAGCCCCGCCTCCAAGAGTCCCGCCCTTCTGTCTCTCTCCCGGGGCCCCGCCCCCAGAGCCGGGCCGGCGTGCTTTGCGTCCCGGCCCCGCCCCCAAGAGTCCCGCCCTTTTGCCTCCGCCCTCTGAGCCCCGACCCCGGAGCCGGCAGGTGAGCTTTGCGCCTGGCCCGGTCTCACCCTGCGCACGTGCTCGGCGTCCTGGGCTGCTGCGGAGGCGGAGGTGAGCGCGCGGAGCGGGCCGGGCTGACGTGCGGCTGCGGGCGGGCTCCCTCGGAGGTGTGTTCCAGCCGCGGGGCGTAGCCTAGGGGTTGGAAGTGGAGTGAGGGTCCTGCGGCCCCTTCTCGCCGGGCTGCCCGCAGGATGGGCGGCACCACCCCCCAGGCCTCCTTGGAGCGCGCGGCCTTGGCGCTGGTGGGCCTGGGGGCGTTGGGACCTTCGCCTGGCACCTTTCTTCCCCGGCCTCAGTTTCCTCGTTGGCGAAAAGGCCCAAGTGATGTGACTCCTCAGGACTCTGCTGCCCCCTTGTTTGCAGCAATCAGTTTGCTGATTAAACACTTCTCGGACAGGAGAACAGGGAGCTTCAGCGAAAGTTAAATAATTGTGAATTTTTACTGAAATATTTTCGGATGAAATAATAGGATGCCCCGAATGTGTTTCAAAATAAACCAGTTGGAGGGGAGTATGTGTGGGATTAGAGGCAAAGCAAGACTGGCCATGACTTGATAGACTGAAGTTGGTTTATGATGTACTATTTTGTCCACCGTTCTGTATGTTTGTAATTTATCATCAGAAATACTCTATAATGAAAAATCTGCTGTGGACGCCTGTGTTCAAATACTGGGCCTGTATTAGTCTGCTAGGGCTGCAGTGACGAGAACTGGGTGAGAGACATGTCTTTCAAGGTGTCAGCAGGGCTAGTTTCCTCTGAGGCCCCTCCCACTGGCTTGTAGATGGTCACCTTCTGGCCTGTGTCTTCATGGTCCGTCCTCTGCGCCTGTGTCCTAGTGTCCTGTTCTCATAAGGACACCAGTTATATTGGATTAGGGCTCATCCTAATGACCTAGTTTTAACTTAGTTGCCTCTTTAAAGATCCTATCTATGTCTAAATACAGTCACATCCTGAGGTCCTGGGGGTTAGGACTTCAGCATATGAATTTGGAGGGACACAATTCCGCCCACAGCATGGCCGCTTTACGTTTGGGATTTTGACCAGTTAGCCTGTCTGTGCCTCGGTGTTCCCTGGTGTAATGAGTCACAGAGGTGTAAGGAGTCCGTCATTAAATCATGTCTGCAGCACTCTCAGAAGTGTGTCGAACACGTAGTAAGACTGAGTGAGTGGAACATGCTTCATGTGTCCTGGGATCGTGCTCAGTAGGGGTGGGTGGTGGAGTGAGGGGTTGGTTGCTTGGTGCTGTGCCTAGCCAAGGGCATCAAAGTTGTAATCACAGCCATTTCCTCAAGGGTGTCTGCTCCTTGCTGGGCACCGATTGTTGCGTGTGTGTTCACTGACAGCACAGACACCCTCTGGTGGGCCGCTGTCACATGCCCATCTGACCCGTGGGGAAGGCGATGCAGAGATAGGGCTGGAGCCTGTGCTCTGACTACCGTGCGTGCGTATCGCCTCCGTTAAAGAGGATGTGGCCCTGGGGGTGTTCAGTCTGCAGGTAGACCCGAGGAGCTGTTGGCTCACTTCTCTTTCTCTTGGCCCAGGTTTACAGAGGTGGCAGCCCTCATGGCAGGTCCCCTGTGGCGGGCCACAGCCTTTGTGCAGAGACACAGGACGGCCCTGTTGGTGGGTTCCTGTGCAGGCCTGTTTGGGGCTCAGATCTCGTACCACCTCTTCCCGGATCCTGTGGTCCCGTGGCTGTACCAGTACTGGCCTCAGGGCCAGCCAGCCTCCCTGTCCCCAGAGCTGCAGAGCCTGTTCGAGGAGGTGCAGCAGGATATCGGGGTCCCCTCGGGCCACCGCTTCAAGGCCTTCACCACCTTCACCTTCCAGCCTGTGAGCGCCGGCTTCCCGAGACTCCCTGCCGGGGCCGTGGTGGGCATCCCCGCCAGCTTCCTGGGTGACCCAGTGACCAACGCTGACCGGCCCGTGGTCGTCCACGGGCAGCGAGTGGACTGGCAGAGCCCAGTGGGTGCCCGGCTGAGAGATGCCCTGACTCTGTCC
Organism: Delphinus delphis; assembly: GCF_949987515.2. Lineage (NCBI taxonomy): Eukaryota > Metazoa > Chordata > Mammalia > Artiodactyla > Delphinidae > Delphinus > Delphinus delphis. Next base: position 115,150,004 of record NC_082689.1, on the reverse strand, counting down.
CACGACGCCCAGAAGTTCGCCTTGGCCAGGGAGGTGGTGCACCTGGAGAGCGGGGCGGCCGCCCTGCAGGCCCTGCCAGCCCCCGCCTGCCTGGTGGGCACCTGGGCTCTGGGCGTGGGAGCCAAGCACGCCCTGGGGCTCTACGGAGGCCCCATGAACTTGCGAGCCGCCTTCAACTTGGTGGCGGCAGTGGCGGGCTTCGTGGCCTATGCCTTGTCCACGGACTCTCTCACTCACTCCCTGGAAGCCTGGCTGGACCGCCGCACGGCCTCGCTGTCCGCAGCCTATGCCCGGGGCGGGGTGGAGTTCTACGAGAAGGTTCTGTCGGGCAACCTGGCCCTGCGCGGCCTCCTGGGCCGGCCCGGAGAGAAGCTGTACACGCCCAGCGGGAACGTGGTTCCCAGACACTGGTTCCGCATCAAGCACCTGCCCTACACGGCCCGCCGGGACTCGGTGCTGCAGGTGTGGAGGGCGGCGCTCAGCCCCCGCAGCCCCTGAGGGCCTCATGGCAGGGGGGGTTCCAGATGGAGCAGGTACCACCCCGCCCTGGACTTGGGGGGGGTGTAGGGGGGAGGGGCGCTCCTGGGGCCTCTGCGCCCGCAGCCCGGTGTCAGCAGACCTGCCGGCTGTGGAGCTCAGCAGCCCAGATTCTCCCCCCCTGGGCCTGACGGGGAGAGAAGGTGTTGCTGGAACCCAGCAAGACCTCCTGGTAGGAGCGCTGGCCGAGGGAGGGGAAGGAACAGGCCTGCGAAGCCGAGGCCCTGCAGTCAGGAGCCTGGACGCGCAGAGCACAGAGCGGGCTTGGGGAGGAGCTGCGGTGAGGGACGATGGGGGCGAGGCGAGCGGGGCTCGCCGGGAGGTGAGGAGGGCGGAGCGGGACAGGTGGGCAGTGGGCCAGGCCTGGTGTCCCACTTGGGACCCAGCGGAGGCTGCGGCCTTGCCCGCTTGTCTGCCTCCAGCCCTCTGGATAAAGCAGACCCCACTTTTTGTTTTCCTATTTTATCTTTTTATTTTATTTTTTTAACGTCTTTATTGGAGTATAATTGCTTTACAATGGTGTGTTAGTTTCTGCTGTATAACAAAGTGAATCAGCTATATATATACATATATCACCATATCTCTTCTTTCTCGTGTCTCCCTCCCTCCCACCCTCCCTATCCCACCCCTCTAGGTGGTCACAAAGCACCGAGCTGATCTCCCTGTGCTGTGCAGCTGCTTCCTGCTAGCTGTTTTACATTTGGTAGTGTATGTATGTCCATGCCACTCTCTCACTTCGTCCCAGCTTACCCTTCCCCCTCCCCGTGTCCTCAAGTCCATTCTCTATGTCTGCGTATTTCTTTTTTTTTTTCAGTACGCGGGCCTCTCACTGTTGTGGCCTCTCCCGTTGCGGAGCACAGGCTCCGGACGCGCAGGCCCAGCGGCCATGGCTCACGGGCGCAGCCGCTCCGCGGCATGTGGGATCTTCCCGGACCGGGGCACGAACCCGTGTCCCCTGCATCGGCAGGCGGACTCTCAACCACTGCGCCACCAGGGAAGCCCTATGTCTGTGTCTTTATTCCTGTCCTGCCCCTAGGTTCATATCCTTTTTTTTTTTTTTTTTTTTTAGATTCCATATATATGTGTTAGCATACGGTATTTGTTTTTCTCTTTCTGACTTACTTCACTCTGTATGGCAGACTCTAGGTCCATCCACCTCACTACAAAATGACTCAATTTCGTTTCTTTTCATGGCTGACTGATTGTATATATGTGCCACGTCTTTTTTATCCATTCCTCTGTCGATGGACACTTAACGTTGCTTCCATGTCCTGGCTATTGTAAATAGAGCAGCAATGAACATTGTGGTACATGACTCTTTTTGAATTATGGTTTTCTCAGGATATATGCCCAGTAGTGGGATTGCTGGGTCTTATGGTAGCTTTTTTTTTTAGTTTTTTTAAGGAACCTCCATACTGTTCTCCATAATGGCATTCCCACCAACAGGGCAAGAGGGTTCCCTTTTCTCCACACCCTCTCCAGCATTTATTGTTTGTAGATTTTTTGATGATGGCCATTCTGACTGCAGACCCCACTTTTGACCCTTGGGCAGGAGACCCCAGCAGGAAAGGTGAGGAGGGTTGTGATGAGCAAGCCAGGCTCACTTGGTCATTTATGTGTTCTTTTTTTTTAAATATTTATTTATTTATTTGGTTGTACCGGGTCTAGTTGTGGCAGGTGGGCTCCTTAGTTGCAGCACGTGGGCTCCTTAGTTGTGGCACACGAACTCTTAGTTGCAGCGTGCATGTGGGATCTAGTTTCCTGACCAGGGATCGAACCCGGGCCCCCTGCATTGGGAACACGGAGCCCCATCCACTGTGCCACCAGGGAAGTCCCTCATGTGTGCTTTTTTTAAAATTTATTTTATTGAAGTATAGTTGATTTACAATGTTGTGTTAATTTTTGCTGTACAGCAAAGTGACTCAGTTACACATATATACATTCTTTTTTTACATTCTTTTCCATGATGGTTTATCACAGGATATTGAATATAGTTCCCTGTGCTCTACAGTAGGACCTTGTTGTTTATCCGTCCTATATGTTTAATAGTTTACATCTGCGAATCCCCAACTCCCAGTCCTTCCCTCCCCCAGCCCCTTCCCCTTGGCAACCACAAGTCTGTTTTCTATGTCTGTGTGTATATTTCTGTTTTGTAAATAAGTTCACTTGTATCATTTTTTTAGACTCCACATATAAGTGATATCATATGGTATTTGTCTTTCTCTGTCTGACTTACTTCACTTAGTATGATATTCTCTAGGTCCATCCATGTTGCTGCAAATGGCATTATTTCATTCTTTTTTATGGCTGAGTAGTATTCTATTGTATGTATGGACCACATCTTCTTTAGCCATTCATCGTCAATGGACATGTAGGTTTCTTCCATATCTTGGTTATTGTGGATAGTGCTGCTATGAATATTGGGGTGCATGTAATCTTTTCAAATCAGAGTTTTCTCAGGGTATGTGCCCAGGAGTGGGATTGCTGGATCGTATGGCAACTCTTAGTTTTTTGAGGAGCCTCCATACTGTTCTCCACAGTGGCTGCACCAATTTACATTCCCACCAGTAGTGTAGGAGGGTTCCCTTTTCTCCACACTCTCTCCAGCATTCGTTATTTGTAGACTTTTTAATGATGGCCATTCTGACCAGCATGAGGTGATACCTCGTTGTAGTTTTGATTTGCATTTCTCTAATTATTAGTGATGTTGAGCATCTTTTCATGTGCCTCTTGGCCATCCATATGTCTTCTTTGGAGAAATGTATATTTAGGTCTTCCACCCATTTTTTGATTGGGCATCTTTTCAAGCCATTCATGTATTCTTTTTGTTGGTGGTTATGTTTTCCCTGGAAGAGTTGAATAATTCAGGCCTGGTGCCAGTGTAACTCGGGACAAAGGGATTAAGCCACACCCAGGAAGGGCACAAAGCCAGCCCAGGAGGCCCACTCAGAGGCCGGGCGGTCCCTGCATAAGACTGTGGATGGAGAGAGCAGGCAGGGGTGGCCTGATTCCTGCTGGGTCCTTGACCGTGATCTGGGCTCAGCACTCTGGCCCCATTCTGGGTGAGCCTTGGGGTCCCCGCCCTGGGCCCCGGCAGACGGGTTTCTGAGGGCAGAGCATCCGCTCTCCCAGGGCCTGCTCTCAGTAACGCAGGAGCCGGGAGGAGGCCGGCGTTCCTGCTACTCCGTCCAGGTGGGAGGGTAAGGGGCCCCAGCGTGGGTGGGGCGGGGAGGCGACCCCCTGAGACGGCCCCTTAGTTGGCTCCGTCTACCCCAAGTCACCAACTTTGTCTCCACTCAGGGGCTGTTCCCAGACCTCACACGCTTCCCGTGGCCCAGCCCCAAACCTGGGCTGGCCGCGAGCCCCGACTCCCGGGCATCCGCGCAGCCCCGCATCCCGCGCAGCCCTGCCATCTGGCTCAGGCCGGTCCACTCCCAGGCAGAGCTCTCCCGCCGCAGCCCTGGCAGGCAGCTGTTGCTAAGAACCTGCTCTGGGCTGGACCTCCCCCCACCCACCCCTCCATCCCACCTCGTGTCTAAACCAGGGCCCGGCCTCGTGATGTCCCTGCCTAGCGGCTCCCGGCTCCATCCCTTGCCCTCCCCAAGCTAGGTCCCCTGTCCTAGCTTCCCAACTTGGGACGCTTTCCAAGGGCACGGCCTGGCCCCGCTCTTCCATGGTTGCTGACTTCATTGGGGAAACCAGGACACTTGTGGGTCCCTTTCTTTCCTATAGAGCACAGATCAGTTCTCAGAGCACCAGGGACCCCAAGAGGCTTTAGGGGAGGCTGACCCCCCGAAATTCTGTGGTATTTTGTGCCCCTACAGGCGGTTCAGGGTCGATCCCAGAAAGGCTTTGAAGCTGGGCCAGGTGGCAGGAATTTACCCTGTAAATGCTGCCCTGCGCGTTTCCTTCTCAGACGCCTGCTGCAGACCTTAGTCATCAGGCTCTGCATGGGACCCCAGAGAACGCTGTTCTAGTGTGTTATGCCCCACACACATTCATGGTTCTCGGAGCTACATCAGCACGCAGGTACTCCCCCCTTCCCCCGACACGGTCAGAATGCGGGGAAGGGAGTCCCAGGGTCCCGGTGCTGGCACTGGCCCTGACCCTAGCAGGCTCCACTGCCTCTGTCCCCACCAGCCACTGTCCACGATACAGGGCCGCGTGCAGCACGCCTGGAGCTGGGCACATGCATGTGGGCTCCTGGTCTCCACGTGTGCACGTGTCAGAGGCTAGGTCCCAGATGGGTGCGTGGTCCCCACCCCGTGAGACCTCCTGCCTGTTGCATCCCCGGAGTCACGTTTATGGGGCCTTTATTGGGCACCAGACACTGTGCTAGGTTCTTAGAGGTATTTTCGTAAATTTACGCCCAAATTGGAACATGTAGTTGGTAACATCCTTTTGATTTTGCAGGCAAGCACATAGCACAGAAAGGTGAAGAAATTTTCCCCAAATCTCAGAGCTTTGTAAGTGGCAGAACCAGGATTTGAAGCTGGCAGTCCGGCCCCAGATCCCGTTCTCACAGCCCTGGACCTGTTGATCCTGAGGGCTCCATGGTGCAGACTTGTCCTGTGGCCTCTCTAGCCTTTCTCCCCATGCCACTGAGGGGTGACTTTGCAGCCTCCCCTCTTTTATCAGGAAAAAATGGTCCCGAGCCGAGCCTTCTGGAACTTCCAGGGGAGACCCTTCCAGCTAGCTGAAGAGGGGCCGCCCAGTCCATCATGCCTAGGGCTGCTGTGGGGATGGGCAGAGGGGAGGGCTGTTACAGAGCCTTAGGAGGCCCCAGCTGAGGAACGGGTGCTCAGGAGGTGGAGAACACGGTGGGGGGGGGGGGGGCGCAGCCGGGGCGGGCTCAAGTCCTGGTCCTGCCGCTTTCGCGAAGTGACCCCAAGCAAGGGACTTCACACCTCTGGTCCTGAGTTTCCTGTCTGTACAATGCGGACATTAATGTGTATCGTGCAGCATTCTTCTGACAAGGAAAGTAAAATAAAACTTGCAAAATGTGAATCCCAGACAGGGTTTACAGTAAGCTTTAAAAGAAGATTGGTTCCTAAATGTTAGTGCTTTTAAGCGGTCCAGGTAGCAGGGTGTTCAGGTCTTGCAGTTGTGCCCAAATACCAGCAGTTTCTTGTGGCTGGAACCTTCCCAGGGAGCCCTCACCACCTCACACAGGGCTCCACTTCAAGCTCTCAGAGCCGCGGTGGGGGCAGGTCCCTACCTTGCCCTCAGCTGACGCCTTTTGGGAAATTACTCAGCAGCAGCTGAGAGCAAAGGACCCAGGGGGCCCTGGGGAGACAGCAAACGGGAGAAAAGGGCATTAAAATAGGAGATGGTGGGCTTCCCTGGTGGCGCAGTGGTTGAGAATCTGCCTGCTAATGCAAGGGGACACGGGTTTGAGCCCTGGTCTGGGAGGATCCCACATGCCGCGGAGCAACTAGGCCCGTGAGCCACAACTACTGAGCCTGCACGTCTGGAGCCTGCGCTCTGCAACAAGAGAGGCCACAATAGTGAGAGGCCTGTGCACCGCGATGACGAGTGGCCCCTGCTTGTCACAACTAGAGGAAGCCCTCGCACAGAAACGAAGACCCAACACAGCAAAAATAAATTAATTAATTAATAAAGTCCTACCCCCAACATCTTCTTTAAAAAAAAGTAGGAGATAGTGGGGTTTCTTTAATTGAAGTCTAGTTCATTTACAATGTTGTCTTAATTTGCACTGTACAGCAAAGTGATTCACTTTTATATATATACACATTCCTTTTCATGTTCTTTTCCACTATGGTTTATCACAGGATATTGAGTATAGTTCCCTGTGCTCTGCAGTAGGACCTTGTTGTTATCCATTCTCTGTGTAATAGTTTGCATCTGCTCATCCCAAACCCCCAGTCCATCCCTCCCCCAGCCCCCTCCCCCTTGGCAAACACAAGTCTGTTCTCTATGTCTGTGGGTCTGTTTCATAGATAAGTTCATTTGTGTCATATTTTAGATTCCACATATAAGTGATTTCGTATTTGTCTTTGTCTGACTTCACTTAGTATGAGAATCTCTGGGTCCATCCATATTGCTGCAGATGGCATTGTTTCGTTCTTTTTTATGGCTGAGTGGTATTCCATTGTACGTGCACCACATCTTTATAAAATGGGAGATGGTCTTTTACACCTACTACACAGGTAATGTTTAAATCCTAGAACCTCTGGATGAGTGAGGGTGTGGTAAAGTCGGTACAGCGTGTGCCCTTGGTGACACTGTAGGAAGCAGCCTCCAGGGTGGCCCCCAGTGGTCTCTGCTCCTGCTGTTCTCAGCCTGTGTCATCCTTTCCTCTTGCTCTTGGTTTAAAACAACAGAATAAGGCAAGTGTGATTATGTTACAAAAGACTGTGGCTTCCGTCTTACTAGCAGACTGTTAATCTTCTCAGACACGTGCTTTGATGAAGCGTCTTGCTGCGCTGGACAGGCCCACATGGCTCAGAAGTAAGGGCGGCCTCTGAGCCACAGCTGGCGGAGCAGTGAGACCCTCAGTCCAGCAGCCCACAGGGAGCTGAATCCTGACAACAGCCGTGTGAGCTTGGAAGAAAATCCCTCCCCAGTCAGGTCTCAGATGAGACCCCAGCCTTGGCCGGTGCCTTCACTGCAGCCTGTGACACCCCGAAGCAGAGGACACAGCTAAGCTATGCCTGGATCCTCAACCCACAGAAATGCTGAGATGGTTGTCGTGGGTTATGTTAAGCCTTCGTTTTATGGTAATGTTTCATGCACAGTAGGTAACTGACCCACATGGTTAATTGACATACTATGTTTAGGAAGCAGTTTAGCAAAAGTTGACACGCCACATGGGTAACTTCAAACCTAGAAACTCATTCTAGAGCCATCATCCAGCAGAGACTAAATCAGATATGCCCAAAGATGTGCATAAGAGCACTACCTATAATATAAAAAAAATAGGGATAATGGAAATACTGAAAAATAGCGACTTAGGAAACTTTGGTTGGTATATTCATTTGTTGAATATTGGTCAGTCACTAAAAAGCATAAGTATGAAGACTATGGTAGAAACATGTAGAAATAGTCTAAATATCAAATGTTCTTAAAAATATGAAGTACAACATGCAAGAGGATTGCAATAATGTAAATATGGTAAAAGACCTGTAAGGAAATTTGCAAAATTTCTGTAATTCAAAATTTCATAAGAGAAAGTAATTCTGTAATGGTGGAATTTTGAATGGCTTTATTCATCAGTATATATATAAGGACTTACCTCTATAGCTGTATTAATATAGATGTGTATGAAGGCTCCCTCAGAGGGGTCCAAGGACCCACCCCCTCTCCCTGCATCAAGGTGACAGATCCTGGCATCACTGCTTTTGGCCTATATCCTTGGGGCGTGGCCAAGCTTCTGCCTGTCAGTTACCATGGCAATCAGGAAATGTGCTGCTCAGATCTGCTGTGGGAGCAGAATTGACTGACAGTCCCAGCTGCTGTTTCTCTAGATCCACCACCATGCTTTCACTGAGGCCGTGCCTCTCGCGGGCTGCTTTCAGGCAGGGGTTGATCCTGGTGCAGTACTCACGCAAGCCCATTCTGGTGAACTGTGGGACCCCTCCAGTGGTGGACTGTGGCTCAAGGACACCCTAGTGGCCTGGGCAGATCTTTCTTAGAACTGCTCTGAGGTCTGAGACCCTTCTACCCAGGCCTCCTTCCTTCCCCACCTCCTTCACAGATGTCAGCCCTGCTTTGTGGTTTCCCCAGCACACCTCTTACTCAGGTAATCCCGTCTCGGTGTCTCTTTCTCAGAGGATCTGAACTAACAGTTACCCCTCCCTCAGTCGGGTGCTCTGTGAGGCCCGGGGGGCGCACCCTGCCCTGTCTGCCTCTGGGGTTCGCAGACCTGCAGAAGTAAACCTGCAGTGACAATACGGTGCCGTGAAGGTTAGTGTGGAAGCACAAGGGAGGGTGCCTAACTCAGCCTGGGCTGGAAGTGGCCAGAAAGGACTCCCCAGAGGAGGGGCCCCTGTTGCTGAAACCCTCAGTGTACGTTGAAAGAACCCAGTGCTGATAGTTAATATTAAATATGTATGTAACACAGATGTGCCAAACCCTTTACATGTGTTAATTCACGTAATGCCTGCGACAGTCCTCTTATCCCCATTTTACAGATGGGAAGATCCAGGCATAGACAGATGAAGTGGTTTTCCTCCAGCCAGTGCTAGACTTGGGGTCTGAACCCAGGTGGTCTGGCCCTAGAGGTTGTGTTCTTAGCCACTGGACCATGTTAGCCAGAGACAGGCTATGGGAATAGCTAGAAACAAAAGCTAGAAACAAGACAGTTTGTGTGGTTTTTGTGTCAGCCAGAGCCCAACTGGGAGACTGAAAGCCCACAGTAATTTGAACAGGGAAAGCTTAACATGAAGAATTATTATTGTTGACAGTGGGTTGAGAGGCCCAGGCAGGAGCAGAGAGACCAGTTTGCGGGGCGGGGGGCGGGGAGGCACTGTGATACCAGAGGAGACATGAGGCTGGCTTGAACTTGGCAGTGGAGGTGGAAAGAGTCAAGACTCAGACTACATTTAGGAGGCAGTATGGGTGAAATTCGGTGATAGACTGGGTCTGGGGGGTGTGGCAGAGGAAGGTCAGAGGTCAAGGGTCAGGAATGTCTCCTGGGTTCCAGGTTGATAGATGGGTGACTGCGGTCTGCCCTTCTCTCTGCTGCAGAGCTCACAGACACTGGATCCCATTCTCCTCCTGTCTCCTGGACATCCCTCCTTCCTTATTGATTATGCCTCCTTGGAAACGCAGTTTTGTTGTTAATGATGATGATGGTTGTGATGATGGGGATGATGATGGTTGTGATGATGGAGATGATGATGATGGAGATGATGGTGGTGATGATGATGGTGGTGATGATGATGATGATGGTGGTGATGGTGGTGATGATGGTGATGGTGATGATGGAGATGATGGTGGTGATGATGGTGGTGATGATGGTGATGATGGTGATGATGGTGGTGATGGTGGTGATGGTGGAGATGATGGTAGTGATGATGATGGTGGTGATGATGGTGATGATGATGGAGATGATGATGGTGATGATGGTGGTGGTGATGATGATGCTGGTGATTGAAGCCTTTCAATGCACTGGGAGCTTGAGAGTTCCCAGATTGAGGCAGCACCCACAGATTGTTCAGAGCAAAGGCCAATGGGGATGAGTAGCTGTGCCCATAGGCTTGATCCTGCTGATCCAGCAGGCCTGGGGGACACAAGCTTATCTTTTGCAGTTCCTGGGACCACCTGGACTCAAAACCATCCTGACTCTGGACTTCCTCCAGTCCCACCCCCGTACAGCCTTTGTTCCCCAGAGGGCCCTCTACAAGTCAGAGGTAAACTGCATCAGTGGATCGACTCATGCTGTCACCCACCTGCACATACCCCTCCCCCGACCTGCTGCAGAGACAGTTGCCCCTGCTGGGCACTGCCGACCTTGTCAAGGGCTGGAGGGTGCTCAGCTGGGGCCAGAGCCTACGTGGAGGGAGGGAGGGGGCCGGGCATCCGCACGCTGCACAGACAGCAATATCATTGCTTTATAGTCAGACCCTCTGTATTGATAGACTTTACTGCTGTCACCAAACAAGACCAACCAGAGTCTGATACCTTGACACTGACCCTTTGACCGGCTAGTTCAACACAGACATTTCCAGCATGACTGTAATTAGGCTCTCACACAGCACAATCTGGTGGACGCTCTGTCTCTGCTTTCTGGCTCGGTTTTCCAAGCACTCAATATCAGTTTTGAATTTTCCCTACATTGTCCACACGTGGATCCTAGGCCTTTTCCCCAGCAGAGGGTCTCCCTCACTTTCCTGGGTCGCTGAGCTTACCTGCCCTGAGCTGGTCCCCTTCAGAGCTGAGCACACCAGCTGGAGGCCCCTTCTGGTTCCCACTGCTTGTGCGCAGCCCTGTGGCCTGAAATAAGTATGTCTTTGTCGATGTGCTTAGGTAAGAAAACATGGGAATCAGGGTCCTGGGAGACTGGGGTCGACGGGGGGGGGCCTCGGCCAGGGGCTGACCCTGCAGGTGCATCTCCAGGAAGCCTTTAGCCTCAGGACCAGCCCAGAACCTGGTTGTGCAGCTTACTACCACGGGCACATTACTTACCTTCTCCGTACCTTGGTTTCCCGTCTGTAAATGGGAATAATGGCAACGCCCATCTCCTGGAGTTGTTTTAAGAGGTTAATGAGTTGGTACTTGTAAAGCACTTCGAACAGTGCCTGGCACAGAGTTAAAGCTAAGGAAGTGCAGGATGACTTGTATTCCCCGAGATGCCACGCGGAGCCTTTGGAAACGCCTCCGGTGGTTGTGATGGGGGTCGGGCTGGCAGTACTGCCCTGCACAGAGCTCTCACCCCCCGGCAGAGCCTCATTCGTGTGTCTGACACCTCCACCAGCCCCCGGCCTCTCTAGGGGCAGCCACCGGGCCACCCCAGCCTTTATTCCCTGGACCTGACATCGTCTTCGGGGTTCAGGAAGTGTTGGCCAAATCCAGGACTGAGTCGCGACTGGCGGGAAGGCCTGTGACAAACGGGCAGACAGACCCCAGCGGCGCTGGCCTGTGAGGGTTGGCTCAGCCCGCGTTTCTCAGGGGTGCACGGGGGAGTGGCTGCTGAGCAAGGCATCTAAACCCCAGTCTTGTCGCCTCTGGATAAAGCACCTCCAAAGCGGGCCCAGTGCCTTCGGACACTGCTCCCAGCGGCAGCTGAAGGCTGCCTCGGCATCAGCCCGCAGGTCTGGACCGGCTGACTGCCCTGTGCGGGCGCCTGCAGAGGGAGGGTGTCCCAGGCCTGAGACCTGGACTGGGCCCCTGCCGAGGAAGCTTGTCAGATGCCCCGGGTGGCAGAGGGGCACATCTCAGAGCCCCAGTGGGAATCAGGCCAGAGCTGCGCCCCCCCCCCCCCGCGCCGCCCCTCCTGCAGACCCAGCGCTTCCCCGCCTCCAGCTCCTGTCCAACCCGTTTTGGATCTGGGCCCTAAGGCTCCCCCTGCAGGCCGAGCGAGTGCCAGGAGCCATCTGCTGCGTAAGCCTGCGGGCTTGCAGACACACCAATTGATTCTGGTTTGCCCCCTGATGAGGTCTTCAGTTGAGCCAAGGTATCAGAGGCTACGTTAACCTGAGGAGTGCAGGGGAAGGGCGGGGGCAAGAAGCCCAGGGACAGCTGAGGCAGCCCAGCAGGCAGGAGGCCTGTGAGAGCACGAGGCCCACGGCCCCCTGCCCCTGCCTGGCCTGACGCTGGGCCGGCCCTCCGCAAAGCTGGCAGAGCCCCCTGGCTTCCCCAGGGCCTGGCGGGCAGTCGTCCCCTAGGCCTGCCCTGTCCAGTCCCCCGTGGAGCTCCCTCCACAGATCAGTATCACCCCCGCACGTAGGAAGCAGCCGCTCCACTCCGGCTGTTGCCTTACATTATCTACTTAAATGACCGCAACCCCCTTAAAGAGACGCAGGATTACGCCCCTGGTCCAGTTGGGAAGCAGCGGCTCAGAGAAGCTAGGGAACTTGCCCATGGACACACAGCTGTTGCTGGTGCAGCCACCACGGGCCCCCCGGAGCCCTGACATGATGCCTGTGCTGTTTCCTCTGTCAAGGCTGCAGCCTCACCGGGGAAGCAGGGATCACCCTGGGTTTCCACAGCTGGGACAGCAGCACCCTTTTGTGAAGCAGCAAAGCCTCCTGCAGACCCCAGGGAGCCCCAACCCCTCCTGGGACATCCGTGGTGAACAGATTCGGAGGAGTAGCGCGGGGGGCACCCAGGAACCCCGACTGGAGCATTTCAGTCGCCAGGTCACCGCTTTGTCCTCTGGGGATATGATGCTGGCCTGAGGTCTCTCTTTGAAACCCAGTCCCCCTAAAACCGAGTTCCCCTGCCGAGTTTATGAGTGATCTCTCAGTCCCGGACCTTATTCCCTCTCTCGTCTCCTCTGACCTCAATCCTGTGCTCACTGGACACCGAGCAATCAGAGTCAGATGAGAACAGTTGCTGTTGTCGGCAGTGTGATAGTGAACTCAAATTACCGGTGTAGACATCACCGCTGAGGTACACACGCAGGGTGTCTCTCCAGCACAAGATGAGCTCACACACCCGTCACTGCTGGGAGTGGGTTGTGCCGTGTGCATTTGTGTATCGCTGTGGCCGAGGTGCTGTCCCCACCTGCTCCCTCCCCCTTTGAGGGCGGCTGTGAGCCATGAGGGGTCGCTTCCCTGGGAAAGTATCTGACAGCCAGGGGTCTCCATCCCCCCTGTACCCAGCCCGCGTGGTTTTACAGCCCAGATTTGGGGGTTGTTACCACTGAATTAGGTCCTCCTTCCTGCCACTAGACCACACGGAAGAGCCCAACTACAAGAGTCAAACTCTCTTGGCTTAGACAGTTCATGTTCACTGGGGGTGCGAGGCGCTCATGAATAGGAGGTGAGGCTTCTGCTCACGGAAGCAGCCTGCAAATCCTGCAAATTCTTACCGCTCAGACCCTCACAGCCTGGTGTCAGCTGATGCCGCAAAGCCTTTCTGAAAACAAACGTCAAGAAGTGATTGTGCAAGACAGAGCCGCTAGAAATGCCTCGTTTATGGGTGTGTGAGAAGGTCTTTGTGCCTTTCTTTTTCTTCCATTGGAAGAGCATAAGCTCAACTAAGGTGACAGCCCTGGAATGCGAACAGAACCGGCCGGGTCCCCCCCGCCACCCGCCTTCACACCCAGCTCTGAAACGCTGAAAGCAGACTTGAGGGGCTGTCTTCCTGCACGCGGTTCGAGCACCACCCCCGCCCCGTTCCCATGGCAGCCTGGCACGTTCCACTGCACTCTTCACACTGCACCCCGTCTGGTCCCTTGTCAGTCTGTCCCAACTGGGCTGTGAACGCCTGGCGCCTGGCGAGCGGGGCGAGCCTTCCTGCCTCTCGGCCACCTGGCTGAGCACCTGGCAGGCTCTAGGTGGGAGCGGGGATGGGCAAGAGTGGAGAGGCCAGAGGAAGCCCCAAGAGGGGAGGACCCCCTGTGGGCCTGAGGGCCACCACACCCCAAAGCATTTACCGAGCACCCTGGGTACCGTCGCAGTGCATGGCTCTGGGGAAAAGTCCAGGTTCGTAAGATGCAGGCATCAGCTTACAAACACTTGCACGTGTTTTGAACTTCACACGCTGTCATGAGTAGATTGTACACAGTCAGCCTGTTTACCTGAGAAGAGAGTGGTTCTGCAGCGTTCACATGGGGTGTAACAGAAGGGGCGGGAGCCTTGGGCCACGCACGTGTTTTGAGTCCCCAGCCAGCCTCGGACCTGGCGGAGCTTCATCGCCCTGGTTTCTGGGGATGGGAGCTCTGCAGCCACACCCCTCTTACCGTGCCCCAGCCTGGCCTGGGACCTAGGACAGCAGGACTTGCCAGACAAGACGTGCACGGGTGCCCTGAGTCAGGAGTGGCCCAGGCCTGCACCACCTCACGCCCAGGTCCACAGAGCACCCTCCAGGGCCCAGCCGAGGAGGCAGGCAGCAAATACATGCAGGAGCCGGGCAGCCTGGATGGGGCGTGTCTGGAAATCCCAGGGCCCAGAGGTGAGATCCGACCCGAGGGGCCGTGCCCTGGGAGCTGGGGCTGGGTGGACAGCGGCTGAGTTCGTTGCTGAGAGCCCTGTGTGTCCTAGGACTGACCCGGGGAACCGTCAGTTGCCAGTATTGTCACCCGCCTCACGGTGACCACGGGGGTAGCCCGACCCTCCATCCATCAGCACACAGTTCTCAAGCCCTGACTATGCACCAGGCTGTGTTCTGGGCCCTGCAACCATGGCGATGGAGAAACATCCCTGCCTACATCCCACAGACAGTAAGCAAGGAACAGGCCGTCGTGGAGCCTGTGAGACCACGCGCAGGGCTGCTTGGGACAAGGAGGCAGAGGTGCCGGCTCGGGGGGTGAGAGTGGCCGAGAGAGGCCCGCACGGAGGAGGGGACCTTGGGGCAGAGCTGAACGGAGTGAGGGAGCCAAGTGGACACGGGGGTGGGGGGCGTTCCCAGCAGAGGTAGGGGCCGGGCCAAGGCCCGGGGGCAGGGGCGAGCCTGGCACGCCTGGGGCAGCAGGAATGGGAGATGCCGCGAGAGCCGAGGGGGGCGAAGCTCAGCACCCCCCCTCGCTGGGGCACCTTCGTTGCTCTGTGCTCTGCGCTCTGCGCTTGGAGTCAGCTGTCTTTGGCCAGGGAAGCAGCCTGCCTGGACGAAACTCCCCACGGTTGCCTGTGGCCTGAAGCGGCCACCTGCAGGCCGGTGCTGAGCACCTGGGGGACATCCAAAGGCGCGGCCCCCAGGGGTGCCCGTCTCACCCAGCTTGCGCTTGAATGGAACTGCCGCAAGCCAGGGAAACCACAGACTTGGAGGGGTGGAGGGCTTCTGCCCCTGCTCCGTCCGCCGCCTGCCTTGGTCACCAGCTCCATGTAACCCCGGGCTGTCTTCCTCACCTGCAGGCGTTTCCTCTGCAGCCTTCAGGCCTGCTCTCCGCCCCCAGTCTGTGCACTGCAGCCCTCCCCTTCCTGCCAGCCTGGGGGCTCCTCTGCGGGCAGCCTCCCGGTCTCTCTCCTTCTCCTGAGGTGCCTGTTTCGTCCCCTTGTACGCAAGCACCCAGCATTGCTGCCACTGCGGAGAGAATCTCTAGAAATTCTGGTTGAACAGCGGGGAAAAGAAGCTGGCTGTTGGCTCGCTGGTTCTGGTGACTGGACCTCAGGGTGGACGGAACCGGGAGATGGGGACACAGGCCATGGAAGGAGGGCGGGGACGGGAGGGGGCCGTGCAGGAGTCTGCAGTCTCCTGAGGTGATGCATCCCTGAGTCCGCAGTTTCCTTGTGCTGGCTGGGAGCCTGGGGGTCCCGCGGCGCTGGCCGAGGCGTCCCCAGACATTCAAACCAGGCTTGTCCACCTGGCGGGCATGCACGTCTGCATCTGCCAACAAGTAGCCTGTGGTCCCTGCTCATCTGTGCTCATTTATCCTCACAGCAGCACACAAAGCGGAAATTCTGGACTCCTCAGAGGTTACATGCCGGCCCACGTCACACCCGCCGCGGAGCCACGGCTCATGGGGCAACGTCAGCTGCAAAGACCAGAATTTCTTCTGGCTCCCCTCCCGGACTCAGTGTGTTCTTGGCTGGCCTCAGCCTGCAGCGGCTTGAAGCAGGGTTTCGGTTCCCGGCCAGAGATTGAGGTCGGGCCGTGGAGGTGAGAGCACCGAATCCAAGCCACCTGACCAGCGGTCAGTGACAAGGCCCTGGCCCTTCAGCTTTGCAGAAAAGAATTCCCACAAAGACAGAAGGTAGAGAAGCAAAGTGTTTATTAGGAGAAAAGAAGAGTGCAGTACGTGTGGATAGACACACGGGCGGGCTCAGAGAGTCGCGCCCTCGTGGCCATTTGAATCACTTTTATGGGGCATTTCTGCCGGGTTTCCTCTGGCCAGTCATCTCGCTCTGCCTGCCTCTGTGTCCGTATTTGTTTATCTCAGGGTCCTGGCCTGTGCGTGCGCATCTCTTAGCCGAGGCGGATTCCACCGCAGAGGCCTATGGGGAGTTGCCATCACCTACTGCGGGGCGGTGCCCCTCCCTTTTTGACCTCCAAGGAGCTTCCTAGCCGGGAATGTCTCCTTGACTTCGAGAATGAGGAGTATGTGGTCTCTTATCTTCTGTGGGGCAGGGCCCAGCCTCCTCTCTCGATTGTCCTGCTGATCTGGTCTTGGAGTATTGGTCCACAGGGCATGAATCTCCAGTTGCTTACCCTGGGGCGGCCCGTGGTCAGACCTGGCTCCAGGCGAGACTGAAGCACATGTTCAAGGTCTCACCGAAGGGCCCCAGCTCGCAGCAGGTCTCTTTTCTCCCTGCGCTCTTCTCTCTGCCGCTCACCTTCTCGGTCTCTCTCTTTCACGAGCGGATTCCCTCCTTGCTCTCCCTGGTCGTCTGAAGATGGCTCCTGACAGCAGGCACGGCCCTGCAGCTCAGAGCTCTAAGAGGGCAAGTCCCCTCTGCAGCCCCGACCCTACAGGAGGGGTGAGGGAGGGCAGGGACGCGGGGGGCGTGCCTTGGGAAACAGGCTCTCTCTTCCACCCCCTCCTTTACTCTCCTTCCGTGCTTCTCCCCATTTAGCCGCTGTGCCCCGGCCCTCTGGAAAGACAGGCAGATATACAGAGCAGAAAGCAGGATAAAAGCAGTCGCTTCCTCCCAGACCATTAGGGGAAGAGAGTCACTGGGAGCAGACAAAAGATCTGGGAGGAAACCACCAGGGAGTGGGAGCTGATTCCCTGCGGAGGAACTGGAGCGGAGGTGAGAGGCGGACCTTGGCCCTGGGCTGTGGCAGGACCAGCTGGGGCGGTGGGATGTGAGGGCAGAGCGGACCTGCCCTCATCAACCTGTGAGGCACTGGGTGTGGGGAGGGAAGAAGTTGAAAAGAGCTGAGCTTTTTCTTTTCCTTAGCTGTCCTTTCAGAAAGCCAGGTGCCCCTGTGAAGTGATGGAGCCGCAGGCGGATTCCCGGGAATCCAGAGGTAACCAGCGAAGGAGTCCGCTAGCAGGAACGTGGGCCCTCTCGGTGGGGACTCCCTGGGTGCTGCCTGCAAGGACAGATGACAGGAGGCGGCCCGGTGGCTGCACACCATCTGTCTTGGCTTCATGAGCATTCCCTCTTCCCTCTACCTGCCTCGAGGACATAATCCCAAGGAGAGGGCAGAGAGAAACCCTGAAATGATGGAAATCAGGTTGCTACAAATACTTGGTGAAATTGGAATTCAAAAACAGAGCAAAATAAATTTGCTCTTCTTGACCTGGGTCAGAGACAAGCAAAAACGCTGCAGGGAAAAGGGGCATAGATTACACTGGGGTGTTGGGGGTATGTGGACATGGAAGGCTTCCTGCAGGAGGTGAGGCTGGATCAAAAACTGAAGGTTCTTGGGACTTGAAGAACCTGGTGGCGCAGTGGTTAAGACTCGCGATCCCAGTGCAGGGGGCCAGGGTTCGATCCCTGCTCAGGGAACTAGATCCCACATGCATGCCACAGCTGAGAGTTCGTATGCCACAACTAAGGAGCCAGTGAGCCACAACTAAGACAGTTCTCGTCCCCAGGGGTGTGAATCCAAGCATCCCTCAGGTGCTCAGAGCCCTGTGGGAGCTCTTCAGGGGGCCAGTTCCAGGGCCCGCGCTCATGCCAGGGACTGTGCTCAAGGTGGCTGGTGCTTGGCGCCTGCAGGACCAGCGCTGGCAACGTTTCTCGCAGATGCCTGGCTGGCCGGCAGGGGGCGCAAGCTCGCCACAGCCCGGGGCCCAGGAGCCCCCGGGGGGAGCCGGGTGGGTGGAAGCCAGGATGCTGAGTCTCCTGGCATTTAATAGTCTTCGAGGGCCCACCCCAAGGCATCCCCCCCGCCCTCCCCGAGCGCTGAATCCAGCCCTGCGTTTTCTGAAGAACAGTTCCTTCAGGGGCCGCCCAGGCCTCCTCCTGACTCGTAATTCGAAAGGTAAGAGGTGATGACCCAGAGTGGTTTCCAGGGGTCCCGGGATGGCTGGGGAGTGTTCTCACCTGGGCTCTCCAAGCCTGCAGACTGTGGAGAGACCTCCATGAACTGAGTCACTTAACATGGCAGTTGTAGAAAAATAATTCCGGGCAAAGATGCTGGTTGTAGCAATTGAGCAGAGACCAATCTAAGTATCTTCTAATACTACTGCTGCTGCTACTACTAATAATGTCATAGACCGACCAAATGATGAAATAATTCTTAGCCATTGAGAACCCTGTCTTCCATGGAAGCAACCTAAGTGTCCATCGACAGATGAATGGATAAAGATGTTGTTCATATGTACAATGGAATATTAGCCATAAAAAGGAATGAAATAATGCCATTTGCAGCAACATGGGTGGACCTAGAGGTTATTATACTAAGTGAAGTAAGTCAGAGAAAGACAAATATCAAATGATATCGCTTATATGTGGAATCTAAACTATGACACAAATGAACTTATTTAAGAAACAGAGGGCTTCCCTGGTTGTGCAGCGGTTAAGAATCTGCCTGCCAATGCAGGGGACATGGGTTCAATCCCTGGTCCGGGAAGATCCCACATGCCACGGAGCAACTAAGCCCGCAAGCCACAACTACTGAGCCTGTGCTCTAGAACCCATGCTCCACAACAAGAGAAGCCACTGCAGTGAGAAGCCCGCTCGCCGCAAGTAGAGAAAGCCCGCGCGCAGCAACGAAGACCCAATGCAGCCAAAATAAATAAATAAATAAATTTATTTAAAAAATAAACAGAAACAGACTCAGAGACATAGAAAACAAACTTATGGTTACCAAAGGGGAAAGGGGGTGGAGGAGGGATAAATTAGTAGTTCGAGATTAGCTGATGCAAACTACTATATATAAAATAGATAAACAACAAGGACCTACTGTGTAGCACAGGGAACTATATAAGATATCCTGTAATAAACCATAATGGAAAAGAATATGAAAAAGAATATATATATATCTGAATCACTTTGCTGCTCTCCTGAAACTAACACAACATTGTAAATCAACTCTAAGAGCACTGTCTTCAAGAAATCTCTAATGACGTAGGATAAGGCTCATAATATCATATGCTAATTCTCCATGTGTCTTTCCAGAATCCGTTTCTGCTCTGCCCTGCACCCCAGTGCACTGCTTCATCCCAGTTCCCTTTGCTTCTGGCTGCAAGTCAGACACACCAGAGGGAGGCGTGGGAGGAGAGAGGCTGGGCAGGGTCTTCTCCACTCTCTCCTTGCCTCAGATGCCTCCAGGACTACAGCTCCCTCTGGGCAGCCCGTCTAAGTCTGCACCCTCTCTGGACTCTGATACCTCCATTTTCTTCTCTTGCCCTTTTGGCCCTGAGGGTGGTAAGAGCTCCCTGCTCTGGACAGCTCCTGGGGGCCTCAACATCCTCCGTTTGTTCCCTTAAAACGGAGGAGGTAAACTTGTCCATGTCTCTGCAAGTCGTCCTTCACTAAGCGGCTCTCCGTTTGAACCATCAGAGCAAATGCTTTTCCTGCCAGGGCTCTGAGTGACGCACATGTTAAGTGTAGAGAGAAGAATACAAAGCTTTGTACAGGAAAAAAAGGCCTGGTGCTTCATCTGCATCATTTCACTGCACCCTCACAGCCATGCAGCAGAATGCAGTCAACAGGAATGTCGACACCAGATTCAAATTTAGAAAGCGTTTGAAGGAACATTCTAATCATGCCTTTATGGAAGGGAAGAAGATGCTGACAAAGGAAAAGTGAAAAAGGCACACTAGATATGTATTCCGTTTTTATTTTTTAAAGTTTATTTATTTATTTATGGCTGCGTTGGGTCTTTGTTGCTGCGCGTGGGCTTTCTCTAGTTGTGGCGAGCGGGGGCTACTCTTCATTGCAGTGCATGGGTTTCTCATTGTGGTGGCTTCTCTTGTTGTGGAGCACAGGCTCCAGGCACGCAGGCTCAGTAGTTGTGGCATGCGGGCTCAGTAGTTGTGGTTCGCAGGCTCAGTAGTTGTGTCTCACGGGCTTAGTTGCTCTGTGGCATGTGGGATCTTCCCAGACCAGGGCTCAAACCCGTGTCCCCTGCGTTGGCAGGCGGATTCTTAACCACTGCACCACCAGGGAAGTCCCTATTCCATTTTTAAACTGCCATAAGTTACTACTAGATTGCAACTTTTAATGCATAATATTTTAACTCTTTTAAGAATGAGCCTCTGAGAAGAAGAGGGGGCCACGTGAGCTCAGATGACCTGATTTTTCCCAACACGATATTCTAACCCCACTTAGAATGGGAGGGACTGACTTAACTTCTTAGAATCCCAGCTGTACCGCTATGTGACGTTATGTAACTCTGTGCAGTGATGATATAAACCCCTGCCTCCAGGGTCACTGTGATGGTTGACGAGTCTGTGCTGTGAAGCGTCCGGCCCTGTGTCAGGTCACAGTGGGGACTCGGCTGCCTTGTCTGGAGTGGACTTACTGCAGCAGCTGCGTGGTGAAGAAGAGATGGGGTGCGAGAGGCAACGCTTCGTGCCGTGACCTACGGCTGGCACATAGCAGTGGCCCCTAATAAGCTGTTGACAAGTCAGTGGTGAACAGATGGATGCTGTGCCCAGATCTGCCCTCCCCAGGCTGGGTCCCAGCAGCACTGTGCAGCCGCCTCTGTTTCACAGGAGGGTCTTCATTCTCTAGGCCGCTGTATTGCTGTGTAAGGAATTTCCTCAGGCGGTGGCCTGGGACGTCATGGATTTATTATCTCGGACTTCTGGGCACTGCCCAGCTGAGTCTGCTGCTCAGGGACTCGCAGGCTGTGATCAAGGTGCAGGAGGGGCTGCACTCCTACCTGGACACTTGACCAGGGCTGGCCTCAGAGCCTCGGCCCGAACTGTCCACCGGCCTCAGTGCCTTGCAGGCTCATTCTGGTTGCTGGCAGAGCCCATCTGCTTAGCTGCAGGACTAAGGTCCTTGTTCTCATGCTGGCTGGCAGCGCGCGATCCTCTCGGCTCCTGGAAGCCGCCCACACTCCCTTGCCAAGTGGCCCTCTCACCACATGGCAGCTTCCTTCCTCAGAGTCACCACGAAGGAATCTCTCACTCCAGCCTGCTCAGAGCTGTGACTGTGTGTGTGTGTGTGTGTGTGTGTGTGTGTGTGTGTGTGAGTCTGTGTGTGTCGTGTGCACACACACATGTATGATCACTCTGCCGTATGATGTAATTTATCAGAGGACTGACAGCCCATCGCTTTTGCCATATCCTGTTGGTTAAAGGCAAGTCCCAGGTTCCGCCCGCACCCAGGGTGTGATTCACTGGGGGTCACCTTAGGGTGTGTGTGCCACACCTATCCCCTCAGAGTTCTGTTATCTGTTGTGATGAACAAATTTATGTATTTTCCTTCCACGTACACTATTTGCATTTTCCCCAGGATGTTCAGGAAGTAATTTCCTATCTCCAGATAACGTGATAACATCGGGTATCCTGGCAATGTTCGGACTGGTTTCCTTTGAGGCAGTGGAAGAGGTGGCCTCGCTACCAGAAGCCTTCACACTCTTCAGGGTCACTGCCCAGGTGGCCGTCCACTTGCCATATCAGTTCACCCATTTACTGGTTTATATTTCTTGAGCATCTGCTGTGCGCTTAGCATTGTACGCAGAGATAATGCTAGTCTCTTCCTGGGGAGCCGACTTCTTTACTTCCTTCTTTTCCTTCTGCTGAGTAAAAGCATATTCCTTTGCTTTCAGTCAAGATACGTGTTCAACCACAAATCACAGAAAGCCCAACAGTGACTTCAATAAGTAAGGATTGATTTTAATCACCTAACAAGAAGCCCAGGACCAGGCAGTCCAGGGCTGGTGCAGCTGCTCAAAGATGTCATCCTTGTCCCAGACTCCTTGCTCCAGCATCTAACTTAGTCTTCAAGGTCACAAGACTGCTACCACAGCACCAGCCATTGCATCCATATTTCAAACAGGAAGAAGCAGGAAAGGCAAAGAGACTGGCCTTTTTGTCCTAGAAGGATCACCCTTCCTCAGGACTTCCGCCTACATCACATAGGCCAGAACTCGGTCACATAGTCACTAGTAACTCCGAGTGAACTGGGGGAAGTGGATTTTGTAGCTGGGCACCTCGTCATCAGGAAAAAAATCAAGCAGGAAGATGGGAAATGGATTGGGGGTTGGTCACCTGCGGGACCACTGCGGGGCTTTGGGCCCAATCTCACAGCCTCCCAAAGCTCAGAAAATACATCTACAGTTTCCTGCAGTGACAGCGGCTGAGTCTTTCTGGGTCCTCGTCGACAGGCTATGATGACACAGGGGTGTTCTTGCTTTATTTGCCAGGAAGGCATAATCTGAGCAACAGCAGGTGTCTTAAAATGGAACTCATGGTCTTGTGGCCCAGGAGCCCTGCCGTCCAGAGCTCACTAGGGCAGGAGAGGTCTTGTGCCAGCAATGCTTAGGGGAGAGGTCTCTTTTCCTTTTCTTCTGAAAAACATGCACAAATGTAAGGGAATTCTGTGCAGGCCCTGGCCCTGTCTGCCCTGAGAGCCAGCCCACTTGCTCACCCCTGCTCTGCCCTGGGTCCCGGCGGCGGTGACCCCTGCTGGCTTTGTTGTGATTGCAGCCTGAGCCTGGCTGAGAGACCCTGGCAGCAGAGTCGGGGTTGGGAGGAAGGGAAAAGCAGGGGTTTTCCTCTCTCTTTTGACCTCGGGTCCTGTCCCCACCGCAACTGTAGCTCCACCGTGGCTCCAGTGTCCCCAGAAGGCCTGCTGAGGTTTCCACTTTGCTCGGTGACCCCAACCCCCGAGCCCAGTGACACCACCTTTTTGTGTTGCTCTCTGGCCCGGGGCCGGCAGCTGCTGGCATTGATCTCGGTTCTCTGTTGGCTTCCTAACCCTAACCCTAACTCTCCCATCCCCACGGTGTGACCAGTACTTCGCCTAAGTCCCACTGCTTTAAATATTCAAGTGGGTTTTGCCCGCTGGCTAGATCCCAACTCAGAGAAACAGTACAATAAACACCCAAAACACCCATCACTTTGGTTTGACAATGATTGCCACTCCGCGATACTTGTTTCATCTTTTTTTGTGTCTGTGGGAAAAAAATCCCAGCCCTCCTGGTGTTGCTTAAATGAGTTCAGTATGTATCTCTCAAGAATAAGGACATTTTCTTACATAACAAGTATATTCAAACTGCTCCCCCCTGTGTTCACACATTAACACACCTAACAAAAGGAGCAAACATTCCCTGTGCTCGCGCACTACCCAATACACAGTCAAATTCTCCCAGCTGCTCTGAAGGTGACTATTTTACAGTTGGTTTGTTTGAACTAGGGTTTAAACAAGACCCACACATTGCATTTGGTAGATGTGTTTCCCCGGTGTCTTTTAATCTGAAATGTCATAAGATGTCACACACGCTCACAGTAGGGGGCACAGCCATACTGAGCCCCCGACTCAACCTGTGTGTGCCCCCACCCCCCGCAGAGCCCCTTACACCAACTGCTTCTTCTCCCGGGACATCTCTGGATGCCACAGCTGCGTACTGAACTCTGCTCCCTGCTGCAGGCAGTAAGGGGTACGTTGTCTGTAAAGAACTTAAAAACAAGTAATAAAACCATTTGCTATGGGCTGATATGTGTCCCTCCCCCAAGATTCATAAGTTGAAGCCTTAATCTCCAGTACGATGGTGTTTGGAAGTGGAGCCTTTGGGTAATGAGGTCATGAGGATGGGGTCCGCATGATGGGATTAGTGCCCTTATAAGAAGAGAGGACAGAGCTTGTTTCCCTCTCTCTGTCTATGTCTCTGTCTCTCCCTTCCCCCTGCCATGTGAGGACACAGTGAAAAGGCCAGAAGAAGGAACTGAATATGCTGGCACCCTGACCTTGGACTTCCAGCTTCCAGGACTGTGAGAAGTAAATGTCTGTTGCTTAAGCCCCCCAGTCTGTGGTATTTTGTTACAGCAGCCTGAGCTAAGACACCACTAAAAGTCAGTCAGCTTTTTGTTACCAGCATGTACCAGCAGTTCTAATGAACGTCAGTGATAAAATACTCCTTCCTGCAGCCTACAGGGCTCCCATCACCCCCTCTTGTTATGTCATTGGTCAATGTGACTCTTGTTAAGACTATGCCAGGGGCTTCCCTGGTGGCGCAGTGGTTAAGAATCCGCCTGCCAGCGCAGAGGACATGGGTTCAAGCCCTGGTCCGGGAAGATCTCACATGCCACGGAGCAACTAAGCCCGTGCACTACAGCTACTCAGCCTGCTCTCTAGAGCCCACAAGCCACAACTACTGATCCCATGTGCCACAACTACTGAGCCCATATGCCACAAGTACTGAAGCCTGCGTGCCCAGAGCCCATGCTCTGCAGCAAGAGAAGCTACCGCAATGAGAAGCCCACGTACCACTATAAAGACCCAATGCAGCCTAAAATAAGTAAATTGAATTTTTAAAAAAAGGACTATGACAAAAAGATATTACTGAATCATCAAGAAGCAAAGTTAGTGTGTTGAATGTGTGACTAAAATGTCAGTAGGTAAATCTGATAAGGATACGTACCGTAAATTAACATTTATCTAAAGTCTAAAAGCACACAAAATAATACTATTATTATTAAGATATATATACATATATAACCAAAGTGTAAGGACTTTCCTAGAAATACCAGACACCAAATTGAAGATAGTGGTTTTCTCTGGGAGAGATAGTAAATAAAAGAGGAGAGAGAAATAAAAGAGGTCCATAGACATAAAGGTAGCTTTTCCTGTCATAAGCTAGGTGGTTTGTTCAGTTATTCCCCATACATTTTTTTTCTAAGGTATAGTTGATTTACAATATTGTGTTAGTTTCAGGTGTACAGCACAGCAATTCAGTTATATATATATATATATATATATATATATATATATATATATATATATACACACACACACACACACATACATCTATTCTTTTTCAGATTCTTTACCCTTAAAGAAGGGTAAACTCTACCCATAATATTGAGTAGAGTTCCCTGTGCTGTACAGTAGGTCCTTGTTGTTTATCTATTTTATATACAGTAGTGTGTGTATGTTGATCCCAAACTCCTAATTTATCCCTCCCCCCTTTCCCTTTTGGTAGCCGTAAGTTTGTTTTCTATGTGTGTCTCTGTTTCGGAAATAAGTTCATTTGTATCTTTTTTTTTTTTTTTTAGATTCCACATATAAGCGATATCATACGCTATTTGTCTCCCCCTACGCTTTTGCATGGTTTAAATATCTTATTCAAAGAAGGCCCGTTGATCAGCCGTGTGCTGGTCAGGCCTACCACCAGGCTCGGTTTCCAGTTTCTATGCCGTGGCTTCTCTCCTGGCCTGGGGGCATGACTGAGCCTGGTGCTTCTGAGCCCAGGGCTGCAAACAAGGCAGGTATGTGGCTGAGCAGGTGAGCAGTGGCCAGAGCTGGAGGGTGGTGGTCACCTGGGAGTCATTGGGGTAGATCAGTGGCTGGGCACCAGGGAGGTGGGTGACCTTGAGAGCATACAAGGGACAGTGAAGGTGGGGTCTGCAGGAGTGGAAGGGTGTGGAGAGAAGGGGGATGGGGCATATCCAGCCCCGTGGCTGGTCTGCTGTAGGAGGGCAGCCGTGGTAAAAATGGAAGCAGCCAGAGATTGCTATTTATAAGAATAACTACAAAGGCTTGACAACCCAGAGAGAGCGCTGAAGAAGTAAATTGAGGGCTGCTGGGGAAACGCTCAGGGCTTCTCATCTTCAAAGCATTTCTGAGACACGAGCTCATGAATCCTCCGCCCAGGGCTCTGAGCGAGACACGGGAAAGAAGGGAGGTGGGGACAACGCGTGGGTGACCTCCCCAAAGCAGCGGGAGCTGGCGGGTGGCTCACGGAATGCGCGCTCGTCCCCTCCGGCCGGCTCCGCGCCCTGGGCCTCACCGGCTGCCAGGCTGGGTCACTGCGGGCCCGTCGATAAAGGCAAGCCGAGGCTGCCGGTCGTGGGTCCAGGTGTGGGTCCAGGTAGAGCCCTGGCTGAGGCCCACGGGACTCAACACACGGCCGAGGGCTGCTGCGCAAACCCCAGGCGGGAAGCGGGTGTGAAGCAGACGAGGCGCCGGGGCGGGAAGGAGGGCAGAGAAGAGCCAGGAACGTGTGCCCCTACACTTGGACGGGGGGCTGTCTGGGACTTTGGCTGCACTGCCGGGAATTCTAGGGTCCTACAGCAGGGAGGCTGTGATCACGCTTCCCTGGAGGAAGAGACCAAGAGAACGAATGTCTCTCAGGGTGGCAACGGTGGGGTTTGAACCTGTGTCCCTTTGCACGAATCCCCCGGCCCCTGGCAGTCCCCACTCATTCCTCCTTTCTACCCAAGGGCCTCTCCTCTGGAGGCTTTCCCGGCTGCCCCAGGGTGTCCCCAGCGGCTGCTCCGAAAGCACCCACCACGCTCAGCTGGAAGCGGCTCGTCGCTCGTCGCTCACTGGACGAGGGGCGGGCTTTCCGCTCGCTGGCTCCCCGCCCTGGCAGCAGCCGGGCTCGCCCCCGGTATCCTGCAGGGTGACCTCCAAGTGGCAAAGCCTTTCCCTGTGTCTCAGGTCCAGGGGAGATGCTGGGGGTCAGAAGTGACTGCCCGGCGGCCGAGGGGCTGGGCGGCCCAACAGGCAGGCGCCCCGACCGATGGTGCGGAACAAAAACACGCTGTCCCCGCGGTGAGGCCTGTCCTAGTGTCGACGGAGCATCCAGGTCCCAGATGCGCGGATGCATCCACGAACGAAACAGGGACGGTGGTAACAAACTCTGCCCCGCGAAGCACCATACCCAGACCCAAAGGCATCGCCGCAGTTTCATGGTTCAGCACGTTCTCCCCCGGCATCCGTGGTGACGACTATTTCATCGCCCTCCACAGAAGGCGTATTTGTGTGTGCATATGCTTGAGAGAAATTTACTGCAAAGATACGGGTACGAGGCCAGCTGGCAGCACTTTCCAAGCCAGGATCCTCTTTGAGCAATCTGCCCTAGAGTTCTTGTTTGCAATGCTCAAAACCCCGCCGGGTAAGGAATACACAAGCGCAAAATTGCACTTACCCCGGAGCCCCTCACCCAGCAAAGGAAGGGAGGGCCTGGCCTTGGAAGGAGGAGTGGAATGGTGACTTTGCAGGGAAATTTAAGGGTCTTGGGCAATTCATTTGGTCCAGAGCATACATTTCACGTTCAGAAGTGAAAGACAGAAATGCAGTTATTCACAAGGACCTGCTGTATAGCACGGGGAACTATACCCAATATTTTGTAATAACCTATAAGGGAAAAGAATCTGAAAAAGAATATATATGGCACATATCATATGATATCACTCATGTGTGGAATCTAATATTTTAAAAAGATGAAACAAATGAACTTGTTTGCAAAACAGAAACAGACTTACAGATACTGAAAACAAACTTACGGTTACTAAAGGGCAAAAGTGGGAGGGAGGGATAAATCAGGAGCTTAGGATGAACATACAAACACTACTATATATAAGATAGATAACCAACAAGGACCAACTGTATAGCACGGGGAACTCTACTCCATATTCTGTGATAACCTCTATGAGGAAAGAATCTAAAAAAGAATGATTTTATATATATATATATATATATATATATATATATATATATATATATATATATATATATATATATATAACTGAATCACTTTGCTGTACACCTGAAACTAACACAACATTTGTAAATCAACTATACTCCAATAAAATTAAAAATTTAAAAAAAGAATATACATATATGTGTGTGTGTTTGTATGTATAACTGAATCACTCTCTGTATACCAGAAACTAACATGATATTGTAAATCAACTATACTTCAATTTAAAAAATTAAAGAAAAAAAGAAATGCAATTGTTCAAGCGTCTCTCTTCTATTCTCTTTCTAAAAGGCCTTTTCTAGGGCCTTGGTTGTTTTCCCTGCTCAATGAACATAATTCCTACCACCTTCTCATAAGTGATTTTTTTAGCTTTAAAATTTTGTTGATCTTGGAATATGTCAGACACGGTAGCACTAAAAAGAGATGGAGATGGTGAAGGGAATAGCAAAATGCAAACCCGTGAATTGAGAGGCTGTCAAAATGTTCACCAATTCCTTCCCCTCCCTACCCCCCTTTTTTATTTTTAATTTTTATTGGAGTACAGTTAATTTACAATGGCGTGTCAGTTTCAGGTGTGCAGCACAGTAATTCAGTTTTATATGTGTGTGTGCACACATGTATGTATATACACACATGTCTACATATCTAGCTATTCTTTTTCAGATCCTGTTCCCATTATAGATTATGATAAGGTACTGGGTATAGTTTCTGTGCTGTACAGTAGGTCCTTGTTGTTTATCTGTTTTGTATACAGAAGTGTGTATCTGTTAATCCCAAACTCCTAATTTATCCCTCCCCCCCACCTTTTTCTCCCCTTCCTTTTTGCATCAGTTTCTCTTTAAGGCTCGTATGAAGGAGCTTCATGGAAAAAAAAGCCCTGGGCAAAAAGCATGCCAAGGGTTGAAGAAAGAAGGATAAAGATACAGTGACGTGGGCAGAATAGTGGCCCCTCCACCCCTCCGCCACCAAAGACGTCCACATCCCAATACCTAGAAGTGCGAATGCGTTGGGTCGTACAGCAAAGGGGAATTAAGGTAACTGGTCAGCTGACCTTAAGTGGGGAGATTATGCCGGAGGGCCCAACATAATCCCAACGGTCCTCGAAAGTGGAAGAGGGAGGCCGTAGTGATGCGTGTGAGGAGGGCTCCCCCGCCCTTGAAGGCTCTCCCTGATGCCTTGAAGGTGGGTCTGGGAGCCAAGTTGCGTGGCTGAGCTCTGAAGCTGAAAAAGGCAAAGAGGCGGATTCTCCCCTCGGGGCCTCTAGGAGACACCTTGGTTTCAGCCCAGTGAGAGCCATGCGGGACTTGTAACCTAGCCAAGGCCTGAAGCAGGACGCTGGGGAACAAAAAGGCAGTTCTAGGGGCCGGAAGACACAGGAGCCATTGAACTGGATTCTTCACAGAGAGCACCATGGGCCTCGGGGCAGGAGGGAGGCCACGCACCTGCCTCGGCTGGCCCTTCTCATACTCAGGACTGGCTGCATAGTGTGTGGAGCTCACGCACAGTGAAAATGCAGGGTCCCTTGTCCAAAGTTAGGAAGACTTCTGAGACAGTGACAGGGCTCTTCTGAGCCTGGGGCCCCATGTGACTGCACAGGTCACGGGCCCACGGAGCCAGCTCTGCTTATAACTATCTGTCACTTGGTACTGATGGAGTACCAGGGTATTCAAGAGCTTCTCCTTGGGTCCCCGGCTGCTGACAAGCTGTTTGTCTGGTCTCAAGCCACAGCTCCCTTGAATCTCACCCAGTTCTCCCATGGCTGTCCTTTGCCCCAGACTTTAAAGGGAGGATGTGCCCGGCACATATTAACAGAAGCCCCTGTCTGTGCTCCTACCTGCCTGGCCGCCCTCTGAACTGGTTCCTTCCGCTGTTGCTAAGGACGTTTCCACATCCACAGGTGGGGCCCCAACAGATCTGAGAGAGCTCAGATTGGAGACAGGAATCATAAGCAGAATTTTTATCTGAAATTGGAGCAAAAGGAATAAACTGCATAGTTCCTAAAATGCCCATGTTTCTGGCATTTAGAATCCCTGTTGACATTCCTCCTGGAAAAACCTATATTCTTGCAGGACCCACATAAGATTTACCCACGTGTGACTCCACGCACCCACCTGCCCGGGCTCCCCGTTCCCGCCTGCCCCAGGGTCTGGGGCTCTGTGTTCAGTCTGCTGGATCCAGCTGAGGTGGGCCCGAGTTCACCCCATAATGATTTTCTATTGCTATTTTCCTTGGGCCTGAATTTCTACTTCTATTTTTATTTTTGTTCTTCCCAGGAGCAGTTTGCTGTGTCCTTGCTGTAAGCCATTTTTTTTTTGTTGAAAGAGATAGGGCAAAAACAAACAAGTAGACAAACCAAATCCTAGCTTTAAAAACAAAAAGGCCACTGAAGACGTATCAAGGCCTTCCTGCTATTATCGAGCGAATTCTTTCCCAGGCTGGTCTGAGTTGCACCCAGACTTTACATTAGGCTTTGTTCCAAGGGGCTGGAGGTGCCAGAGGGGAGACTGCAGCCTGAAAGAGGTTCAAGGAAAAAGGCTTCATTTACAGGCGTGCCCACATCATACAGTTGGCAGTGCTGAGCTGAACGGTCTCCCAGCTTCCAGGGGAAAATGAAAGACATTCCCCCTACAGCTTCCCTTTCAAGCTCTCACAGCTGGAAGGGCCGGACAGCCAAGTTCCTCCCTTTTCAATGCGGGTTGTCACTCGGATGCCAGGATCTGCTGATCTATTCGCCAAATACCCAACGTGAGATCACGTCTTCTTGCTTATCCATCATTAAATGCTCCATTTAATGCAGAAGAACCTCACTTTCCCTTTTCCTCTTCTGCCACAGCTAAAAGAGAACGCCTCCACCAAGAGATAAAAATTACAAAGGAAGTAAAAGAAAGGAACACGATTTCTGAGCAGGCCCCTCATTTGTAATTCCGCACCAGAGGCTATGCGTTTCATCGAATCTGAGAACAGGAAGGGGGCTTGGGGACCCTCTTGTGTAACCCCCTTATTTTACAGATGGAGAAGCAGTCGCCTGGAGAGGTAAAGTGGCTCACCCTGGACCACACAACTAGTCAAGGACACGGGCAGTACCAGATGCACATCACCCGACTCCAGCCTTTACCCGCTGCACCACGGACATCTTTATCAGACCACAGTCACAAACTCCTGTGCGATTTAATGCCCTTGAAGAAGAACAAGGTGAGAAATAGCCCCGCTGCTTCTAGGCTATTTTAAATCAGCAACCCCAGCAGTCACGCTAAAGAGCCCGGCTTATTTTTCTTGTCACACGGAATCAAAGCGTTTCAGGCAGACTTTCCTAACTCACAAATAAGCTGTGTTCCAACAGTGTGTTTGGAATTTGCTATTTAGGACGCAGCATGTGTTTTCTTCCCGGGAAATCACATGATCCAATGTGGTTAGAACCCCGGGCCAGGTCACAAAGGCTGACTTAACCAAGAAGTAACCACAGTGGAGTCGAAGCAAGCCTTCACCCTATACTTTCCAAGCAAAGGCACATTCCAAGTTTCAGATGGAACTAGTGGGAACACAGCAAGCCCACCAGGGCTCCGGCAGGAAGAGGTCTGGCTCAGATAAGAGCTAAGAGGCCCCAGGGCTTCCCTGGTGGCACAGTGGTTGAGAATCCGCCTGCCAATGTAGGGGACACGGGCTCGAGCCCTGGTCCAGGAAGATCCCACGTGCCGCGGAGCAGCTAAGCCCGTGCGCCACAACTACTGAGCCCGAGTGCCACAACTACTGAGCCCGTGTGCTGCAACTACTGAGCCCACGTTCCGCAACTACTGAAGCCCACGCGCCTAGAGCCCGTGCTCTGCTACAAGAGTTGCCACCGCAATGAGAAGCCCGTGCACTGCAAGGGAGAGTAGCCCCCGCTCGCCGCAACTAGAGAAAGCCCACGCGCAGCAGCGGAGACCCAATGCAGCCAAAAATAAATAAATTACTGAATTATTTAAAAAAAAAAAAAAGGAGCTAAAAGGACCCAGAGAACCTTGAAACTGGGCACGCACTTCGGATGAGGATGCAGCTGGAGTCACCTCTGCTAGTGAATGGCTGGGCTAGTTCCTCAGCTTCTCTGAGCCTCTGGACAGATGAGGATGATTATAACACCTCACAGGTGAGACAGAAGGACAAAAGGAGACAATGCACAAAAACGGCCTATTGAAGCGTCTGGCGTCTGGAGCAAGCTATCATTTATTATTGTAGCTGCTCGGCGGAGGGGAGGGGTGGCCCTGGCAGTCTGAGTGGCTGGGGTGCCCCACTGGGGCAGGGGCTCTGTGGTGGAGTAGCGGACCTGAGGTGGCAAGGGGGCCCTGCGCTCTCAGCCGCACGCCTGCGCCTCGGGTAGCAGCGGTGGCAGCAGCCGTGGCTCCACCCGGCTCGGGCTGCGGCGGAGCGGGGCCCTCGTGGGCCCTCCGCGGCGACTGGAGGGACCTAGTTATTGAAGGGCCAGGCCCCACGGTGTGCAGCCTCTGCAGTCATCCGCCCGTCCCCAGGGACGATCTCCCGAACCTCCACCGTGTTTCTGGGCCCTTTCAAGTCTCATTTCAGTGGCTAAATGCACCAGGCAGTGTAATAATCAACTCGAAACTGTGTTAGATTTAAGCTCTGCTCCCTCTGCCTGCAGAATGAGGCCTGCTTCGGGCCTAGACACCTGCTTCTTCTCTCCCCCGCTCCACCCCAAGCCCCATACTCACTAACTGGGTTTCAAACCATCTGCGGTCACACCTACAGGTGGAGGTCCTGGGGGCTCTGGCACTGACCCCTCTGCGTAGTGGGCTAGAACTGGCCAGACCAACTTTATGGTCCCTTAGCAGGTCCAGCAGAGGGGGTCTGCCTCGCTCTAGGGTGTAGATTCTTGGCCTCTTCTAAATGGTCCTCTCTGAGACCTCTGCTTAAATGGAAACCCATCCTCAAACATGGGCCAGAGGAATTTTCGGTGCCGTGTGCGTCCTGAACTGTACGGTCCCTCTGGGTGCTTAAGGACACCTCAGCAGGGTGAGAGAAATTTTGAGAGAGAAATTTTGCAGCTGGGTGTAGGCCATGGCCTGGGTTCAGATCTTAACTCATCCTTTCATTGCCTTGGGCTGTGTTACCTCGAGCGGTTTATGTAGCATCTCGTGCCTCCATTCCCTCACCTGTGAAATGGGTTGACAATGGTCCCTACCTCCTAGAAGACCTAGAAGATGACAAGTTAACCCATGTAACACAGTGTCTGGGACGTGGGAACTGCATAATAAACATTAGTTCTATCAACATTATTACAGCAAGCTGGCATTGGGTAATAAAAAACTATAATAACTTTCAAATCTGTTGCAGGCCTATTTTCTCAAGCTGTTTTCTCAATTTTAAAACAAATTAATGAGTCAGTGTTGCAAAGGCTCCAGGGAAAGGGCATGCACTGCTGCGGGGAGTTTTATAGTCTCCCTGGAAGGTCGTTTAGCAATAAGTTTCAAAAGCCCTACAAATGCCTTTGACCCAGCAATTCCACTTCTAGGAACTTATCCTGAGGAAACAGAGAACTGGCTAAAGATTAATGTGCATGAGTATTCACTGCAAATATACTTAACAAGGAAATGCTTGGAAACAATCTAAACATTTTAAAGTAGGAGATTGGTTAAATTTTGGTTCATATATACAATGGAATGTAGTACCATGCGACTATTAAAGGTGATATCATAGATCTATATTTATTGACATGGGAAGATGTTCATGATATGTATAGTGTATGTATTTATAGAGTGTACACTTAAAAGTAATGTATATTCCAGGATTTTTCTGAGCATAGGGATTATTACCATCTAGCTGAAATGAGAATGTATATATAATTTTGTAACTTGCTTTTAAAAATTTTTTTTCGCTTAACATTATGTAAGAACAATTTAGCACCATAAAACAAGTTTGCTTCTGCAAACTTCAACAGTAATAATACCCATCAAGTTGATGTTGCACGATTTAGATAATCATTTATTATTAGAGCAGGTTATTCCAAATGGTTTTTTGTTAGCAACATATTGTTAACATTTTTGTGCATAAAATAATATATTTTTTCATTTTCAGGAGTAGTATTTTCTTAAGAGTAACACCCCAAAGTCATATCAAAGTGTGTTTGAGGGGGATATAAATATTTTGAAGGCTCTCAAGGTATGCTGCTTTCCAACATGGTTATCCCAGTTCACACCAAGCCTAGGTCTGGAGTCCATGCTTGTCCATTTAATATAGCTTGTCCGCTCTTCTCTGCAAAGAAAGGAGGTTGCCCTGCTCACATGATGCCTTTCAAAGGTTTTCTGTTTCAGCTGAGGAGATCACCCTGAGAGTGACGCTCCTATCCTGATGAACTCTGGTGGTTCCAGATGAAACTGTGCACCAAATTACCACAGGTACAGAAAAAAAAGTATCCCACGGTAACCAAACCCCTACACATACTCACCAATAGATGGGTCTATATAGAAGAATAATTGATTATGCAATATTAACTCAACAAAACATTTCAGCAACTTTTAAATACTTTTTTTTAACATCTTTATTGGGGTATAATTGCTTTAAAATGGTGTGTTAGTTTCTGCTTTATAACAAAGTGAATCAGTTATACATATACATATGTTCCCATATGTCTTCCCTCTTGCGTCTCCCTCCCTCCCACCCTCCCTATCCCACTAAATACTTCTTTTTTAAAAAAAATTTCAGTTCAAGCTATCTTAAGCGCTTTTGGCTTGCTCTTGAGTAAGCCTTCATTTCTGATTAATTTTGTATATTTTTTTCAGAATTCTTTTTTTTTCAAGACCAACTTTAAAAACAAAATTTCACTGGACTATAGTTGCTTTACAATGTTGTGTTAGTTTCCACCGTGCAGCAAAGTGAATCAGCTATACATATACATACATCCCCTCTATTATGGATCTCCTTCCCATGTAGGTCACCACAGAGCACTGAGTAGAGTTCCTTGAGCTATACAGTAGGTTCTCATTAGTTATCTACCTTATACATAGTATCAATAGTGTATATATGTCCATCCCAATCTCCCAATTCATCCCACCCCACCCCTTTTCCCCCTTGGTGTCCATGTGTTTGTTCTCTACATCTGTGTCTCTATTTCTGCTTGAAAAATAAGATCATCTATACCATTTTTCTAGATTCCACATATATGCATTAATATATGATATTTGTTTTTCTCTTTCTGACTTACTTCACTCCGTATGACAGTCTCTAGGTCCATCCACGTCTCTCCAAATGACCCAACTTCATTCCTTTTTATGGCTGAGTAATACTCCATTGTATATGTGTACCGCATCTTCTTTATCCATTCCTCTGTTGATGCACATTTAATCTACCCTTTTTATTTATTTATGTATTTATGTATTTATTTTTTGGCCATGCCACACGGCTTGCGGGATCTTAGTTCCCTGACCAGACATTGAACCCGCACCCTCAGCCATGAAAGTGCGGAGTCCTAACCACTGGACCACCAGGGAATTCCCTCAGAATTCTTGGTAATACAAAATTCGCATGCATTAAGAAAGAAGCATCTTAGTGGAAAGCCTCTGACAAAAATTGACTAGAAGCAGCTTCAAAATGTCAAAAACCCTCTTGTTCTATCACAAAGGAAGCTAAAAAGTCTAATTGACAAAAGCATGTAATTAAGGGAAAGAATCGTATAAAAAATCACAACTAAGAAAATATAAATCATGAAAATGACAAGACAATATCATAAGAATCAGATCATGCCCAAAGCAGTACTTCATTAAGAGGAAGAGAGAAGTTTTGAGCATAAATAACGTGTTTGAATAACCCAATTTAATGAAGAAGAAAGAATCTTATGGATATATTTTTTAAAGATTTGCATTCTTGGTGATTTGATCACAAAATATTGACATTAACAAGGATAGCACAGACTCATAATAGGCCACTACTAAAAGGACACTGACCAGACAGTGTCAGAAAATAATCTAGCAGAAAATGTAGATTATATATAGCGCATTATAGCGATTTGTCCTTTAGTTGAACACTACAAATATTATGTTATTTTTCTGGATTTTATGATGTTTGTTGGTATTTGTTAGTTTTTAAAATTTTGTACTTCCTTGTGATTTCCCCTGAATCAAT
The DNA here is from genome assembly GCF_949987515.2 of Delphinus delphis. Taxonomy (NCBI): domain Eukaryota; kingdom Metazoa; phylum Chordata; class Mammalia; order Artiodactyla; family Delphinidae; genus Delphinus; species Delphinus delphis. The sequence goes on along the minus strand of NC_082689.1, from coordinate 115,114,235 downwards.
ATTCACATTTATGCCTAATTTGGACTTCACCATTTAATTTTCTTTTTCTCAGAAAGGGTCCCAGTCTGTATAAGCCTCAGGTCCTCCAAACGTGGATCTGCCCCGGCTGAGAACATACGTGCCTGCAAACATTCTCAGAGAAGATTCCAGAGGCAGCTCTTCTCCGTCATCATACTGGGCGTGCTTTGTAACAAGAAGGCTTAGCATAGCCAAAGGACCTTTGTGAAGGAGTATACAATGGCAGGAAAACTCTCTCTCCATAGCTTCTGCAGGTGAAATAAAGGGTTGATTCACTGAAGGCCTTGACGTTCAACACTCAAACATTTACTGAAGATCTTCTACGTATACCAGGCACTGGAGACACAGGTAAATAAGAGGATGCTAGTGAAAGAGATGAATACAATGGAGAAACCAGCCTGAGACACAGCGTCCCCAGCAAGGCACAACCACAAAGCAACTCTATTCTTCCAGCCGCTGTCATTCAGTCCAGCTCCAGGGTCTGCTCCTTCCCCGGCTCTGCATGATGCCTCAGGCAGACAGCATCCCTGGGTCCCTTTAAGTCACACGAATAGTGGCTGTTTGGGAGTCTGGTCCAGGTGATTATCCAAATACTCAATGTCACTCCAGGTGTCTCCCTCCGTCCTCCAGCTTGGAAGCGGCGGTGGTGGAAGGGTGGGGGGGTCATCTCCTGCAGGGACCCTCCCTCCTTCTTCCTTCTCCCACCCACCAGCCGGGGTTACTGATGAGGGGTGGGGTGGGGGAGGGGCAAGGAGCAGCAAGGATCTTATTTGATTGCTTCTGCAGTGACGTGACCTTGGGGTCCAAGAGCTAACGTCCATTTGGGCCACTTCTGTGGATTTCCTGGAGAAGCCACAAGGATTTCTGCCACAAAGTTTCCAACTCAGTGTTGCCAGATAACATACAGAATGGCCAGCTACATTTGAAGCTCAGATAAACAATACTGATACTTTTTTTAAAGTGTATCTCTATTTGAGATACTGCATGTGATGCATTAAAAATGTACTAAGAGCCCATTCATCGCTTATCTGAAGCTCAACTTTAAATGGCCACCTTGTGTTTGTGGCTGTTAATTCCGGCAACCCTGATCCAGCTGCCGTTTTCACTGTGAGGTCGTGGTGTGCGTGTGTGTTGGGACGGGGTTTGCAGCCGCCCTCCGGCTTCTGGTTTTCTGGCGGTCCGTCTCCCTGCTGGTCCCTTTGCCCTCCCGGCCCAGGCAACCCTCTGGGGTGGGGTCCCGAGGCTCCAGCCAGTCTCCCCACTAGGTCCACGGGAACCACACACCTTTGCCTCACTGCCCTCAGGGACAGGGCAGTGTTGGCCCAGCGCAGTCCCGACTACTTGGACCGGTCCTCACGTTGCCCCAAACACTTAAAGGTGCAAGGAAACCCCCCCCCCAGAAGCCCCTCTCACTCACCTGGAGGAGAGGGGGAGGCAACTGTCTGCCCTCCCCCACGGAAGGGCACTGGGGATGTGGGAACACAGCCTCCAGCCAACCCTCTCTCTCCAGGGAAACCCTCTGACTTGTCCTTCAGAGGCTGGAAGTGGGGAGGGGCTAGTGCTGACAGATGGAGTTTCACTTTCTCTGAGCTTGACCTGCATGGGGTCTCAGCACCCCACATGGAGAGGGGGCTTCTCTCCCTTTGAGGCCTCTGCTGAAACTTCTAAATCACAGGAAACGTCCCCTTTAACATCCAGTTTTATGCCCTTCCTATGAAAGTAGTCCAAGTGGAGCACAGTGGGAGCTGGGGAAGAGCTTAGGTAGCTGGGTCTGGGGCAATCAGGAAGGGCTTCCTGGAAGAGGAGCCACCCGGCAGGCCAGCATCCAGTGCCGCTCAAACCTTAAAGCGCCTGTGATCCCAGGAATTCAATGAGAAAGCAGATTTGAACAGATACACACCCCTATATATAAAACAGATAAACACCAAGGATTTACTGTATAGCATAGGGAACTATAGTCAATATCTTGTAATAACCTATAATGGAAAATAACCTGAAGCTGTACAGCTGAAACTAACACAATATGACTTTTTGTTGTTGTTTTATAAAGACTTGTTTAAAAGATTTTTTTGATGTGGACCATTTTTTTTAAAGTCTTTTATTGAATTTGTTACAATATTGCTTCTGTTTTCTGTTTTGATGTTTTGGCCCCGAGGCACGTGGGATCTTAGCTCCCCGACCGGGGAACGAACCAGCAGCCCCTGCACTGGAAGGCGAAGTCTTAACCACTGGACCCCCAGGGCAGTCCCCTAACACAACTTTGTACATCAACTATAGTTAAAAAATAAATAAATGGAAAAAAATTATTTTTAAATCAGATATGGCTTCGGTAGGCCTGGGACTCTGCATTTCCCGCAGCTCAGCTGCTGTCCCCACAGGCACATTGGGCAGAGAGGGGGTTGCTCGGTCCCTGGGGTGGGGTGGGAGGGGCCGGCATGGCAGTGTGAACACAGGAGGAGTTCAGGGTGGGTCAATGCACCTTTGTGGGCTCAGCCTGCAGGTCAGAGGCTGAAAGGGCCCCAGCCACGCTGGTGGGAGGGGGATGGGGGGTTAGCAGTAGATGAAGGTCCAGGAGGGTCCAGACTACACCTGGCAAGGCTAGAACAGGAAAAGCGGCTGAGTGGGCCCTAACTGTGTCAGATCTTGTAAAAAACCACTTTACCAGCAGGCCTGCTTAATTGCCTTTCACAAAGCCGTGTGAGTGTTAATTACGTGGTGAATCTGAGGGCTTGACTGCAAAGTGCCTGGGACGCTGGCATTCAAGTCTTACTTTGCACAATGCCCTGGGTTCATGCAACACTGTGCCTCTCAACACGCGTAGGAGACGCAAGTCACCTGCTGCAGGTCTCCTGTCACAATGTGACTGAGTCCTACCCACACATGAACAGGAAAACGGATACTCCCCTGGAGCCTCTAGAGAGGAGCACGACCCCGAGGCCACGTGGGGACCTGTGTCCGACTTCTGGCCGAACTGTACGTAAACTGTGTGGTTTGCAGCCACTAAGTTTGCAGTGATTTGCTGCAGCAGCAGTGGAAAACCACTGCCCTGCCAGGAATGACGTCCCTCTTACTTGACAGAGGAAGGCCTCTGGCCTAACTCTGGGGGAGCTTCCCTGGACTGTCACACCCAAAGGCTGAAACTCCCAGAAGGAGCTGCTCTCTTCTCAGAACAATGAGTTGCTTGTCAGCCTGGGAGAACAGGATGATGAATCCGCACCGGCAGGCCCTCCCTCGAGGGCAAGTTGGTCCTTGAAAGCTCTCCTTCTGTCCTGCTCCCCACCTGGCTCATTTGGTCTTCTAGCTTTGTGCGGAAAGCCCTCTCAGTTCTTCTTGGAGAGCAAAGCCGTGTGGACATAGCAAGCGGAGTCCCCACACACCTCCCTAGGTGACTTTGGAGAGGGACCCCTGCCCGCGTGTCTCGAGGGCACCTTCATTAGACCCATGGGGCAGTCAGAGCAGGAAGGGATTTGGAGCTGGTCCAGCCCCGCCATGTCATTTTGCACAGAAGGAGGGAAGGAAGGAAGGGATAAAAGGAGGAAGCTGGGGTCAACAGCTAGAAAACCCCTCTTCCAGGGGCAGGATTCCAATCGATGGCGTGACATGGAAATTAAGAAGGCAAGGAGAGCTTCCCTGGTGGCGCAGTGGTTGAGAGTCCGCCTGCCGATGCAGGGGACACGGGTTCGCGCCCCGGTCCGGGAAGATCCCACGTGCCGCGGAGCGGTTGGGCCCGCGAGCCATGGCCGCTGAGCCTGCGCGTCCGGAGCCTGTGCTCCGCAACGGGAGAGGCCACAACAGTGAGAGGCCCGCGTACCGCAAAAAAAAAGAAAAAAAGGCGGCGAGGAATGTTGGGAACTGTGGGACATGGTGCCATCAGCCAAGAGGGCATCCCGGAGGGCTAACAAAGCCGTCACCCCAGGAGCCACCAGGGCTCAGAGAGTCGAGCAGCCAGGATGGGCTGGTACAGGGCTTCAGTGGCTTCTGTCACCTCCCTGGCGACCAAGGTCACGCACCAGATAAACAGAGCTGCGAGGACCTCAGACTGCAACTTCCACGAATGGTCAATCTGTTCAAGCCACGAAATGGACACACTGTTTCTTCCACATACATTGCTTTCTAAAGGTTAACTTAATCTCTCCAGAAGTGAATGAACGTCCACCTGCTAATTTTCTGAGCAAATTCAACTTTCTCTCTCTCGCTCTCTCTCCATTTATAACATGCTTTCGAGCCTGTTTGTGAGTTTAAATTCCACAGCATTGGGCCAGTGTCCGCTTTGCCCTTTGTGGCCGGCAAAGGAAGGCTGGCTCAGGTACCCTCTTCTACGGGGGCGGCTTGTGTCCTCCGAGGGAGGCCTGAGCTCCCTCTTTGGCGGAGTGGCCATCGGTGAAGGGGCAGCGCTTGGGCTCAGAGGCGGAGGAGCCTCGACGCTGGGCTTTGCGGGGCCCCGCAAGGCTCCGCCGCGCGCCCTCTGCAGAGCCTTTTAGGAGCCGCCCCGACCTCAAAGACTCCTAGGCTGCAGAAGTATTAAAGTAATTCCTTCGGCACACACTGTTCGTCTCCCCTGTGCCAGGCACGAGAGTCCTGGCTCCTCCCTTGAATCTTCGTCCCTGCGGGCTCAGGACACCGACCCCCTGGACCCCAGTTCGCCGACCTCCCAGCCTAGCACAGGAAGCGGCCTCTCTTCGTCCGACCTCTTCTTCCTTCCGGGATCTATTTTTGATCCTCCTCCTTGGCTCAGTGGGTGCACGGAGCATTCCAGGCCGGCCTCGCGCGCAGGCGCCTGACCTCCCCCGCCGTGGCCCGGATCCTGGTCCCCTAATAAAGCCCTCGGAGCTGCAGGCCAGGCTCCGCAGGGGACCGCGGCAGACCGCGCGCTCGCCCTGGCACCGCCGAGGCCCCCAGCGGGCCCGGCATGGCAGCCCCGACTTCCCATCACCGGGGGCCCCAGACGGCAAGCACGGGATGCACAGCTCCCCCCAGGTAGCTCCCGTCCGCCGCACGGCCAGGCCCCGCCAACCCGTGACGCTTCGCGCCGGAGCTCCCTCTCTACCCCGCGAAATGCTTTTTCAGCGGTGCGTTCAGAGAAAGGCTTCTGCAATCTGCAGCGGGTCTGTGCGGAAATGTGGGGAAACGGCCATGCGTTTATTTCTGTCGCCCATTGTTCGCTAAGAATATCCAGGTGTTCTCATAACGGAGGGACCAGCCAGCACAGGAAAGCGTGTGGGATGGTGGAAAGGATGCCGAACTCAGGATGAGGAAAACAAGCCCCACAGCCCCGAGCTCAGTGGCCTCGGCAAATCTCTTAGTTCATGAGCCTCACTTTCTTCCTGTGGGGGAAAAAATGAGCCTCCGGTACGTGCTGTGCGGATCTCAGAGGGATGTGCTGGCAACCCAGCGCGGGTCCCACCTTCTCTCAGGCCCCAGCGGCTGGAAGGACAGATGAATCCAAGTTAAAGACGTCACAGCTCCTGCTTACAGCACTCCTCCACGGAAGTCTCAGTAGAGATATTTGGGGCGAGGCTCCCGGGGGTGTCTCAGGAGAACCCCCCCAAAGTTTCTCAAGCGCCTGCGAGGCCCTCCATACAACTACCCATATTCCCTGGGGAGGCTGAATTCCAGGGTTCTCAAAGCTGCAGATACCAAGAGGTGTCAAAAAGGATCTGTGCGCTCTCCGGCGCCCCACCGGGTCCTACGGCCTCACCGCCCCAGCAGGGCGCGCCGGGAGCGTGGAGCCCAAGCACGGGGCGAGGGTGCAGCACCAGGCCCTGGGCTGGGGTCTCACCGTGCCCTCACCGAACCCGGACGGCTGCCCCCTGACATGAGCACCCACGTGTCCTCACTCAGCTGGTGGTAGTAGGCGGCAGGGCCATGTGGTGAACGTTGTCGTTTTGGCTACTTAGCGTCTGGATGTACTTACTCTAGGCTTTCTTCCAGAAGTTTTGTACTTTTCTTTTTTAAAAAAAAATTATTTTGTTGACGTAGAGTTGATTTACAGTGTTGTGTTAGTATTTGGTGCACGGCAAAGTGACTCAGTTATACATATATATACATTCTTTTTCACATTCTTTTCCACGACGGTTTATCACAGGATATTGAATATAATTCTCTGTGCTCTACAGCAGGACCTTGTTGTTTATCCATTCTGTGTATAATAGTTTGCATCTGCTGACCACAAACTCCCACTCCATCCCTCCCCAACCTCCCCATCCCCTTGGCAACCACAGGTCTGTTCTCTAAGTCTGGGAGTCTGTGTTTTGTAGATAAGTTCATGCATGTCATATTTTAGATTCCACGTATAAGCGATATCATATGATATGTGTCTTTCTCTGACTTACTTCACTCAGTATCTCTAGGTCCATCCATGTTACTGCAAACGGCCTGATTTCATTCTTTTTTATGACTGAGGAGTATTCTATGGTATAGGTACCACATCTTTATCCATTCATCTGTCCATGGACATTCAGGTTGCTTCCGTGTCTTGGCTGTTGCGCAAAAGACACACTTCTCTTAGAGGGTCTGAGGTTAGAGAACACCCTAGACGGCGTGGACCCCTCCCGGGAGCCCCCAGCAGGTTGTCTCCAGCCACTGAGAGCAGAGACGGAGGCCCAGCATGTGGTACGACAAGATGCGGACAGGAAAAAATGAGGCGGCTCAGTTTATAGTGACGTGAAAAGTTCTCCAAGATTTACTGGAAATGAAAAAAGCAAGCATGATTGTTTGATCAGATTTGTATAAAAAATGAATAGGTATGACTTAGCAAAACACAGATGGATCACTTCTGAAAAGAGACACAGAAAACAGCGAACAGGATTAGGATAGCAAGGAGGGAGATTTTTTACTTTTACATTTTTTATTACGTTTATAATAAAAAGTGAAACTGATTTGTAAACAATCCAATTTCTATGGCATTTTCCCCAGATCTGGGATGGGTGTGGCTTCAAAATCTTTTTATTTTTTTTTTATTTCTGTTTGTTTGTTTCTTTTTCTTTTTCTTTTTTTTTGGCTGTGCAGCTTGCGGGATCTTAGTTCCCTGGCCAGGAATCAAACCCACACCCTCATCAGTGAGAGGGCAGAGTCCTAACCACTGGACCGCCAGGGAATTCCCTATTTTTTTAAAATTAATGTATAGTTGATTTACAATGCTGTATTACTATCAGCTGAACAGCAAAGTGATTCAGATACATATATATATATATATATATATATACTTTTCATTTTCTTTTCCCATACAGGTTACTACAAAATATTGAGTATAGTTCCCTGTGCTATACAGTAGGTCCTTATTGATTATCTATTTTATATATAATAGTGTGTATATGTTAATTCCAAATTCCTAATTTATCCCTACCCCCCTTTCCCCTTTGGTAACCATAAGTTTGTTTTCTCTGTCCGTGAGTCTGTTTCTGTTTTGTAAATAAGTTCATTTGTATCATTTATCATTTTTTTAGGTTCCACATATATGGATGTGGAATAAATTAAATAAATTCTCCCTATGATTCTCATGTGAAGCCAGAGTTGAGAACCCCTGTGTTAAGGCCTTAAGGTCCCCAGCGGTGTATTAACTGGGAGAGGTGGTGTGATCTGCTGCTATTGTAGGATGAGTCACCCTCTCAGATTAGCTCCTGGGGGAAAAGGAGGCTGACAGAATTCAACAGACCTATGTGATGTGTTTCAGGGGACAGAAGTGAGTTTCTCAAGTAGGGCACCCCAGGGGCAGCCAGAGGGCACTGGCCTGTCAGCTGGGGCTGCCAGAGCAAAACATCACAGACTGTGTGGCTTAAACAACAGAAGCTTATTTTGTCACAGTGCTGGAGGCTGCAAGTCCCAGACCAAGATCTGGCAGGGTTCAGTTTCTGCTAAAAGCTCTCTTCCTGGCCTGCAGACGGCCACTTTATCGCCACATGACCTCTCCCCTGAGTGTGATTGGACAGAGAGAGCGCCCTGCTGTCCTTTCTTGTAAGGACACGAATCCTACGGGATCAGGGCCCCACCCTTAGGACCTCATTTTGCCCCAATTACCTCCTTAGAGGACCCATCTCCAAATACAGTTCCATTTGGGGTCAGGAGTCCAACGTGAATTTGGGTGCCGGGGGACACAAAATTCAGTCCGTAACAATGCCCAAGAAGTGGAAAAGGGAGAAGTGGAAGACAGGCCGGCCCACAGGGACAGCCTCAGAGGCCTCACTTTGTCTCCAGAGCTGGCCCTGTTGGCCTCCATCTTCTGTTCTCCCCACCACCAAGCAAGGACTTGTAACTTAGGAACCCACAGGCAGTTAGGGTATTTGTTTTATTTGGAAGCCCCCAAATTATGTTTAAAAATAATTCTGCGTTTCTTAAGAAAGACAGGTTGCGGGAAAACATCTGGAACAAAATACATCCAACAGGCCATTGACATAGACCAAAAGAGAAAAAAATAAAATAAAACCACTCCAAATTATGCTGTTCTTAACAGTGCCAGGAAAGGCATGAACGCACGGAAGGGGTAGCAGTGGGAGGGAAACAAACTTCTAACCAGTTGTAAGAGAACGTGGCGGAAGCCAGCGTGTGGGTAGGTGTGGAAGCCAGCGTGTGGGTAGGTCTGGGAGCCTTCACTCTCACATTACTTAAAGAAAGAATTTTCATTTAAGTCATTTTGAGTCTTTCTCAAAAAAGTAACTTTTATGTGTGGTTCTAAATTACAGACCTGAGTCAACTCTGAGGAACTTCACACAAGAACTTGGTATCCAAGTTCCCCTCCTCCCCAAAGCCCTGGCTCCACGGGCTTTGTCCTGCCCCCAGTAATACTGGTTATCCTCTAAGGATAAGTGTGCTTCTGGGAGACGTCCTCCTCAACAGCCGTGTCACTGTGTGAGGCTCTGATATAATAAGGGATATATATTCGCTCTTTATCCCTGGTTCCTGGCACAAGAGCTTCTAAAACCCCTGGAATTTCCTGAGTGATTGAGGTGCCTTTGGTAAACTAATGAGTTGACTCTAAGCTGAGGGGCTCCTAGGTGGCTTCAGGATGGGGGCCTGAAAGATCAACCACGGATTAGAGGATTGGAAATTGCAGTCTCACCCATGGTCCTCCAGGAAAGGGAGAAGGCCTGGGGATTCAGTTAATCATCGCTGGTCAATGACTTAACCAATCATACCTATATAATGAAACCTTCATAAAAACCCCTAAACCGGGCTTCCCTGGTGGCGCAGTGGTTAAGAATCCGCTTGCCAATGCAGGGGACACGGGTTCGAGCCCTGGTCCAGGAAGATCCCACAAGCCACGGAGTAACTAAGCCTGTGTGCTGCAACTACTGAGCCTGTGCTCTAGAGCCTGCGAGCCACAACTACTGAGCCCATGTGCCACAACTACTGAAGCCCACGCACTGCAACGAAGAGTAGCCCCCACTTGCTGCAAATAGAGAAAGCCAGCGCAGCAACAGAGACCCAATGCAGCCAAAAATATATAAAGAAATTGATTTAAAAAAAGAAAACCCTAAACCACAAGGTTCAGAGAACTTCCAGGTTGGTGACCACATTAGGGTGCTGGGAGGGTGGCGTGTCTGGAGAGGGCATGGAAGCCCCATGCCCCACCCCAGACCTTATCCTATGCACCGCTTCCATTTGGCTGTTCCTGAGCTGTAACCTTTATACTAAACCGGTAATAGTAAGCAAACTGCTTTCCTGAGTTCTGTGAACCATTCTAGCAAACTATCAAGCCCAAGGATGGAGTCATGGGACCCCCTCTTTATGGCCGGTTGATCATAAGTACAGGAGGCTGGTGACCTGGAATTGGCAGCTGAAGTTGGGACAGTTTTGTGTGACTGAGCGCTTAGCCTGTGCGGTCTGACACTCACTCTACGTAGTTAGTGTCAGAATTGATTTAAAAGGTAGGACACCAAGTTGGTGTCCAGAGTGGTGGAGAACAGGGTGTTGTTGCTGTCTGAGAGCTGGAATGTGAAAACCACCTTCAGCGCTTCCACGTGTCCAAGGTACTGGTTGAAAAGGACTGACAGTGGCAAAAACTCTTTCCAAAGGGACAGTGAAGGACCCCCAAGGCCATGATAGTGATTCCTCATTGCTAATCGGTCCATCGGGGAATGACCTTGGGGACAAACCTTTCCCGAGAGCCTACTGCCCTGAAAGTCTGTGTTGACTACTTTAGAAGGGAAGACAGCGGGAAGGGAACCTCGTTGTCGGGCATCTGTTAGGGCCTCGTGGAAATTATGTCTCATTCTTGATCAGTTCCACCAGGTTGTTATCACTGTGCACATTTCACAGGTAACAAAGCTGAGTCCCAGAGAGTCTGGGCTCCAGAATCAAGCCCTTCCAGCCCCTCCACCCACTGGCTGTGACTTTGAGCAAGTTACTAAACAATCTATGTCTTGGGCTCTTCATCTGCAAAATGGGGAGAACGATGCATCCTCTCCTATAGGGTGCCTGAGGGGACAGAGCTAATACATTGTGTTTAGCAGACTAATAAGCGATCGATAAATATTAGGTACCATTATTGTCATGGTTATGACTAAAAAGGTGACACAGCTTGCTCAAATTCAAATTGCTATTAAGAGCTGAAGCTGGGGGACTTCTCTGGTGGCTCAGTGGTTAAGAATCCGCCTGCCGATGCAGGGGACATGGGTTCGAGCCCTGGTCCGGGAAGATCCCACGTGCCGCGGAGCAACTAAGCCCGTGCGCCACACCTACCGAGCCTGAATTCTAGAGCCCTTGAGCCACAACTACTGAGCCCGCGTGCCACAACTACTGAGCCCGCATGCCACAACGACTGAAGCCCACGCGCCTAGAGCCCGTGCTCCACAACAAGAGAAGCCACCACAATGAGAAGCCTGCGCACCTCAACGAAGACCCAACGCAGCCAAAAGGAAAAACAACTGAGGCTGGGATTTGCATCACTGCCTCAGTCCAAAGCATGCATTCTCCTCATGATTCAGCACTGTCTTTCTAAGCTGAGGATGAAGGACAGACAGGCAGAGACACCCCATCCTCTTCCCCTAAGGAGGGTCACAGTAGCTAAGGGTATGGATTTGGTTGATGTTACCTTCTGGCCACAGGGTTTATTTTGTGGCTCTGGGTGGGAAAGGGAGGCTGGTTCCCTGGCACCTGCTGTAACACAGGCCCAGGGTGAGGCCTGGGAAAACCGGGCTCAATGGGCAGGGCTGGAAGCTGGGCGGTGCAGGCCTGGTGCCAGAGGGGGTACAAGGCCCAAGCACTGTGTCTGTGGGCCCCACGGGCCAGCAGCCCAGGACCGTCGGGGGACGTAGTCGGAAAGGCAGGCCGAGGGGGGACTTGCCGGAGTCGGCGTTTATGGTTGAGCTGGAAGATCTCGACTATATATATATATATCTATATATAGATCTATATATAGATCTATATATAGATAGATATATATACATCTATATATAGATCTATATATAGATCTATATATAGATAGATAGATATATACACACCATGTCTTCATTTTTGTTGTTGTTGGTTAAATTAATTTCAGTTTATTTCTTGTACATCTCAGTCAAATAATTACCCTCACTTAAATAGTAAGATGCCACTTTTGTTAAGAACAAATTTTTTAAATTTATGTTTTTAATTGAAGTATGGTTGATTTACAATGTTATCTTAGTTTCAGGTGTACAGCAAAGTGGTTCAGTTATACATATATACGTATTCTTTTTCAGATTCTTTTCCCTTATACGTTATTACAAAATATTGAGTATATTCCCCTGTGCTGTACAGTAGGTCCTTGTTGGTTATCCATTTTATGTATAGTAGTGTGTTTATATTAATCCCAAACTCCTAATTTATTCCTCCCAACCCCTCTCCCTTTTGGTAACCATAAGTTTGTTATGTCTGTGGGTCTATTTCTCTTTTGTTTTTATATAAGTTCATTTGTATCATTTTTTAAAATTCCACATATAAGTGATATCATACGGTATTTGTCTTTCTCTTCCTGGCTTACTTCACTTAGTATGATAAACTCTAGGTCCATCCATGTTGCTGCAAATGGCATTACTTCATTCTTTCTTATGGCTGAGTAATACTCCATCGTGTATATATACCACATCTTTTTTATCCATTCATCTGTCACTTAGGCTGCTTCCATGTCTTGGTTATTGTAAATAGTGCTGCTATGAACATAGGGTTGCATGTGTCTTTTAGAATTAGTGTTTTCATTTTCTTCAGATAAATACACAGCAGTGGAATTTCTGGATCACATGGTAGTTCTATTTTTAGTTGTTTGAGGAACCTCCATACTGTTAAAAACTTGCTTTTTGAAATAATTTTCAATTTGAATTTTCTAAAGATACATCAAAGGAATCATTGTTGGAAAAAAATCACAACCTTGTTGGACTTCCTTACAATTATTTTTAAGTCCTAAACAGAATGGAAGGAGAAGGATGGAAAAATGGCTTTCTCCTCATTTTCCTCTCTTTTTAGGGGGTGAGGGAAGAGGAGGAAACCTTTTCCAGATGCCCTCAGCAAATTTCCCCCAGCATCTCACAGGTAGAACTGGGTCTCACACACACACACACACACACACACACACACACACACACACACACACAGCAGACCAGTTACTGGAGAAGGGAAACAGCATAACATTAAATGTCTTAGAACAATCACAACTTATACTATGGGGCTGGGCAAACTGTCACGCCATAAAATTGGGTTCCGTTAGCAAGAAGGAGGGGACAAAAGTTGTTGAGAGGCAGGCGATGGAGCCCTCACAACCCTACAGGCTGCTCCAGAGTCACTGGGGAGCTGGTGAAGCGCGACTATTCATTTGCCAAAAGGTTACCTTGGGTTAACGTTTATTAACTGTGATTTTTTAAAAGAGAATATTCACTGACTCTCATGGAAACTCGAACCCCATGACACAGCAGTGTTGGCACAATGTTCTAAGCAAAGTTTCCCCTCAGTCCTGTCCCCTCCCTTTATTCCTCTCACTTCCCTTAATCAACGCAGCTGCCTGTAAGCTGTCTTCACTCTGTCTCTGCTTCCCACTCCCTATTCAACTCAGTGTCGTCTGCCTTGCACTCCCACCTCTTCCCTGAAACTGTCTAGCAAAGGTCATGAATGAATATTAGACTCCCAGTCTCGGGCATCCTTTTCCACCCACAGCTTCCTCGGCTCCGGAGCACATTGTGCTGTCAACCTCTGTGGTGGTCTGGACAGGCTCTCCTCCCTTGAAGCCTGTGACCCTCCTCTCTCCCCACCCCGACTGGTCCAGCACAGGGGCCTATTCCCAAACGCTGGAGTTCACTCCGCAGGATTCTCTCCCTTCCTTCTTCTCGGCCCCCTCCAGACACTGTCCTTATGACCTACCAGCTCAAACCTCTAACTCCAGTGCAGGCTGGAGACGGGGGCTGGGACTCTGTATATTTCATTGACTTCTGGATGGTTCTACCTAGAATCTCGCAGGTATCTCCAGTTCAGCTCCTTCTAAATTGGATTCACCGTAATCACTTTCAAATCCGCCCCCCTTAATCTTGTGCTCCTGACCCTGGGGACTGACACTGTTCCCATCCAGCCCCCGGGCAAGCCAGAAACCTGGGTCTCGCCTGGGTCATGTGATAACTGATTGAGTCGTCCACTTCATATCTCAAGGACCTCTGTTCTCTTTTATATCCACAATTTCCACCCTGGCTCAAGCACTTATCGTAAGCCTCTGGGACATTACAAGGGTCTGACCCTCCTCACCCCCCAGTCTGTGTTCCCCTATCATCACAGTGGCTTGTATAGAACATCCAGGTGGTCACACCTCCTTCTATGGCTCTTCTCTGCTGTCAACACCGAGTTTATGACACACAGATGTGAAGGCGGTCCACCTCTCCATCCTAATTCCTGTTCTTTCCTCTTGGCTTAAGCTCTCTCCATGCTGGCTGCGGACAGCACACTGCTGTACATTTGACAATGTGAGTGGCTTACATTTATGTATAACACTTGTCAATTTTTATAGCTCCATGCGGGAGGTCAATATTAAATGGGATTGGGCTTGCTGAAACCTCCAACTTCGAATTTCCTTATCTGCAAAATGGGTATGTATGTCTTGCTCAGAGGGGAGATGGGAGCCGTAATTTAATAGGCACGGCACAGGGTAAGTGTCCAATCAGTGCTAACAGGGCTAGGTGCTTCGTGTTTGCTAGTTCTCTTCATCTCCATAGTAATCCTTTGAGATAAGTGCCTATATTATTATTCCCATTTTGCGGATGCAGAAGCAAGCACAGAGGGTTGGAGTAGTGTATTAGTTGTCTAGGGCTGCCATAACAAAGTACTGCAGAGTCGGTGGCTTAATCAACAAAAATTGATTTCCCCACATCTCTGGAGGCTGGAAGTGCAAGATCAAAGTGTGGGCAGTTTGATTTCTTCTGAGGTCTCCCTCCTTGGTGTGCAGACGGCCACCTCCTGCAGTGCATTGACCTGGTCCTCTCTCTGTGCATGTCTGTGTCTAAATTTCTTCTTTTTAAAAGAACAGCAGTCACACTGGATGAGGGGCCACCTTACGGACCTCATTTTAACTTACTTCTTTAAAGACCCCCATCTCCAAACACAGTCCCGTTCTGAGGTATTGTGGATTAGGATTTCAACATACAAATTTTGGGGAGGACGTAATTCAGCCCAGAACAAGTACCTTACCTAATAGTACACAGATGATGTCGGGGAGGGGACGCCAGACACCATACCCTACACAGTTAAAGCAAATGGATCAATTCGAATGGTCTCCAGTCATAAAGAGGCAGGGTCGCTTTAACCATATGCACCACTGGAGTTTCTAATAAACATGTTACAAATTATTTTGGGGGGACACAAAAATCTAAGAACTAATGTCTAGAATGTTAGTATAAAGTCAATAACATGTCCTCAACCATAACAAAACAACCCCACTTCTTAATCATTTAAAAGCTCTTTTTCTCCACTGAATTGATCCAGTAGCTAATTGGTTTGATGTCATCGATATCAAAATAATTCAGACCAAAGTTAAATCTCTCATCCTGTGAATGAAGGATTTTGAAAACTGCCTCAAAGCGACTTTGACATTTTTTGGTCTTTTCAAAACTGCCATTTTACATTGCCTTCATTTCGTAGGAGCTTTAAAACAGGGGGGCCTGCGGCTGCCCATTTGCATAAACTTGGATTTTATCTGGAGCAACATGCTCCACGCTCACGGTTGGATTTTAGCCAAACTTTCAACAATCCGAGGGTGACTTTAAAGACATATCCCAGGAACTGGAGTGTGTGCCTTATGTCAACACACACAGATCTCCCATACTTGGTCTCAGCTCCATGAATACTTAGAGACTTTACCCCATGTAAAAAGCGGGAGAATGAACGTACAGGCTTTAGATCAACCCTTTCTCCACTGGTCGGCAAAGTCTTTGGGGGGCGGGTGCTGTGTTGTATTCATCTCTGCAGGCCCAGATCCTGGGGTGGCGCCCGGCACACAGAAGGCACTGAAGTAAGTCGAGTGTTCAGTCCCGCTGGTGGGGTTAGAGGTCCTAGGATCCCTCCTGCTTCAACCAGGATTGGTTCAGAATAGGGGTTGGGGTGGCAGAGTACCTTCAAGGGACAGATCACAGCATCCTCTCGTAAAGGAACTTGGGTGGTAGAGATGAACTCAGAGGGAGGTTGACGGTATTTGAGAAACGGTCAAGTTGTTGGAAAAACATATAGTCTCCCCGAATGACGAAGCTGGAGGACTGCACTAATTTAGATATGTAGATTCTGATAATATATGCTTGTAAAGAAAAGAGATACACCTTACAGTTATCACCCTTTCTAATGACACCTGCTCCCTCTTCTCTACAAGCTAAATGAAGATACAATTGCAGATCTCTCCTGTTTGGATTATATTTCTCCTACTCTTTTTCCCATAATGACCATACCTATGATCCTGAAAAAAAATCCTTCCTTCCCTTCCTCATCCCCTAGGCATATAAAACATCCATGGATGGAAAGATTCTGATACGTATGATCATTACAAGTGTTGTATGCCCAAAACAGAAACAAGGCACGGGGGACTTCTCTGGTGGTCCTGTGGTTAAGACTTTGCCTTCCAATGCAGGGGCTGGTCAGGCAGTTAAGATCCCACATGCTTTGTGGCCAAAAAACCAAAACACAAAACAAAACCAATATTGTAACAAATTCAATAAAGACTTTAAAAATTGTCCACTTCAAAAAAAAAAAGATAAAGAAAGAAACAAGGCACAGCCTTGGAAAAATTCTCAATTTACCACTGTGATTAAATCGGGGTATCTTAAAGCACTAAAAAAAAAAAGGCTTAGGACAAAGACCCAGTTGTAGAAGCAAGTGGTAACTTAATCTAGTGTATTGAGCCTGCCTGCTGGACAGAGGTACAGCTAGAAGTGACAGCTGTCAGTGACAGAAGTACAGCCGTCAGTCTGCCTGTGTTTATTTATTAACCACTGTTCAAGAGAGAGACATCTGCGGGGAGTGGGCGTGAGCATCGCATCGCTGGACTGAATGAGCCATCACGGGGCAGAGAGGGCATCACCCTCTGTTTCCTAAAGAATCATCTCATGCCTGAGGACCTTCATCCCGGAAGGAGGGTATCCTTACAGCAAACGTCAGTGTCTGGTCCCTGGAAAGGAACATTTGCTTTAAAAAGAGAGTGGAGTGACCTTTGCTTTATAACCAGTTTCCAAAAAACTTCTGGCACATGGACAGTGCCAAATGCCTGATCGTGTGGGTGCTCTGATCAGAGCAAAGTTTGGCTCCGGGGAGCTGAGGACTGGCCCTCGGCCCTGGTGGCCCCATGGGCTCTGCCGGTGGGTTTTGCATCCTGTCTTCCCCTCGCCCCCACCTCCGTCTAGGGCAGCGGTCCCCAGCCCTCCCGGCACCAGGGACCGGTTTCGTGGACGACAGTTTTTCCACGGTGAGGGGGGCACGGATGGTTCAGGCGGTGATGCGAGCCACGGGGAGGAATGGGGAGCGGCAGGTGAAGGTTCGCTCGCCCGCCCGCCACTCACCTCCTGCTGTGCCGCCCAGCTGCTAACAGGCTGCCCACCGGTACCAGTCCGAGGCCTGGGGGGTTGGGGACCCCTGATCTAGAGCATAACCAAGTGCCGTCCTGCAGGTGGTTTGTCACCAGCTCACAACAAGTACATACATTCAGATTAAGCTGTCAGAACCTTTTAGAGAAATTTAACCAAGAAATTAATTTCTGGTGAATCTAATGAACAGTTGGGGCTTGGATTTTATTATATGTCTTTGCCTTCTCATATAATTTTCTAGGAATTTCCTTTTATTTGTATCTTACAGAAATGTGTGTCCACAAAGACTGGTCCTTCACCCCAGGCAGTTTGAGAAGCACTGATCTCGGAGGCAGACAGTCCCGTTTTACACTGATGCCCCATTACATCTGGTGCCTGTCCAAGTGGGAGCTGTGGGTCTCAGCCCTGCTGCCCGGTAGGATCCCCTTGGGAACTGAAAAAAAATCTATACGCGTATCTATAAGAGAAGGCTGGGATCCACCCCGATCAACTAAGTAATCGTGGAGGTAGGGTAAGGGTGGGCAAAGTCTTCTATATTTATTAAAAACGCCCTTGGTGTTTCTAATGTGTGGCCGGGGATGAGAATCCTGAATGTGGGTGAGAGCCAATCTACGAGCACAGGTTGAATGAATGATTAAACATGTCAGCCAGACACCAGCAGGTGTTTATTACACACCTGAACCACACCTGAAAGTGCTGTCCCAGGTGCTGAGTAACAGGCTGCAAAGGCATGAGGTTTAATCAAGATGTTCTAATGTGATGAGCAAGCCCCTTCGGACAAAGCCAACACATAAAAAAAGAGCACAGACCACTAAACCCACAGGATTCATCTACAAATAAAGGAACACTTATACACTGTGCAGGAATGGAGCGCTTTTTTTCTCTTCCCCTTAAAGCAAACAGCTTATCCCATATTACTCCACCTAATGGGGGATTCCTGAGGCTGGCGCCGCCCATTTGGTCCAAGAAGCCACTAGATGTCACTCAAGGTCCCCCAGGCTTCACTGCCCAGCCTTCAATTCTGCATCTGATCAAGTTCCTCTCCAGACCTGTCCCCACAGCCCTCAGCTCCCAGAGGAGTCCTGCAAAGGTAAGGACAAAACGTGCTCGTCCTCTGGCCTCCTACTGCTTTCCCTGGCACCCCAGGCCCACCTCATTCATCCATTTACTCGGGAAGAATAACCGAGGGCTGATTATATATCAGACGTTAGGTCAGGCTGTGATGAGATAATGGTGAGTGACACAGCCACGGTGCCGCCCTCATGAGGATTAATCTATGAAAGCGCTTCTCATACAGATTTGTACTGTTGGTGTGCTTATTCATTCTCCCTCAACTAGAGGCTCTCAAACTTTTTTGGCCACCACCTCCAAAGTAAGAAAGACATTTCACGTTTCGTGTCGAAGTTCACATACATACAAGTGCACAAACACATACCTGAAGTTTCACAGTCCCATGTTTACTTTCGCTTTGTGCGGTGCATTCTGATGTTTTCTGGTCTGTGCTAGTTCATTTCTCTTTTAAAATACTAGTTGTGATCCACCAAACTGATTTCACAGCCCTCTGATGAGTCACAACCTAAGAATGAAAAATTCTTGCCTTCAGGGCAAGGGCCACCTGTTACCTGCATTCCCAGTGCCTCGCAAATAGTATGTGAGCAATGCATGTGTTTTTAAATAAATGAAAATTATGACAATTAAATTTGCATTAATATTTAAAATAAAAAGACTGAGATACAGGTTAACCAGCTTATAATATGGATGACCAGTGTCCTATGAATGCACTTATATGGATCATATTCACCTACATTTACAAATAAGTTTTTTCAGATAATATATAGATCCCACACTAGGCACACCATATGTGCTATTGATGTAATTTAATATTTTAGTCACAATCTGGGACTCATATATTTTATTATTTTTTTCTTTTTTAAAAATCGATTTTATTGAAGTATAGTTGATTTACAATGTGTTAATTTCTGCTGTACAGCAAAGTGGCTCAGCTATATATATATATATATATATATATATATATATATATATATTCTTTTACATTTTCTTTTCCGTATGGTTTATTACAGGATATTGAGTATAGTTCCCTGTGCTCTACAGTAGGACCTTGTTGTTTATCCATCCTGTATATAATAATTTGCATCTGCTAATCCCGAACTCCTAATCCATCCCTCCACCACACCCCCTCCCCCTTCCCAAGCACAAGTTTGTTCTCTACGTCTGTGAGTCTGTTTCTGTTTCATAGATAAGTTCATTTGTGTCATATTTTAGATTCCACATACAAGTGATATCATATGACATTTGTCTTTCTCTTTCTGACTTACTTCACTTAGCATGATCATCTCTAGGTCCATCCATGTTGCTGCAAATGGCATTATTTCATTCTTTTTTATGGCTGAGTAGTATTCCATTGTACATATATACCATATCTTCTTTGTCCATTCATCTGTCGATGGACACTTAGGTTGCTTCCACGTCTTGGGTATTATAAATAGTGCTGCTATGAACATAGGGGTGCATGTATATTTTTGAATTATAGTTTTGTCTGGATATATGCCCAGGAGTGGGATTGCTGGGTCATATGGTAGTTCTATTTTTAATTTTTTAAGGAACCTCCATACTGTTCTCCAGAGTGGCTGCACCAATTTACATTCCCACCAACAGCGTAGGAGGGTTCCCTTTTCTTCACACCCTCTCTAGCATATATTATTTGTAGACTTTTTCATGATGGCTGTTCTGACTGGTGTGAGGGGATACCTCATTATAGTTTTGACTTGCATTTCTCTAATAATTAACGACGTTGAGCATCTTTTCATGTGCCCCTTGGCCATCTCTATGTCTTCTTTGGAGACATATCTATTTAGGTCTTCTGTGGGGTTCATATATTTTAAATTCATATGACTAAAAATATGTTCATCTTGGAAAAAGAAGTCATGAGAAGAAATTCACTCTTTCAGTTATTACAACTTATTTGAGACTCTAATAGCTAAAAAGTTTGGTGTTAGAGACTGTGACTCACCGAGTAATGGTTTCCAAAGATGCTCACACCCTCATGCACAGGGTGATTGTGTGAATACGTAGCTGACATGGCAAAAGAGACTTTGCTGATGTGATTGTAAATTAAGATTACAATCTCAAGATTGTAAATCTTGAGATGGAGAGATTATCCTGTGTTATGTGAGTGGACCCAGTGTAATCACAGGGCCCCCATAAGAGGGACGCAAGAGGGCTTTGGAAGACAGAGAATGTAACAAGACAGAGAGACGTGAACCTGCTAGGCTGCTGTGTCTGAAGACAGAGGAAGGGGGCCTCTAGCAGCCGGAGAGACGAGGAAAGAGACTCTCCCTGGGCCCTGTGGAGGAGCACAGCCTGTCAACCCAGTTTGGATATTTCTTATGTCCAGAACCGTAATATAATACGTTTGTGTTGTTTTAAGCCACTAAAGTTGTGGTGATTTGTTACAGCAGCAAGAGGAAACTAATACAGACTAGATAGCTCTGTGGAGTAAACTAAAAAATTTCCAATTCAAAATTTAGAATTTAGTATTTGAAGAAAAAAATTTACCAAACAGTTGTTTGTGTGTGTGTGTGTGTGTGTGTAATGGATTATTCAATAAGGTGATACTGAGACAACTGGAAAACCATTAAAAAGAATTACGCAGGATCCCTATTTCCTTACATCAGCATTATTTCCAGATGGGTCATAGATTTAAGTATTAAAAAAAAAAATACTAAAAGTACTAGAAGAAAATATGGGTTTTCTTCTTTTGTCATTGTTGTTTATTTTGGTTTGAGGAAAATGCAAAACCTAGAAATGATACAGAAGAGATGAATAATAATAACTCACACATAGTTGGTGGATGCAATTGGTAATGAAGTTGGCAACATTTATCAAAATTAAACATGCCCATACACTTCAAGCCAGCGACTGTATTTCAAGAAATTTGTCTTAAAGAAATGCTTTTCTTATGTGCAAAGCTTTGTCGTGAAAATGTTCTTTACAGAGTTGTATATCATAGCAAAGAACCAGAAATGGCCTAAACACCCATTTATTAGAGAAGATTAAATACAGTGTGATACAGCCCTTAGAGAGAATGACATATATCCGTATATGTCATTAATGACATTTGTAAGTAAAATATAGTATGTATGGGAAAAAGACATTGTAGTTGGGGAAAAAAGATACTAAGCTTACAGATGCAGAGAGGATTCTGGAAGTATACATAAGAAGCTGTTAATAGTGCTTACCTTTGGAGAGTGGGACTGGGAGTAGGAGGAAGTCTTTGCTTTTAAAAATTTACATTTTAATGCATAGTTCTTGATACCAGGGATTGCTAATTGGGGTCTTCTCCTGCTATAGACAGGAAGGAAGGGAGGAAAGAAGAAAGAAAGAGAGAGGGAGGGAGGGAGTGGGGGGAGGAAGGAAGGAAGGAAAAGGGAAAGACTGAGAAAGAAAGAAAGCAGGAAAGAAAAGAAAGAAAGAAAGAAAAGAAGAAAGGAAGAAAGAAAAAAATTGCTGGCAAGAGAAGAGGGAGAGGGTCATATCGACAGAGTGACTAATCTGGGCCACCTTTGTCAGAGATACATGTAATTTTTAAAAATAAATACCTATTTTCAAAAGTACATTTAAGGGAGCCCTGTGATTAAAGGAAGCCCAAGCCATAGGATTCTGAACTTCTTGGGAAAATGCATGACACTTCTTCAAAGGTTTAAGTCTAAATTTGTTTGTCTTGTTTTGCTTTGCTTCAAGTTATGCCTGAAGACTCCAGACAGGAGAAAAGATGAAATTCCCCTTCATTGTCCAGCTAAGGCAGACAGATATCCAGTTAAGGCCACATGTCAGAAAGCAGGTGTCTGAAAGCCAGTGTACCTTGTATGTCCCACCTCACCTCATCAGCTTAGGCAACAAAGTTGAGTCACTTTAAGTCTTTCTTCCTTTTTCTTTTTTTTATTTGGTTGCACCGGGTCTTAGTTGCAGCAGGCAGGCTCCTTAGTTGTGGCATGCAAACTCTTAGTTGCGGCATGCATATGGGATCTAGTTCCCTGACCCGGGATTGAACCCGGGCCCCCTGCGGTGGGAGCGTTGGAGTCCCAACCACTGCACCACCAGGAAAGTCCCTTAAGTCGTGTGTTTTTAATGTTAAATTCATATCACTCTTGAGTTCTACCCAGCAAGCTGAGTCCAGCTTTCCTGTGGGGTTCTCTTCCTTGCAGATCCCCAGTGACCCAAGGGCTTATCATTCTTCCAAAGGGGTCCTCCCAAGTTGCTGATGTGGAGGCGGGGGTGGGGGGAGCACAGTGGCTGGTCAGTTGGCCACAAGACCTGGTTGAAGCTCCCTCCCTGCTGCCTTGTGGCTGCCAGAGGTCACCGCCACAGCCCAGACAGCCTGGCTTGGCTGCACAAGCTAGAACGAACGCCTTTTCCCTTCTGGCTATAGCTACCCAGGGTTGGGCGTCAATCACACAGTGCAAGGCCAGTCCTCTCTGCCAACACCCTCCAAGTGTGGACACAACCCTTGCTCTTAACTCTCCCAAAGCACAGCCAAGGGCAGGCACAGACAAAGGGAAAAAAATCAGGGCTTCCCTGGTGGCGCAGTGGTTGAGAGTCCACCTGCCGATGCAGGGGAAACGGGTTCGTGCCCTGGTCCGGGAAGATCCCACATGCCACGGAGCGGCTGGGCCCGTGAGCCATGGCCGCTGAGCCTGCGCGTCCGGAGCCTGGGCTCTGCAACGGGAGAGGCCACAACAGTGAGAGGCCCGCGTACCGCAAAAAAAAGCAATCAGTTAAGAGCAGTGTCTGTCAATATCTAGTAATGTTTGAGGCCACTCTGAGCTGAAAAAAAAAATCTTGCCAACTCTCAATTTAAATTCTTTAGATTATGTTTCTTCATTTTGTGTAAATACAAGATTAGGTATAAAGTCCTTATTCTCATAGCCTTTCTACACCTATAAAACGACAACAATTTTGCACAGTAACAAAATTAAAATTTCAATTAATGTTAGGTATGTAATGTAGATGAAATTTTGCTGAAATTAAATTGTTCTTTGTGATGAGACTATGAAACTCACTGCTATGGTATGGTGTTTTTTAAAATTTTTATTTTTATATTGAAGTATAGTTGATTTACACTGTTGTGTTAGTTTCAGGCATACAGCAAAATGATTTAGTTATACATATTCATATATCTATTCTTTTTCAGATTCTTTTCCCGTAGAGGTTATTACAGAGGATTGAATATAGTGCCTTACGCTGTAGTGCCTACTTGGGCCTTACAGTAGGTCCTTGTTGTTTATCTATTTTATATATGGTAGTGTGTATATGTTAGTCCCACCTCCTAATTTATCCCTCCACCCCACTGGTACGGGATTTTTTAGGCGAGCTTATAATTGACTTAATTATCCCAATATTCTGTATTTGAATTTCTGTGAAACTTTTGCACAGTGTGCCATGAGGACGCTTGACCTTCGTCTAGCTGGAAGGCTATCTCTACAAGGAGTATTCTATTTTTTTTCTCATTAGCCCAAGAAGGTTAAAATTATAGTTCTTGGTGCCAAGTACTAAATCAAGTGGCAGTGTTTGGTGACAAGGTGGTCATCAAAATGATCCAGAATAGGCATCTATTAATTTTTTAAAGGTTATAATTTAAATAAAAGCAAAAATGCACGCATTTTCAGAGAGAATTTGCAGAACGTACGATTCCATTTATAGGAAATGTCCGAAGCAGGCAAATCCCTAGAGACAGAAAGTAGATTAGTGGTTATCAGTGGCTGGGGGAGGAGGGACTGGGGAGTGACTGCTAACGCATATGGGGTTTCATTTTGGGGTGATGAAAGTGTTCTGCAATTAGGTAGTAGTGATGGCTGCACAACTTTGCAAATATAATAAAAAGCACTACAGTATGTCAGCTATATCTCACTTTTTAAAAAGTGACTTCACAGTTTTCCTAAAGAATAGTAGACAGATAGGAGGCTTCCATCCATTTACCTTAAATGATTCATCCTGTGCCGTTTCCCAAAGCAAAGGGTATCCCCCTCCTGTCCCTCCAAGGTTGAGACTCCAGCTATATTTATATTATAAGTGAGATTTCTATTTGTATGAAAGGTCACTGTGGTTTACGGATGAGGGTAGGAAGAAGGGGCTGAGGGAGAAGGTCTGGAGATAGGAAGGTTAGTTGGGGGACTAGTTACGAGGCTCTACAGGGCATCAACAAAGACAGATTCAGACCAGATGTGAATCGCTCAGAGACACAGCAGTTTACCAGGTTTGAAGCTGAGTAAGAGCCTGCTCTGTCTCAAGTACCTTCTCGAAATCCCACCAATTAAAGTTTTAAGCATTTCATTCTTTCAACAAACTTTTTGGACACCAGGCAATGTCACTGTCATCAGGCATAAGAGGGACACAAAGACGGCCAAGACAGGGTCCTCACCTCCAGCAGCTCCCCATGGACAGCGGCAATAAGACCCACACGGGGATGAGGATCCTATATTTATTTTATTTTATTCATTGTTTCTGGCTGTGTTGGGTCTTCGTTGCTGCACGTGGGCTTTCTCTAGTTGCGGCGAGCGGGGGCTACTATTCTTTGTGGTGCGCGGGCTTCTCATTGCGGTGGCTTCTCTTGTTGCGGAGCTCGGGCTCTAGGCTCACAGGCTTCAGTAGTTGTGGCTCGCAGGCTCTAGAGCGCAGGCTCAGTAGTTGCGGCACACGGGCTTCGTTGCTCCGCGGCATGTGGGATCTTCCCGGACTAGGGCTCGAACCCGTGTCCCCTGCATTGACAGGCGAATTCTTAACTACTGCGCCACCAGGGAAGCCCGGGATCCTATAATAAAATGTAATAAAATGTGATAAGAAAAAGGGAGGTATAAACCTAGAAGTATCATGTCAGAGGAGGAAGAAATTCTTACTTCCGGTGGCAGTCCTCTGTGATCTGCGGTTGGCGGATGACTTGACTGTTGACAGGTGGAGATGAAGGGAAGAGCATTTCGGTAGAGGGAACAGCATGAACAAAGGCACAGAAAACGGAGAAGTAGAGGCAGGAAAGCCTGTCTGGGAAGGACGGATGAGCACGGGCTGGAACTAAGCTCTGGGAAGGAAAGTCATTCGAAGAGGTAAAGCAGAGCAATACGGACTGACAGGCTGTCTTCTTCAAATGGAAAAGCTGAGCCGGGGTGCGAGGGAGAAGAGGCTCAATAGAAAATGCCGTCTTTCACACATTTGTACAAATTTGCAAGGTTTCATCTTGCAAAAACCACCCCTGATGAGTGAACAGGCCTTTTGTCGGCTTGGAGGGAAAGTGATTTTTGAAAGGACGTTTTAAGAAGGCCGGCCCTGGTGGGGTGCTGAAGCTAAGAGCGAGGAAGAGCACGAAGGTGGCATACGACAGGAAAGGGCTCTGACAAGAATGAATTTGGAAAGGAAATGTGACCGCCCCCAAATTCCCCCTGGCATCATTTCAGCTACCACCCAGCCCGCAGGCATCTGTCTCACCGCCAATACATTCGTACCATCAGTAAGATTTTAGAATGCACCTGGCTAAAAACCCCGGCTGGTAACACCCAGTTCATACGCGTGTTTAGAACGAAAGAATTCCACCTTTAAAAGCACACCGTTCCTGGCACACAGAGGCAACCAAACGTTTGTTTTAGAGATGAACGCTGTTTGTTCTTTGTTTCAGGGTCTATATTTAGGAGAGGAAATGATTCAAAACTGCATCCTAAACCTGTATCCTCTTTCAGCATTGAAGTGCGGACCACCTGGGGCCAAGAGGTCTGGTTTTCCTCTTCAAACTTGGGTTTTTGCCCCTCAGGTCAGTCGGTCCTGCGTGGGGGGGCGGCGGAGGGGTTTCGCAGTTTCAGTGACCAACAGCCGCGGGGCCACGGGGTGGAGCCACGGCGCTCCGCCCCCTCCTCCAGCCCCTCCCACCTACCCAGGTCCCGCCTCCCTCGCACCTGCGCGTCCCCCGCGCTCCGGCTTGTGAAGCCGCTTCCAGCCCGCGCCGGCGGGAGGGGGCTCGGCCTCGCCTCTCGCGAGATCGCCTCCCGTGGCCGCCGCCGCTGCTCCCGGCCGCTGACTGGCGGCGTCTGCGCAGCCGCCATGTTCGGTTGCTATGCTGTGGCCTGGGAGACGGGGTGTGCTTGAGGGAGGAGGAGACGGCGGCGGGGGGGGGCAGGGGGAGGAGGAGGAGGGAGGGGCCGAGCGCCCGTTGCACGCTCGCACACAAACGCTGCCCGGGATTGTTGTCCGCCCGCTCGCGCCGCGGTGTTCCGCTCCTCCTCCTCGCGGCCCCACATTGTTCTCTCAGGACGCCGGGGTCCCCGGGCCGCCTTCTCCGCGGCCCCACTGCGGGGCTGGATTAGCTCGTCCCCGCAGGGAGGTGCGGGAGCGCGCGGCAGCCCCGCAGTATGAGGTGGTGCCGGCGGCTCGGGGCCGTGGCGCGGCCGCTGCGGCGCCGGCTGCTGGGCGGGCGCTGAGGGAGCCCCGGGGGCGGCGCGGCCGGGCCTCCAGGCTTTTCTTCTGCAGCCGGGAGGACGCGGCTGGGGCACGAAGGTAAGAGGCTCTGGGTCCCCGCCGGCGGCCGGCCCTGCGTGGCGCGCGAGGCTGGTACCTGCGGCCGGATCTCAGGGGAAGATGATGCTTTTTGCCCCCTCCCTTTCTTCGAGGGGCCTCTGCTCTCCGACCTCCTGCGGGTTTTGGTTGCAGTCTCTGTTGTGGGGCAGCCGGGGGAGAGGGGATGGAATGTTCCAGGGCCCCTAAACTCGAGGTGAGGTTTTAGAGTCTTCTGAGTTTTCCATTGCTGGTAGGATTCTTTTTTTTTTTTTTTTTAATTGGCTCGTTTGAGCGCTTCCTGCACGGACATACCGTCCCTACCCTTGAAGTTTTAAAAAACCTTTTATGATTCTGCCGGTGCATACTTGTATTTAGGCATCTGCAGTTGAGCCAGAAGGAAAAGTTGAGGACGTGCGGATGCGTGTCTCATGGTTGCCTTAAGATGAAGCGGTTTACAGTGGCACGCGTGCGTGTACGACGGTTCTGGGGAACTTAGAAAGGGAGACTTTATGCCTGCGAGGCGTTAGACAGCGAACCACGGTGGACCAGTGCGATGTGTAGGATTTTCAAGCGCCTTTTCTAGGACAACCGGTACGTCTGCAATATACCAACTGCTTTTAGAGTCAGAGGTTGGAGTAATATTGGGTTGATGTGACCGGATCTCGGGCCCAGTTGAAACAGGACAGTTTAAGCCGTGTTTATGGAGAAGAAAAAAACCAAAAAGCCAAAGTATCCGACTTGTATAGGATGGTTTGCGTAAAAAGAAGACTGGAACAGGAAAGCCAGGGCATTTTTTATCCGGATTTATATACTTCTCATTTTTTTAAGGGGGGGGGAGGAGATGACCTTAAAATAAATGATTACTCAAATCCCAAAAGGTGCTTAATGGAATAGAGCTAAATATTCGAGTTAAATCTTGAATTTGAGAAATTCAATCTACAGATTTTTTTTAAAAGGCTTTTTGTAAGCAAAAGTTTGTTTTCTGTACAGAGCTTTATTACTAACTCATAACAAAAGAGTGCAATCACTTTGTGGATCCCACCATTTTTTGTCAGAATAAATTTATGCTCCAGTTACCACAAAAGCCATGTTTATGTCTCTCTTTTTTTATGGCACACATATCTCTGTCACCGTTTTTCACTGAAACATGTGCATGGTCCCACAATATCATGATCTTGAGTGGTTTATAAGAAGAGAAACATGGTCTTTTTTTTGTATATGGGAATATTTGTGATTTAGCTAATCTGTTTCGGACATTTGGCAAGAGATTTGAAAACACAAGGAGCCATCACTCTTTTGTAGTTTTATTAATATTCATTGAGTAGGTTAAAGTTTAAGTTAGAAAAATCACAGGTTCCTCCAAAGTAGCAATGGTTGAGGTTGTGGCTTTCTTATTGCCTCTAACCTGCTTAGATTCTAGGCTGTGGGTATTGAATTGTTTAAACCTTGTGGGTTTTTTTCTTATCTTCTAATTGAATATCTTTAAAAATGTCCCTAATAACTTTGTTACTTTAAATTTGTGACACCCAATTTCTAATTTAGGCTAGTCATAAAACCAGCATTGATTGAACACACTTGCTAAAAATACTTTCTGGGTCAGATGTACTTAGGATGCAGCCTCAGGAAAATTCAGTTGAACTGTTCTACTGTGACCAATGTACATTTCATTATTATAGAAGTACTTTAAAAAAATTATAGACTCTCACAATTAGATTTCATCAGTTCAGGCATAGAAGCCTAACTTTAATGTATAAAGTACTTCATGTGGGATAGTAATAAAAACTTTTTAAATGCTTTTTTTTTTTTAACTTATGTGACCCTCGTAGACTTCTTAAGCTCTGATTTGTATACTTGAAATATTTTAGTTTTGTCTGCTAAACATAATCAATTTGTATTTTAGTGTGACAATACAGTGTGCAGTGTTATCTATTTAGTATTTGTTTATGACTTATTCTGAGCTCTTTAAGGGGGGCCGTCTGTGGTCATGTTTTTGAGCAAATTATCTTTAAGGAACAAAGTAAGAATGCCAGATAATTTCAAGGAGACGCTTTTATTAATTGTTATTGAGAGGACTCCCTCCTACCCTCCCCCCTTCCCCACCCCCCAAATTTATATGGTCAGTTTTAAACAACAAGGAAGCTTTAAGAATATGGAGAAATCTTGTTTGGTGGATGTTTAAAGACAAATGTTTTAAAGCTGTCCTTTAATTGTTAGTTATTAGGAATGTAAAATTAGTGACCTCACTACAAATGGCAAGTCTGTGTGACTTAATGTGGCTAAGCATGAATTGTTGCTCCTAAATAAAATTTAGTATTGGCAGAAATTCACTGGTTCCAAACTGAGTTGAATTTTGTTGTTTTTCTGGGTAATAACATGCATGTTATGAAGTAGTTTATGCTGTAGTCTAGATTTGTCAAATTAGTTTACTGCGTTAAGCTGTGAAGCCTTGAAGATTGGTTTAGCATTCTGGAAATCCTTTTTATTGTTTGCCAGAAAAATACTGTAGGAGGAAGGTGTTATTTCTTCATTTAATATTCAGTTCGTAGCCCAGATGGTGAGAAGGAATATAGTGAAGTATTGTAGGATCTTCTCTAGTGGTGTGGAAGTATGGTACCTAGGAGCAGTGCAATTTATTTCTTTAACTTTGCATGATCAGTCAGTACAATCATATTTAAAATAGGATGGGAAATGAGAGGGGAAAATTATTACATTCTCCTCCATTTCATTAGAGGCAGTTTCCCCCCCACCCCGTTCATTCTTCATTTCATTATTCCTGAGCAGAAACGCTGGAAGAGAGGTGCAAGTATTTGGTGGGAACAGAATGAAAATTAGGTACTGTGGATTACCTTGCCGGGAAGATATTAATTTGGGTGAGTTATTGTGCTTGTATGTTTTAACAAGGAGGTTTTATAGAGGAGGAGGAAGAGAAAAGGATCCAGAGGGATGTGTTTATTGTCTGTTATGTGCCAGACAATGTAAAGGGGCTTTTCATGTTATCCCACATAATCATCAAGTACACTATGTGAGGTAAGTATTATTAATCCCCTACTCCCCCTCCCCTCCCCCAAATGGGGGCCAAGGGAAATTAAATAACTTGTCTAGGATCCCACTGCTAGTAAGTAGAATTCAAGCTAGGTCTGTCTGACTCTGAAGCTTATTCATTAGATCATGCTGTCCAGTTAAACTTTCTGCAGTGGTGGCAGTACTCTTATTTGGCATTGTCCGATGTGGTAGCCATTAACCACGTGTGGCATGGAGCACTGGAAATGTGACTGTCGTGCCTGACGACCTGAATTTTACTTTATTTTATTTTTTAAAATTTTATTTTAGTTTATTTTTTTAGGCTGCATTGGGTCTTCATTGCTGCACGTGGGCTTTCTCTAGTTGCATCGAGCGGGGGCTACTCTTCGTTGCGGTGCTCGGGCTTCTCATTGCGGTGGCTTCTCTTGTTGCAGAGCACGGACTCTAGGCGTGCGGGCTTCAGTTGTTGCAGCACACGGGTTCAGTAGTTGCGGCACAGGGGCCCTAGAGCGCGTGGGCTCAGTAGTTGCAGCGCGTGGGCTCTAGGGCGCATGGGCTTCAGTAGCTGTGGCGTGCGGGCTCAGAAGTGTGGCTTGCAGGCTCTAGAGCGCAGGCTCAGTAGTTGTGGCTTGCAGGCTCTAGAGCTCAGGCTCAGTAGTTGTGGCGCACGGCTTAGTTGCTCTGCGGTATGTGGGATCTTCCCGCACCAGGGCTCGAACCCGTGTTCCCTGCATTGGCAGGCAGATTCTTAACCACTGCGCCACCAAGGAAGTCCCCGGACTTGAATTTTAAATTGTATTTAATTTTAATCAGTTTAAATTGAAATAACCAGATGTTACTAGTAGCTATAATATTGGACAGCACAACTTTAGATCTTTAGATCTTGCTGCCTAGAAAATCTTAAGTTTTTTTTTTTTCTTTCTTTCCAAGCTGCGCCATGCAGCTTGTGAGATATCAGTTCCCCTGCCAGGGATTGAACCCATGCCCCCTGCAGTGGAAGGGCAGAGTCCTAACCACTGGACCACCAGGGAATTCCCGATAATCTGAGTTTTGATATTGAATCTGCCGCTGGCTCGTATATGACATTAGGCAAGTTACTTAGTTCATGAGCCTCAACTTGATCCCTTGTGAAAATGAAGAAGAGGTTATCACTAAAAGATTATCTCCAGCATCCCTTCTTACTCTAAAGTTCTATGATTCTTATTAAAATGTACAATAGCGTTTAATATTTGCAAGCATTATATCTGAAGGTCCCCTTCTCCTTACACTCCTTATATAAAGACTTTTGTTTGTTTAGTCAGTTTCTCTTTTTGAAAAGTGTATGTATTGATATAAAGCACACATAAAGGATAATGGATTATTTTCCCCCCAATTGTTTGGCGAAAACATTGTGTAACCAAAGGCAGTACTTTACCTTGGAACAAAGTTTGAATCTTTAAAGATCTTATTTTGAGCATGCCACTTACCATTTGAGAATATATTACAGTTCCCTGTTGCTTATCAATTGATTCCAAACTTGTTTGCTTGTCCTTAAAAGTTTTTTACCAACTTCATCTCACTAACCCTGCTTCTCATTTTTACTTAAGAAGAAAGCATTCTTTTTCTTCCCCTTCTGCCCTTGTTTCTTCAGTTTAAACATTCCTGTCTCCAATCCATATGCCTCTTCTTTAAGTCTTCCAGAGAATTCACCTTTTTTCTGGAAGAATGCTGCTTAATCCAGTCATAATGATCAGCTTTTGAATACTGGTAATAAGTACCCTGGTGCTAATATATGATTGCTTAGATGTAGTTAGTTGAGTTTGTACTTTTTAAGTTTTTATATGTTACCTACTGTGTGTCCTTAATGAACATGTAAAGAAATTAAAAATGGGGGTTGTTTCTTTTGTAGTGCCTTACGAATTTAGTCCATTGCTCAGCAATTCTGCTTTTAAAAAGTTGCTAATAAAAAAATTATAAATACTGTAACAACATTCACCCTTAATCACTACTCTAAAAGACATTTTTGTTTCCTTCCAGGCCATTGTCCTATTGTATTTTTTTTGTAAAGTTGTATGGTAGAGATAACAATTTTGAGTTTAATATATTGGAAACATTGTATTGTAGAGGAAGAGCAATGTAGGGAAAAGGTGACAGACTTGGGGTTGGAATCTGGTCTCAAAAACCTTGGACGAACTGTTTAACCTCTGTGCTTACTTTCTTGTCTATGAAATTAGGATAATACTACTTGCCCTTGAATTGTTGTGAGGATTAGGATAATATATATAAAGCATCCAGCATTATTCTTTATTTTTTCATTTTTAAAAAAAATATTTATTATTTGTTTTGGTTATGCCCTGTCTTAGTTGTAGCACACAGGATCTTTGTTGCGGCATGCAGGCTTCTTAGCTGTGGCATGCAGACTTCTTAGTTGAGGCATGTGGGATTTAGTTCCCCGGCCAGAGATCGAACCTGGGCCCCCTGCGTTGGGAGCGCGGTCTTAACCACTGGACCACTAGGGAAGTCCCCCAGCGTTATTCTTTAAATAGAAGAGATGATCAATGAATGGCAACTGGTATTATTTTCCCATCATCATGAATATAATTTAAACAATTGCTTAGATATTCAGGTGATTTATCAATCAGGTGATTTAGTCATTTACCTCTTGTTAAATATTTTGGTTGTTCCTAAAGTTTCCACTGTTATAATCTGCAGTGAATACCTTTGTGCTTACAGCTTGTTTGTAGGTTTGTTTCCTCAGTCTAAAACTCTACGACTAGGATAATAGTTTGAGTATTTCTGTGCCAAGTCTCTCACAGAACAGTGGGTATTCTTGTTTAGGAAAAGATGCTAGTTTTATTATAAGATTATACTTCATTGTTTTAGTTAATGTATTTTGAAAATTTTGGTTTACTGGGGAATGATATAGTGAACATTGATTTGTGTGTTAATTAAACAGACATTTGAATGTCTGTTACAGGGATCACTGGTATACCGGTAAATAAGAAATGATTCTTGTCCTTGAGCTCAAATTCTAGGGTGGTAACATATGTCAACAAACAGTTACAGTTCAGAATGACAAGTGTAATAAGATCTGGGGAAAGGAGAAGTGGCATTTGAGCGATGTCTTGAAGGATGAGTTGGAATTGATCTCTGGGTATAGAGAACAGCAATTGCAAAAAGACAAGTATGAAAGGATGCATAGTGTGTTTAGAGAAATGGTCTGTCTATGAGATGCATGTTGGTGTCTGATTTTGTGTGTGAATACAAATACAGATTTGTGAATCTGTGTGCTTGTATATGTGTGTTGACTGTGGTGGGAGATAAAACCTTGTGAGGGTCCTTGTTTGGTCTGTGGGCGCAGTCGTACTAAGACCTTTAGAATAGAGCTTCCCAACTGGGGTGCCCTGAATGGTTTACCATTGTGCCAGAGAATAAGGTATCTGTCAATGTATGTGACCAGAGCATATTGGACCCACCCAGGGTGGTTTCTTTTGACCTAGAATAATCTCTTTGACTTGTCCTAGTGTGCTAAAAATTATTATTTTCTTTGGTGCCAAATTGGGAAAAGCATGGTTTTAGAGGCTCTTAGTTTTGAAGAGTTGATGGTACCCACTCACCCCCTGCATTCTCAGTATATATAATCAATAATAAAACCAATACCAAACCTGAGAATAAACATAAAGAAAGTCCAGTCAAAGTCCTCCACTTTTCTCCTTCTCCCCTCCCTGTCCCCTGCAGGAATTGCTTCACTGTTTTGTGTGTGTATCTGAGATACCCTTTTTGGTGCTCCTGCCTGTCTTTTTAGTGCCCTACGGTTGGGAAATCAGCGTTTACTTTGGGAGCAATTACAGGTATTTAAATGAGGGACGATAACTCCTGACTTCTAGATGATGATGCAGAGATACAAGAATGGTGCCAAAATGATGTTAGAAGGAGCAGAGAAGAAACCAGTTAGGATGCTCCTGCAGCGGTCCAGGTGAGAGATGATAAGAGCCAGAAATGAGCACGTAGGCCTAGAACTGAAAACTGACTAGGCAGTTTCACGAGAACTGAGAGTCCATTTGGATGTAGTGAAAGAGGAAGGCTGATGATGATGCTAAGATTTCTTCTTTGGGCAACTGGAAAGGGAAGACCAAATAATTTTTATTGAGTACCCATAGTGAGCCAGGCGTTTGGCTAGGCACCAAGGTTGTCATGAGTGCTCGTTGAATTTTAAAAATTAATTTATTTTGAAATAATTTCAAACATACAGAAAAGTTGCAAGAACAGCACAAAGAGCTCCTGAATCCCCTTCAACCAATTTCCTTTCCCTTGAACTATTCTTGCAACTTAAAAAATATGTTTTTATAAGGCTTTACTTTTTTATAGCACCTTTAGTTTCACAACATGATTTAGGGGAAGGTACAGGGATTTCCCATGAGCCTCCTCCCACCCTCTCCTGTTTCCACACATGAACTTCAACCAGTTTTTAACACTGTACTACGTACACTGTGTGTATATGGAAGATAAGCCCACATCTTGCTGTGCTTGGCTCTCTGTAGTGCGTGCAGTGAGGCCTTCCCTTTCAGATGCCCGAAGAAGGAACCTTGACATTGTCTTCAACCCTTTTCCTCTTCTGTTATTGGATTCTCAAATTTCAGTGAAACTACCTAATCATCTTATTTCTGGTCTCTCATTTTCATCTCTACTTCTGTTTCAGAGGAATGCACCATTTCTCATCTAATTAGACTTTTCTGAACCATTTCAGAGCAAGTTGCAGACCTGATGCCTGTCATTCCTAAATAATCTAGTGTGCTTTTACCAAAACATGGGCAGTCTCTTACATAACTCCCAAATCAGGAAATCAGCATTGATACAGCACTACCTTCAAAACCCCAGATGCCTACAGCTCAATATCAAAAAAAACCAAAACCAAAAACCAACCCAATCAAAAAATGGGCAGAAGACCTAAGTAGACATTTCTCCAAAGAGGACGTACAGGTGGCCAAAAGGCACATGAAAAGATGCTCAAAATTGCTAATTATTAGAGAAATGCAAATCGAAACTTCATTGAATATTACCTCACACCAGTCAGAACGGCCATCATCAGAAAGTCTACAAATAATAAATGCTGGAGAGGGTGTGGAACATTCCCACTCTTGGTGGGAATGTACATCGGTGCAGCCACTCTGGAGAACAGTATGGAGGCTCCTTAAAAAACTAAAGAGCTACCGTAAGATCCAGCAATCCCACTTCTGGGTGTATATCCGGAGAAAACCATAATTCGAAAAGATACATGCACCCCAGTGTTCATTTGCAGCACTATTTACAATAGCCAAGACATGGAAACAACCTAAGTGTCCATCACCTGATGAATGGATAAAGAAAATGTGGTATATATATACACAATGGAATATTACTCAGCCATAAAAAAGAATGAAATAATGCCATTTGTAGCAAGATGGATGGACCTAGAGATTATCATAATAAGTGAAGTAAGCTAGACAGAGAAAGACAAATATCATATGATATCACTTACATGTGGTTAGGGTTACCAAAGGGGAAAGTGGGGCAGGGGGAGGAATCAAGAGTTTGGGATTAACAGATACACACTACTGTGTATAAAATAGGTAACCAACAAGGACCTACTGTACAGCACAGGGAACTATACTCAATATTATGTAATAACCTATGAGGGAAAAGAATCTGAAAAAGAATATATAGGGACTTCCCTGGTGATCCAGTGGTTAAGAATCTGCCTTCCAGCGCAGGGGACGTGGATTCGATCCCTGGTTGGGGAAGGAAGATCCCACATGCGGTGGGGCAACTAAGCCCGCGGGCCACAACTACAGAGCCCATGTGCTGAGGAGCCTGCACGCCACAACTAGAGATCCTCCACACCGCAACTAGAGAGAAGCCTGTGCACCACAACTAGAGAGAAGCCCACGCGCAGCAACGAAAGATCCATGTGCCACAACTAAGACCCGACACAGCCGTAAATAAAGTAAATAAATATTTTTTTAAAAAGTATATATATACACACACATATATAATTGAATCGCTGTGTTGTACACCTGAAACTTACATAATATTGTAAATCAACTGTACCTCGATAAAAATTTTAAAAACAACCCAGAGGCCATTCAGAGTTTTCCACCTCTCCCGGTAGTGTCTTCCTTTCCCTTTTGGTCCAAGATCCAGTTCAGGATCACACACTGTGTTTAATTGTCATGTCTCTTTAGTTTGGAACAGTTCCTTGATATTTCTCTGTCTTTTATGGCCTTGACTTTTCTTGTTCTGTGAGATGTCCCTTAACTTCGGTCCACTCAGTAGTTGCTCGTGTGTGGACTGAATGCGTTGTTGCCAAGAATTACCATAGGAATGGTGTGCTCTTCGTAGTGTATCACTGGGAGGCATACGGTGTTGTCCCACCACTGGCGATGTTTAACCTTGAGCACCTTACTGAGTTCATTTCTGCTGGGTTTCTTTATCATACAGTCATCATTTTCCTCTTGTAATTGGTAACTCTTTTGTGGGAAGATTTCCAAGATTTTGTTAATGTTCTATTCCTCATCAGACCTCTGCCCACTGGCTGTCGGTCCACTGATGCCTCCTGCCTGGATCAACCACTGCTATGAAGGTTGCCACCTGCGTTTATTAATTGATTTTTTACTGAAAAGTTTTCTTTCTTTCATGTATTTGTTCATTCATTTATTGATGTAAATAAATAAGGGAATTTATTTCTTTATTTACATCAATATATACCCATGGATTCCTGTTCCTATTCAGTGGGTTTTATTAGTTATTATAATTTTATATTTTATTTTGATGCTTAAATTGTCCTAGATTTGGCTAGTGGGAGCCCCTTCAAGATGGCTCCCATCTTTTTGACACATCCCCATCCTTTGAGTATTTCCTTACTTTCTGGCACATCAAGATGTTCCAGACTCATTTTGTACTTTTCCTGTCCCAGCTCTGGAATCATCCATTGGAATCCTGATTTCTTTTAGTGGAGGTGGTATTTAGAAACCAAGGTTTGGATGCTCAATGTGCTCATTTCTGCTGGGGTGTCCTTACATTTAGGGCAGACAGAGCTAGGAAATATGTGTATATATGTACACATCTGAATCTCTTTCTTCATCTCACTGTGTGTGTATTTTAAAAGTTCACACTGATGTATCCATTTCCAGTCTAACACTCCAGGTTTCTTTCTGTCTTTCTAGTCTTCCCATCTCTATATTTCTACGTACCATCTTCAGCAGTGAGATTCGGCTCCCATTGTCCTCAGTACATTTACTTACTTGCTCAGTCCCCTTGTAACTGCTGGTCTCCCTGCCCCAAGCTAGTTGTCTCCTGCCTGCCACCTCGAGGCCCATGCATGGGGTCCTCAGGGCATGCTGTCAGTTCTGTGCTAGGAAGGGAAGGGAACTTCTCATTTAACCTTTTTATTTCCCTCATTTAATCCAAACAAAAATTTGTCAGAAAGGTGTTATCCCCAGTTTTAAAGGGTAACAAAGCTGAAATTCAGAAAGGTGTGTGACTTTGGACGTATTACCAGTAAATAGCAGAACAGATATTTTGAATTCAGATGTGCATGACGTTGAAGCATCTTTTTTTCCCCCTGTACTGACTGAATAGCCTCCAGCTTCCTGAAAATAGTTGGGAATTCAGAGTGTCAGAATTTAGGGTTGTATAGGTGGTAGTTGAAGCAGTGGATGTGACTGTTACTGCTTATGAATTGTGTGTAAAGTTAGGAAGAGGGCCACTGGCAGGGCCCCCACCAGCATCATTTAAAGGATAAGGGCTCAGAAGAGAGAGGAGAGTCCAGTTGTGTGGGGGGAAGGTGATGGGGGAAGGAGTTACAGGAAGGTGTCAGATGCTGCGGAGAGATGAGAACAAAAGTGCTTTGAATTTGACTGATCAAAGTTATTATGACCTGAGCTAGTTGGTTTTCAGGTGTGTTCAGGCAGGCCACCTGTATCAGAATCAAATGAGCTACTGAACAAAAAATACCCATTCCGCAAGTTTCATCTCAGACTGTATAGATTTTTTGAAAGGATGAGTGAGGAATGCGGAGGTGATCACACAGGGAATCTGCCTTAATGCTACTGTTGCTACAGTTATTCTGAGGTATAGTAAAGTTTGAGATTCACTGTAGCAGAAGAGTTACAGTAGGGGGCGTGATAAGAAAGTACATAGAGGAAACTAGACATATGGTGAACGTAGACTAGATAACGCTAAGAAATTTGGTCATAAGGGGAAGAAGGAAGATCTCTTAGGTCATGGAGGAATAGGGAACAGAATCAAGAAAACTGTTTTTTTTTTTTGGTCGCGGCTTGCGGGATCTTAGTTCCTTAACCAGATATTGAACCCGGGCCCCTGCAGTGAAAGCACCAAGTCCTAACCACTGGACCGCCAGGGAATTCCCGGAAAAATGTCTTTTTTTTTAAGATTACATATACCTTAACATTTTGGGGGGATTAAGAGAAAGAAACTGTAGTGATTATTTGAAAGATGGGTAAGAGAAACTGTGTAGCAACACCTAATATCAAAGAAATGCCCTGAATGAACTTCAGTAGGCATCTGGGCTAGCTCCCTGCCCCCATTTCAAATGATTACCATCTTATGGTGAGTTTCAGAGTTATTCAGGAGTCATTGTTAATCTTGTTTTATTATTAATTTAATGTATATATTGCCTTTTTGTGAGACAGTTGTTAAGTATGGCTACTTCATTCAAATTTCAAAATAATATAAAAAAGCATATATTGAGACTTCTTAGTACTACTCTGTCTCTGTCTGTCCCTCCCTTCCCTGCTCTCTATAGGTAAACACTTTTGTTTTCGTGTATTTTACCAGTATTTATGCTAATAGAAACAAAATATAAATTATTGTTTCCCCCTACCTTTCTATGTAGAAGGTAGCATACTATATTAATGTTTTATTTAGTAATTCTTTCATTTAAAATATACCTTGGAGATCCTTTGACTTCCATATACAGAGAACTCCCCACTTTTTTCCTTCTTTTTTTATGTAAATATAGTGACATATTCTGTTGTGTCGGTATACTATTAGGCTAACTGATCCTAATTATTTAAACTTTTACTCTGCTTTAGTTTTTTATGCCCTTTTTACTTGTGTAACTCCCTCACTTTCACAACTTCTGTATGAACTAGTGCTCCCATGAGACATTTTTCATTAATGACCTGCCTTACTTTCTTTACCTGAAGTCCTCTGATGCCTAGTTGGATAAGCCTTTCCAACTTTGTGGCCAAGGAAAAGACTTCCTGATTTCAGTAGCTCAGATGAAAAACTCAGTAAGAAAAAGAGAAAAGGACAAAACTAATATTCATTGAACTGTACTGGATGTTTTAATGTATGAGATTGCATTCAGTTCTCCCACCAACCCTGTGGAGTAGGTAGTGTTATCCCCTTTTTATAGATGAAGAAGCTGAGGCTCAAAAAGCTGAGTTGTCTAGACCTTCACAGCTAGAAAATATCCGATTTAGGTTTTGAAAGTAGGTTAATTTGAGTCCAGAATCTGCGTCTTTTCTGCTGCTGTCCTATTTTCTGTCTCCTACTTTTGAATTCCTGAACTCCAGTCTTACAGCTGGAGTGCCTTTCATCAAGAACCGTGAAAAGAGACATGTCTCCCTACTGTGTGTTTCCGACTGCTGGGATGCCACCTGCTTGTCTGCCCTCTACAGCTAAGGCCCTGCTGGCCTGGGGCACTGCCTTGCCTGCTACTGTAAGCTGTGGATATCATTTTCTCATTGCCTGTCCCAACAGCCTCTCATCAGCACTGTTGAGTTTCCCTTTCTACCCTCATTTACCTTGTTGTAGCCCTGTCACCACTTGGCAGTATGAAGCTTGGGCACAACTTATGAAATTGTGAGGGATGATTTTTTTAAAAGGTCATCGTGTCTTGTCTGGACTTTTGCAGTAGTCTCCTTAAAGTGTATTCTGCCATTGGTTTTGCCCTTTTTTTTAACCCTCCTCTATACTATAGCCAGAGTGATCTGACATGCACATCTGATCACTTTATGCCCCTATTCAGAATTTTTTTTATTGCCTTTCCATCTGTGTGTAAGATAAAATCTAAACTCATGGTCAGCCCCTATCTACCTCTCCAAACCTTACTCCTGGTATTATCTGGTATGCACAGTGCCTTGCATATGATATGTGCTAATTAATATTGACTACACTTCGAGTGAATAGAATAAATGAGTTTTCCAAGGAGATTAAAATTTGGGAAAGAATCAGTTTTGAAAGTAAGGTTGGTGTTCCTTTTGTCTGTTTCTTTTTAAGGTATTTCTTATTGCATGGAAGTAAAATATTTTTACAAACTCCAAGGATTTCTGAATTGTTTTACTTACATTGGAATTTTACAACTCTACTTGGTTTATTTATATTTCCAGCTGGATCCATACTACAGTCAGTTACTGTGGCGACAGAAGCTACTAGGGAAATGGGGAATCTTCACTGGAAAGGGTTTTGTGATTTGGAAAAGTTCTCCCAGGTGATTCTGATCTTGTGACCCACCTTGCGTCCGGTTATTTTTATGGTTTTTGGTCTATGTTAGCATAATGGTTTACAAAAGAATTGTGTAGGTCAACAGTTCCTTACATGAAATTCTGAGATCCCCAAGCCCCTGAAAAACAAAAGTTTTTGTAATTAATTTGGCAGCCAAACTTGACATATACTGATGTGAGGCTCTTTATACATTATTTATTCCACTTAGAGTGAACGTTCTTAAGGTTCTCTACAGAAGTTTTAAATAGCAGTATGGTTAATACAGGGTGTTACCTAGACAGACCCAACCAAGAATGTTACTTAATATAAGGTAGCTGTGCAGTATCACCTCTTTATAATTTAAATATTCTGAAGTTCAAAATACTTCTGAAGGGGCTTCCCTGGTGGCGCAGTGGTTAAGAATCCACCTGCCAATGCAGGGGACATGGGTTCGAGCCCTGGTCTGGGAAGATCCCACATGCCGCGGAACAACTAAGCCCGTGCGCCACAGCTACCGGGCCTGCGCTCTAGAGCCTGCGAGCCACAACTACTGAGCCTGCGCGCCACAACTACTGAAGCCCGTGTGCCTAGAGCCCGTGCTCCGCAACAAGAGAAGCCACCGCGATCAGAAGCCCGTGCACCGCAATGAAGAGTAGCCCCTGCTCGCCGCAACTAGAGAAAGCCAGCAATGAAAACCCAACACAGCCAAAAAAAAAAAAAAAAAACCCACTTCTGAAAGTGTTTTGAAACCAGAGGTTTCAGATACAGGATTGTAGACCTGACCCAATTTTTACTACCACCAGTTTCCTTAGCAATGGGTGATAAATGGCACTTTGTTTTATTTTGAATGTCTTTTTAGTGATAATGCAGTTGGGCTTTTAAAAAAAAAATCAGTGATTTCATTTCTTCTTACAAACAGTCTGTAAATTTTTTGTTCATTTATCTGGTAGAGTCTTAATTTTTTTTTCTTACCAATTTATAATGTAGACATTAACTGATTTTTCTGTGAGCACAGTAGCTTGCTTGTACCATATTCTAAGCTTTTTGTATGTAGCATATCGATAGGAAATGCTGCAAGTCGAACACCCATGTGTCACTGCTTGTAGTGTAAGGGAGGTGACTGTGTTCCTTTGCTCAAATTCCTGTGTTAGAGTGAAAACTAAGGTTTTCACCATGGCCACCAAGGCCCACGTGACTCGTGGCTCCTGCTTTCTCTCTGACCCTGTCTCTGACCCCTCTCCTTATCCACTTTTCTCAGGGTACACTGGCCTCTTTGGTGTGCTCCATGTCACGTCTTCTTGTTGTTCTTCCCTCTGCCTGAACACCTTTCTAGGCACGGGCTCCGGGCCAAGCATCCATATGGCTCACTCTTTGACTTCCTTTCAAGTCTGCCAGCAAGTGAACTTCTCAGTCATGCCTGCTCTGAATACCCCATCTATCTAAAATTGCTCCCTGCCCCACATTCCCTGCTCACTACTTTATAACATATATGTCATTTTTTTCCTTTCCTCATTAGAGTGGAAGCTCCATAAGGGCAGGAGCTTTTATCTTGTTTTATTTGTTGATATAGTCATGTTGCTTTTCTCTGTCTGGCACATTATGGAACATTCAGTAGATAATTTGAACAAGGGAAGGGTTAGGGGAAAGTAAAGAGGAACATTAATTGTCTAACATGTATAGACACTCTATTTGAGGCTTTTATTTTGTATAAATTTCACAAATTTTTATTGATGAAATCAAAATATAGTAATTGAATATAATATTTTGTTGTATTGGTCTAGTAATGAGAAGAATATAATCAGTTTTTATGGGATAATATTTCCCTTAAGTAGGGTTCAAAGTTAGCATCCCCTCTCATCAGATCAATTGAGAATGTTCATCTGTAAAAACCATTCTTAACTCGTGACCCCAAAACAGACAGTGAGCAGGTTTGGCCTGTGGGCCATCGTTTGCTGGTCCCTGGACTGTGCGACTTTTGCCCAAATTAATGCAAACTCCTCCTCAATACGGTCCCAAATATCTTTCCACCTATAACTGTTGCTGTTCCTCTGATGAATTGTTTTCCATCTAACTGGATTACTGTTGTTTCTTAGATTTCTCTGGTTTCTGAGGCTTTTAATAATACCCTGTTTTAATTCTGGTGTAACTAGAATATTTGAATAAAAGCATAATGTGCAGTTCCAAATTTTTTCCTAAAGTCAGTTTTGACTGTTTAGAGGCAGTAATGATGATGATAATATGGCTAACAGTTATTAGATACTTTTAAGCGTCAGGTGCTGTGCTAAAGGCCTCTCATGTATTATCTCATTTCACCTCATAGCAACTCATTTTATAGATGAGGTAACTGAGGCACAGAGCGGCTCAGCAGCTGTCCAAGGTCATATAGGTAGTAGGGATTTGAACCTTAAAGCAGTCTGATTTCTGAGCCCACAGTCTTACCTATTACGCAGTATTCCCATGTGTACTAATAGTTTGTATTTTTATAGTCTTGGCCCCTTTGCAGAGTGCCTTCTCTTTTAATCTAACTTTATTTGTGAAAGACTGATAATCAGTTCTTTACAACCAAAAAAAGGATCCATGAGAACATGAGGCAATAAGTAGGATTGGATGGTATTATGAGGAGATGTAAAGTCAGTAGCTTTCCCACTGTTTACGCTTTACCCCAATTAAGAGGTATCTTTTATATCATGCTCTTGATAGCTTCTCTTTTACACTATTCTATTTTGTTAAAAAACATAGGTGTTTGATCCACTAATTTGATTTCATAGCCAATGAGTTTCAAATTATAGTTTGAAACATTTCATTACAGTTAGATGCTATAAACTCTATTGTTTGTGTTCAGTTACAAAGAAAATTCTGCTTATGTGAAACAGTTGCTTTCTAAAGGAAGGATAGAAACTCTAGAGGCCAGCTTTCTTTCTCCATTTCTTTCTTTCTTTCTCTCTCTCTCTCTTTTTCTTCCTTCCTTCCTCCTTCCTTCCTTCCTTCCTTCCTTCCTTTCTTTCTTTCTTTCCTTCCTTTCTTCCTTTATTTTTTTCTTTCCTTTCCGTCTAAAAATGCTCTACGCTAAACCCCTAACTAGTAAGAAAATAGTTTTTGCTGAATAAGAGGGGAACACCAAAGCCCAAAAGATGATACCACATATACTACACGGCTGGCCCTTTTTAGACAAGAAGAAAGCAATTTGCATTGGCTGTTGGTACTTTTGAAGGATTGACTTTATTTTTGGAGTCTCCTATAGAAGAGACTAGATCAGAAATTTAGAAAGTGAAGATGGAAAGAACTAGCGGCTGCTGAAGTTGTTTCTAGTACTTAGGCAACGAGCTACAGACAGGAGAGACAGTAGTTCTTTGACTCACTAGGACAGTTTGTTTTATATCTTTTTTTAGTATACTGTTTCACTGAGTTATTTAAAGTCTCTTTCCCAACTAGACTGTGAGCTCATTGAGGGCAGAGAGCTAGATGTATATATATTTATATCTCTAGCATCTAGTGTTGTGTCTAGTAACTAGGAGCTGCTGACATGTTTACATGAGTAAACAGGTGTATTGAGGG
This sequence comes from Delphinus delphis, assembly GCF_949987515.2. Lineage (NCBI taxonomy): Eukaryota > Metazoa > Chordata > Mammalia > Artiodactyla > Delphinidae > Delphinus > Delphinus delphis. The sequence goes on along the minus strand of NC_082689.1, from coordinate 115,070,622 downwards.
CCCAGGATTAGGGAACTCTTTAGAGGCCTTAGCGGGTTAGGTCTCTCGCTCTCTCTCTCTCTCACTCACGCACTCTCACAAACACACAGTACTTTCAATGCTATAATGTATAAATAGGAAATAATGAAATGTAAAATATTAAGTAACAGAAAAGGAAAAGCCTCAGGTAAATAAATTTGATGCAAGAAATAGTTCAGATTAGTCCTGTGCTTATAGTTCACAATGAATATGGTATTTATTTTGGCATGGTAATTCAGCATTCTTAGAGGTCAGTAGCAGTTGAATAAAGGGTATCAGAGGACATTTGGAAAATGCTGCCTGTATATCAGCGAATCAGTGTGCATGTCCAGTGCTCATGTCTCAGGTGATTGGTTTGTGCATGATTAACTGAGATATTTTTTTGCTGTACTATACCATTTGTTAAATAAGAAGCTTCTTGTTTAAGTTATTGTATAATAACTACTATGCAAATGTGTTTGGTATATTAAATATATAGAGAGAAATTTTAGATCAAAACTATTGCTACATTTGATTTTTTTTTTTCCCCTTCTACAGGGTAACAGTGTTCTAGCTCATAGTATTTATTTGTTTATTTATTTAGGCTGCACTGGGTCTTAGTTCCAGCATGTGGGATCTTAGTTGCGGCATGTGGGCTTTTAGTTGCGCATGTGTGCAGGATCTAGTTCCCTGCCCAGGGATCGAACCCGGGCCCCCTGCATTGGGAGCACGGAGTCTTACCCACTGGACCACCAGGGAAGTCCCTATAGCTCATAGTTTTAACAGTACTGTCCTAAGAGAATCTGGCCTATTCGGTGTTATATTGCCAAGTTTAGTTCAGAGGGCTGAAGGAGCCTTCACTGAATAAGTGTTATAGCAATAAGCTAAGTTATGCAGTCCAGTACTTACAATACCAACATTTTAATTTGTAGTTACATCCATATAAGAAATTAAGATTGTAGCAAAGCATATGGTTCATTGGAGAACATCCCATACAAGATGATAATGGTAAGGGATCGTCAGTTATCCTGAAAACTTTTTGTGAGTGGTTAATTGCTTCATAATTTTGGATAACAAAGGTTTTGTTTTTATCTGCTTCTTTTAAGTGTGAAAACAGAATTTGAAAGGAATTTCTTTTTACTCTTTCCTCACAACTTTTTATTTTGAAAAATTTCAAGCTTACAGAAAAGTAGCAAGAATAGTATATTGAACACCTATGTACTCTTCATATAGATTCACCAATTGCCAACGTTTTGCTACTTTGCTTTATCTCTCTCTGTGTTTATATATTAAAAATTTCTGAACTGTTTGAAGGTTGCAGACATCATGATCATAACACTTTACCTCTAAATGCTTCAGCGTGCAAACATGCATCTTCTAGAAATAAACACATTCTCCTGTATAACCACATGGTCACACTCAGGGAATTTAACATTGACACTATATTATAGTACATTGACATTGTACTATAATCTGAAATACATTCTGTGTTCAAATTTCTCCAGTTGTCCAAGTCCCATAGATATAGATACAGATATAGATATGACTTTTTTTTTCTGATTCATGATTGGATCAACGACTACACGTTGCCTTGCATTGTTACGTCTCTTTTAATCTACACTGCTTCCCCAGCCTTCTTCTAATCTCTTTCTTCTCCCTTTTTCCTCATGCCCCTCACATTTTTGAAGAATCCAGGCCAGTTGCTTTGTAGAGTGTCCCTCAATTTGGATTTGTCTGATTGCTTTAATTTATTTTTTTCATAATCAGGTTCAGGTTAAACATTTTTGGCAGGAATATTCCATAGGAGTTGTGCTCTCAATGTGTAACATCATGGTGCCTATCACGGTAGTTTTGGTGAGGTTAGATATGATCGTTTGGTTAAGGTGGGATTTGACAGATTTCTCCATTGTAGGGATACCTTTCACCCTTTGTAAGTAATCAGTGGAAAAATACTTTGAGATTATGTGTGTATCTTGTTCCTCAATAAAATTTCACCCAGTGATTTTATCATTCATTGATGATTCTTGCCTAAATCAGTTATGGTAGTTGTAAAATGGCAATTTTCTATTTGTGTTATTCTACATTTATCATTTGACATTATTCTACAAAGAAGAGTTTTCCCTTCCCTGACTTAAATTAGTATCAGTTTAGACCTATGGATTTTTGTTTTATTCAGAGTATTATCTATTCTTGTTACTATTTACCTTAAAACTTAAGTTGTCTCATTTAACTGGTGGGAGCCCCTTTTAACTGCCTCTCATGTTTTTTTATTTGTTCCCATCAGATTTTTAGGACTTCTTTACTTACCAGCACAAGAGATTTAGCCTGACCTTGTATCTTCTCTGCCCCAGCTCTGGAATCAGCCTTTTCTCCCAAGAAGTCCTGGTTTCTTTTAGTGTGTAGTAGTATATAGGGCGTTATGTACGTTCAGTGTTATTGGACTATTGCTTCTAGGTTCTAATAGTGGACAGAGATAGCAAATATATGTAAATTTTAATTTTTTTAAAAAAAGTTTTATTTGAAGTATAACTGGTTTACAATATTGTGTTAGTTTCAGGCGTACAGCATAATAGTGATTTGGTATATTTGCAGATTGTACTCCATTATAGGTTATTACAAGATAATGAGTATAATTCTCTGTGCTATACAGTATATCCTTGTTGCTTATCTATTTACATTGCAATAGTTGACATCTCTTAATCCCATATCCCTCATCGCTCAGTATATTAGCAGTGGGTTTGTCATAAATAGCCTTTATTATGTTGAGGTATGTACCCTCTATACCAACTTAGATTAGTTTTTATCATGAATGGATGTTGAATTTTGTCATATGCTCTTTCTGTGTCTGTTGAGATGATCATGTGATTTTTTCCCCTTCCTTTTGTTAATGTGGTGTATTACATTGATTAATTTGTAGATATTGAACCATCCTTGCATCCCTGGAATGAGTCCTGCTTGATCACGGTGTGTGATCCTTTCTATGTATTGTTGATTTCGGTTTGCTAATATTTTGTTAAGGATTTTTGCATCTGTATTCACCAGAGATATTGACCTGTAATTTTCTTTTTTTGTAGTGTCTTTGTTTGGATTTGTTATCAGGGTAATGGTATCCTCATGGAATGAATTTTGGAGGGAGTATTCCCTCTACTTCAGTTTTTTGGAATATTTTGAGATGGTTAGTTGTTAGCTGTTCTTATATGTTTGGTAGAATTCCTCTGTGAAGCCATTCAGTCCTGGACTTTTGTTTGCTGGGAGTGTTAAAATTACTAATTCAGTTTCACTACTAGTGATTGGTATGTTTGGATTGGTTCAGTCTTGGAAGATTGTATGTTTCTAGAAATTTATCCATTTCTTCTAGGTTGTCCAATTTGTTGGCATGTAAATGTAGTATTTTCTTATGGTTTTTTTGTATCTCTGTGAGATCAGTTGTAATTTTTCCTCTTTCATTTCTTATTTTTCTTAGGCTCTCTTTTCTTGATGAGCCTGGCTAAAGGCTTATCAATTGTGTTTATCTTTTCAAAAATTCAGCTTTTGGTTTCATTGATGTTTTCTATTGTTTTTTGTTTTGGTCTCCATTTATTTATTTCCTGTGATCTTCCTTCCTTCTGTTGTCTTTCAACTTTGTTGTTTTTCTGATTCCTTTAAATGGTAAGTTAGGTTGTTTATTTGAGATTTTTTGTTTTGTTTCCTGAGGTAGGCCTGTATCACTCTAAACTTCCTTCTTAGAACTGCTTTTGCTGTGTCCCATAGATTTTCGAAAGTTGTGTTTTTATTTTCATTTGTCTCCAAATATTTTCTGGTTTCCTCTTTCACTTCTTCATTGACCTAGTGGTTTTTTAGTAGCATGTGTTTAGTGTCCACGTGTTTATGTTTTCCCATTTTCCTGCCCTGTGATTGGTTTGTAGTTTCATACCGTTTTGGTCAGAAGAAATGCATGCTATAATTTCTGTCCTCTTAAATTTGTTGAGACTTGTTTTGTGGCCTAGCATGTGATCTATCCTGGAGAATGTTCCATGTGCACTGGAAAATAATGTATATTCTGCTGTTTTCAGACGCAATGTCCTATAGATATCTATTAAGTCCAACTGGTCTAATGTGTCATTTAAGACCACTGTTTCTTTACTAATTTTCTGTCTGGATGATCTGTCCATTGATGCAAGTTGGGTGTTAAAGTCCCCTACTGTTATTGTCTTATTGTCAATTTCTCCCTTTATGTCTGTTAATATTTGCTTTATACATTTAGGTGCTCCTGTGTCAGTGCATATATGTTAATGAATGTTATATTCTCCTGTGTTGATTTCTTTATCGTTATGTAGTGCCCTTCTTCATCTTTTGTTATAGACTGTTTTAAAGTCTAGTTTCGCCAGCTTTCTTTTCATTTCCATTTGCTTGGAATACCTTTTTCCATCCCCTCACTTTCAGTCGTTAGCTCTGAAGTGAGTCTCTTGTAAGCAGCATATAGATCATTTTAATCTAATCAACCACCTCATGTCTTTTGATTGGAGCTATTTATTTATTTATTTTTGGCTATGTTGGGTCTTCGTTGCTGAGTGCGGGCTTTCTCTAGTTGCCGCTAGCGGGGGCTACTCTTCGTTGCAGTGTGTGGGCTTCTCATTGCAGTGGCTTCTCATTGCGGAGCACGGACTCTAGGTGCGTGGGCTTCAGTAGTTGTGGCACGTGGGCTCAGTAGTTGTGGCTCGCGGGCTCTAGAGCGCAGGCTCAGTAGTTGTGGTGCATGGGCTTCGTTGATTTGCAGCATGCGGGATCTTCCTGGGCCAGGGCTCGAACCCATGTCCCCTGCATTGGCAGGCAGATTCTTCACCACTGTGCAACCAGGGATGCCCTTGATTGGAGCTTTATTCCTTTGACATTTAAAGTGATTATTGATCAATAAGTACTTATTGACTTTTTTTTTACTTGTTTTCTGCTTGTTCTTGTAGTTATTCTCTGTTCTTCTTTTAGTTTCTTCCCTTGTGATTCAATGATTTTATTTAGTGGTATACTTGTGTTCCTTTCACTCTGTTTTTCTGTATCTATCGTAGGTTTTTGAATTATGTTTACCATGGGGTTCATATATGTTGACCTATAACTGTATCTGCTTGTTTTAAACTGATAGCCATTTAAATTCAAACACATTCTAGAAGATCTACATTTTTTACTCCCTTTCCTCACATTTTTTTTTTTTTTTTTTTTTTTTTTTTTTTTTTTTTTGCGGTGCGCGGGCCTCTCACCGCTGTGGCCTCTCCCGTTGCGGAGAACAGGCTCCGGACGCGCAGGCTCCGGACGCGCAGGCTCAGCGGCCATAGCTCACGGGCCTAGCCGCTCCACGGCATGTGGGATCTTCCCGGACCGGGGCACGAACCCGTGTCCCCTGAATCGGCAGGCGAATTCTCAACCACTGCGCCACCAGGGAAGCCCCACATTTTTGTTTTTTGATGTCATGTTTTACATCTTCGTGTTTATCCCTGAATGGTTCATTGTAGTTATGGTTGATTTTATAATTTTTGTCTTTGAATTTTCATACTAGCTTATTTAAGTGCTTGATCCACAACCTTTACTAAATATTTGGCTTTTCTAGTGGGGTTTCTCCTTTCCTATAAATTCTTCTTGTTGTAGCCTTTTCTTTTCTACTTAGAGAAGGTCCTTTACCACTTCTTTTAGGGTCAGTTTAGTATTGATGAGTTCTTTTAGTTTTTGCTTGTCTGAGAAATTCTTTATCTCTTCTTCAATTCTAAATGATAATCTGGCTGAGTAGAGTATCCTAAGTTGTAGGTTTTCCCCTTTCTGCACTTTAAATATATCATGCTACTCCCTCTGGCCTGCAAAATTTCTGCAGAAAAATCAGCTTATAACCTTATGGGGGTTCCCTTGTATGTGACTCTGTTTTTTTCTTGCTGCCTTTAGAATTCTCTCTTTATCTTTAACTTTTGCCATTTTACTATGATATGTCTTGGTATGGGTCTCTGTGTTTATCTTGTTTGGGACTCTGTGCTTCCTGTACCTGGATATCCGTTTCCTTCTTCAGGTTCAGGAATTTTTCAACCATAATTTCATCAAATATTTTTCAACCCTTTTTTCTCTCTTCTCCTTTGAGACCTCTATAATGTGAATAGTATATGTTTGATGTTATTTTAGAGGTCCCTTAAACTGCCCTCATTTTTTAAAAGATTGGTTTTGTTTTTGCTATCCTGATTGGGTGATTTCCATTATTCTATCTTTCAGAATGCTTATGCATTCTTCTGTATCACCCAGTCTGCTGTTAATTCCTCTAGTGTGTTTTTCATTTCATTTATTATATTCTTCATCTCTGATTCTTCTTTATATTTTCTAGTTCCTTGTAAAATTTCTTACTGTCTTCATCTGTTCTTTTCAGGCAGCATTTTTACTATGAATGCTTTGAACTCTATCTGGTAAGTTATTTCTCTTTCATTAGGTTTTTTTACAGGGCTTTTTTTTTTTTTTTTCCTTGTTCTTTCATTTGAAACAAATTTCTCTGTCTTCTCATTTTGGTTAACTTTCTCTGTCTATGAAATCAGGTGAAACACATTATCTGTCACAGTCTTGAAGGAGTAGACTTGTGTGGGAGTGTCCCTGTACAGCCCGCAGACAGTGGCTTTGGTAGGAGAGCTGGATCTGAAGTGAGCACGGGTCACACCTCAGGGTGGACTCGCAGCTGTCACCTCGGAAGGAGGTGGGGCTGGAGATGGGGGTGCTGGAGCTAGAGCCAGGTTTGAGCGAGAGCTTCTGTGCTCAGTGGTTGTCACCGCCCTGTTTGGCACGGGGTCAGCTCCCGACATGCTGGAGCAGGAGCCCTGAAGTTTGGGTGCAAGGTGGTTCTGTTCCCTTTCAGTGTGAGCTCTCTCTCCTCTCAGCAGTGGCACGTTCGCCCCAGAGGGGAACAGCCCTGGAGCAAGAGGGGCTGGTGCAGGCCAGGACTGTGCCAGGGTGGTCCCAGTGTGCCAGTCAGAGCTCAAGACAGTTCCCCGTCTGATGTCTCTGTTAGTAGCAGCAGTGGCCGCTCCCTCCCTATTCAGATGCAGTGTCTTGTGCAAGCCACTCTGTCCCCTGCCGGGTGTGCACTGCCTTTAGCAATGGCAGCCCTCACACTACTGCTGGAGCTGGAGGGGCTGGAGCGGGTACTTGGTGTGGGTTGGGGCATGCCCTGGGCTGGTCAAGAGAAACTTTCCGGACCCCTAGGTGGTTTCAGTCTTCTCCCTCCACCTTGTTCCCAGGAGTTAGTAAGCGTGTGTGTGCTCTTCACAAATGGAGTCTCGATTTCTTACAGACCTCCTGTAAGTCCTACTGGTTTTCACACCAGCTAAGTGGTGTTGGACCCCAGGGTCGGAGTGCCCAATGTGTGGTTCAAATAGCTCACTCCTCAGGGAGGATCTCCAAGCCTATAATCTCTCTCTTCTGTGTCCCCTCCTAGGGTTGTGGGTCCTAACCTGATTGCTTCTCCTCCCTTCCTACACAAGTCCATGTGAATCTGTCTTTACAGCCTCGTTGTAGAAGAGTCTTTTTGCCAGTCTTATTTGCTTTTAGTGGGAATTGATCCACATGTAGGTGTGTTTTTGATGCGTTCACATGAGGGAGTTATGCTCAGCACTCAAGAGTCGTGGTACTCTGCCATCTCCTCCCACAGGATGTTTTTTCATCTGTATCTTCTTTAATTTCTATGCCTCAGTGTTTTGTAGTTTTCACCATATAAATCTTTTGCCTCCTTAGTCAAATTCATTTCTAAGTATTTTATTATTTTTGGTTTTACTGTAAGTGAATTTATTTTCTTACATTCCTTTTTGGATCATTAATTGCTAGTGTATAGAAATCCACCTAATTTTTTGAGTTAAGTTTGTATTCTCCAACTTTGCTGAATTTGTGTCTTAGTTCCAACCAGACTGATTTTAATAGTTATTCTAGCTCTGTTGTTACTATTCTTGTAGTATATCTTTTTACATTCTTTTACATTCAATTTGTTTGTGTCTTTGAATCTGAAATGTGTCTTTTGTGGAGAGCAAATAAATGGAGCAGGGTTTAAAAAAGGATCTGTTCTGCTGATCTGTGTGTTTTGATTTGGGTTTTCAGTCCATTTATATTTAATGTTGTTATTGATAAGATAGTGCCGTTTTGCTAGTTTTCTTATGTCTTTTGTTCCATTTTTCTCTATTCCTCCGTCTTAGCCTTCTTTTATTTTAACTAGATATGTTCTAGCCTGTCATTTTAATTCTGTTGTTTATTTTTACTTTATTTTGAGTTTATTTCTTAGAATAGTTGTTCCTCTGTATCTGTGGGAGATTTGTTCCAGGAGCTTCTGCAGATGCTGAAATCCATGGATGTTCAAGTCCTTTACAGTTGGGGTTCCACATCTGTGGATATGGAGAGCCAGCTGTATATTTGTTGAAACATATTCACATATAAGTGGACCTGCACGGTTCAGGCTCATGTTGTTAAGTGTCAACTGTTGTTTCTCTGGGGGTTTACTTATAACCATATAGTTGGGGATAATACACGTTTAATTTCAACATCACATAGAAACTGTTCCTATATGGTTCACTTTTCCTTCTCCTTTTGTACTATTGTCATACAAATTACATCTTTTTTTTTTTAACATCTTTATTGGGGTATAATTGCTTTACAATGGTGTGTTAGTTTCTGCTTTATAACAAAGTGAATCAGTTATACATATACATATGTTCCCATATCTCTTCCCTCTTGCGTCTCCCTCCCTCCCACCCTCCCTATCCCACTCCTCCAGGCGGCCACAAAGCACCAAGCTGATCTCCCTGTGCTATGCGGCTGCTTCCCACTAGCTATCTACCTTACGTTTGTTAGTGTATATATGTCCATGCCTCTCTCTTGCTTTGTCACAGCTCACCCTTCCCCCTCCCCATATCCTCAAGTTTGTTCTCTAGTAGGTCTGTGTCTTTATTCCTGTCTTACCCCTAGGTTCTTCATGACATGTTTTTTTCTTAAATTCCATATATATGTGTTAGCATACGGTATTTGTCTTTGTCTTTCTGACTTACTTCACTCTGTATGACAGACTCTAGGTCTATCCACCTCATTACAAATAGCTCAATTTCGTTTCTTTTTATGGCTGAGTAATATTCCATTGTATATATGTGCCACATCTTTATCCATTCATCCGATGATGGGCACTTAGGTTGTTTCCATCTCCGGGCTATTGTAAATAGAGCTGCAATGAACATTTTGGTACATGACTCTTTTTGAATTATGGTTTTCTCGGGGTATATGCCCAGTAGTGGGATTGCTGGGTCATATGGTAGTTCTATTTGTAGTTTTTTAAGGAACCTCCATACTGTTCTCCATAGTGGCTGTACCAATTCACATTCCCACCAGCAGTGCAAGAGTGTTCCCTTTTCTCCACACCCTCTCCAGCATTTATCGTTTCTAGATTTTTTGATGATGGCCATTCTGACTGGTGTGAGATGATATCTCATTGTAGTTTTGATTTGCATTTCTCTAATGATTAATGATGTTGAGCATTCTTTCACGTGTTTGTTGGCAGTCTGTATATCTTCTTTGGAGAAATGTCTATTTAGGTCTTCTGCCCAGTTTTGGATTGGGTCGTTTGTTTTTTTGTTATTGAGCTGCATGAGCTGCTTGTAAATTTTGGAGATTAATCCTTTGTCAGTTGCTTCATTTGCAAATATTTTCTCCCATTCTGAGGGTTGTCTTTTGGTCTTGTTTATGGTTTCCTTTGCTGTGCAAAAGCTTTGAAGTTTCATTAGGTCCCATTTGTTTATTTTTGTTTTTATTTCCATTTCTCTAGGAGGTGGGTCAAAAAGGATCTTGCTGTGATTTATGTCATAGAGTGTTCTGCCTATGTTTTCCTCTAAGAGTTTGATAGTTTCTGGCCTTACATTTAGGTCTTTAATCCATTTTGAGCTTATTTTTGTGTATGGTGTTAGGGAGTGATCTAATCTCATACTTCTACATGTACCTGTCCAGTTTTCCCAGCACCACTTATTGAAGAGGCTGTCCTTTCTCCACTGTACATTTCTGCCTCCTTTACAAATTACATCTTTATACAGTATAAGCCTGTCAACACAGTGCTATAAATATTGCTTTATGCAGTTGTCTTTTAAGTTCCATAGATTAAAAAAGAGTTACAAATACAAAATAAATTTATACTGTTGTTTATATTTAGCCATGTAGTTACCCTTACTGGTAGTCTTTATTTTTTCTTATGGATTTTAGTTACTATCTAATATACTTTCATTTCATCTTTAATTTTTTTCTAATATAGATCTGCTAGTGACAAATTCTTTTTGTTTATCTTGGACTATCTTAAGTTCTCCTTTATTTTAAGTATTGTTCTACAGGATATTAAAGTCTTCTTGATAGTCATTTTCAATTAGTAATTTGGATGTGTCATCCTCTGCCTTCTGACCTTCATGTTTCCTAATTAGATATTGTCTATTAATATAATTGAGGATCACTTGTCGGTGATGAGTCACTCTTCCCTTGCTGCTTTCAAGATTTTCTTTTTCTTTGATTTCTAACAGTTTGACTACTGTGTGTCTAGATGCAGATCTCTGAGTTTATCTTTTTGGAAGTTATTTGATTTTATTAAAAGTCAAATTTGGGGACTTATATGCCATTATTTCTTCAAATATTTTCTCTGCCCCCTTTTCTGTTGACTTTCTGAAACTCCCATTATGAATATGTTGATATGCTTGATGGTGTCTTTCAGGTCTCAGGCAGTTCTCATTTTTCCTCATTCTTTGTTCTTTCTGTTCCTCAAACTGTATATTCTCAATTGACTTATCTTTTAAAAAAATTTTTTTTAAAAATATTTATTTATTTATTTATTTGTTTGTTTATTTGGCTGTGCCAGGTCTTAGTTGAGGCACTCGGGATCTTCGTTGCGGCATGTGGGATATTTTAGTTGCAGCATGTGGGATCTTCCGTTGTGACATGCGGGATCCTTAGTTGTGGCATGCAGGCTCTTTTAGTTGTGGCATGCAAACTCTTAGTTGTGGCATGTGGGGTCTAGTTCCCTGACCAGGGATTGAACCTGGGCCCCCTGCCTTGGGAGCACAGAGCATTAGCCCCTGGACCAGTAGGGGAATCCTTCAATTGATTTATCTTCAAGTTGGCTAACTCTTTATTATATTAGCTCAAATCTGTTAAGCCCTTCTATTTTAAATTTCAGTTATTTTACTTTTTAATTACAGAATTCTGAATTGCTTGTTTAAAAAGTAATTTCTGTGTTTTTATTTATATTCTCCATTTGGTGTGATACTGTTTTCAGCTTTCTTTTTGTTCTGTAGTTGCGGTTTATTTTATTTAACATATTTATAACCCTTGATTTTTGTTGAGTAAGTTCATTGTGTGAGCTTCCTCAGGGACAGTTTCTATTGAACTCCCTTTTTTTTTTTCTTTTTCTCTCCTGTATGTAGGTCATTCTATCGTGCTTTTTTCTTTGTTTTGTGTTTACATTTTTGGAATTTTGCATGTTGAATTCTGTACTTTTAAAATAATGTTTTATCAACTCTAGAAATAGGATTCCTTCCTCCCTGGTCTTTTATTGGTGCTCTTTTTGTTTTTGTTACTGTTTGTTTATTTAGTGTTGCTTTGATTATTTAGTTTGTTTAGTGGCCTTCCTGAACTAATTTTATAAAATCTGTATGTCATTGTGTTGCTGCACTGTTTTTGCTCAGTTAACTTAGTAGTCAGCTAATGAATGGACAGATTTTCTTACATACCTCGAACAACTAAGTTTTCCAACCTTTGGTGACGTGGCTTTCAAGGCTTTTACAGCCCTGCTTTAGCCTTCACATCTTGTTTTTGCAGAGCTTCAAGGTTATCAAAAAGTGAGAGATTAGGGCTTTTTCAGCTCTTTCCTGGGCATGTGCATAGTTCTCACATGCTGATGGCCTTCTGGATTCCCAGGCATCTGTTGGAGCTTCTCAAAACCCTTTGTGAACATCCCACTCCTCCAGTTTTGGGGGTTTGTTTTTGGTCATCCTCTTTTTCATCCCAGCTGTACTTAGATCAGTGCCTGGCACAGACAACAAATTTTTGTTGAATGGCTGGATGAATATATGAATGAATATACTGGTAATCTACTTAGAAATTATTCTTAGTGTTTTTTAATGGAAAATATATTTTTCACATACATGAGTGTAAAACTCAGTTTATTCTTCTAAGTTTTTTTTTTTTTCCAAGAAATTTTTTTAAAATTTAAAAATTACTTAAACGCTGGCGAGGGTGTGGAGAAAAGGGAACCAACCCTCTTACACTGTTGGTGGGAATGTAAATTGGTGCAGCCACTATGGAGAACAGTATGGAGGTCCCTTAAAAAACTAAAAATAGAATTACCCTATGATCCAGCAGTCACACTCCTGGGCATGTATCTAGAGAAAACTGTAATTTGAAAAGATATATGCACTCTAGTGTTCATAGCAGCACTATTTACAATAGCCAAGACATGGAAGCAACCTAAGTGTCCATCGACAGATGAATGGATGAAGAAGTGGTATATATATACACAATGGAATATTACTCAGCCATAAAAAAGAATGAAATACTGCCGTTTGTAGCAACATGGATGGACCTAGAGATTATCATACAAAGTGAAGTAAGTCAGAGAAACACAAATAATATATCACTCATATTTGGAGTCTAAAAAAATAATACAAATCAACTTATTTACAAAATAGAAACAGCCTCACATTCATAGAAAACTAACTTATGGTTACCAAAGGGGAAGGTGGGGGAGGAATAAATTAGGAGTTTGAGATTAGCAGATACAAACTAATATATATAGGATAGATAAACAACAAGGATTTACTGTATGGCACAGGGAACTATATTCAGTATCTTGAAATAACCTATAGTGGAAAAGAATCTGAAGCTGTACACCTGAAACTAATACATTATTATAAATCAACTGTAGATAAATAAAATTTTAAAGAACTTAAAGATTACTATTTGATGAATTTAGTTTTTCCTCAGTGGTTGGAGGTTAACATCAAACCAAATAATCAAATAAAATTATTTAAAGCTCTCAGCAGGGTCTAAATTAAAAAGGTTTTATGGTAAATAATAGGATACCAACATCTTGTGACAGTCCACATTTGAGAGTATTAAATATTTAGAACAGATAGTGCATTTCTGTAATTGGGCTGAGCAGTGCAGATTTCTCCATTCTTTTAAAGTTAATTTACAGCTTAAGACAACACACATTTATTTTCTCCCAGTTTTTGTGGGTTAGGTGTATGAGCACAGCTTGGTTGGAGCTGACAAAGTTGCAAGCTAGGTGTCGACTGGACTGTGGCAGCTTGGGAAGTTGAGGTCTTCAGTCCCTTGTTGACTGTCAGCCCACAGAGGCCCTGTGCTTCCTTGCCACATGGCCCTGTCACGGGCCCTCTTGCTGCATGACAGATAATGTCTTTAAAGCCTGCAGCAGAATTCCTTTCACTTCAGGACCAGTCTTCGTTTTAAGGGCTTTCACTTGGTTAAGTCTGAGTTCTGATCTATATTATTTTCTTTTTATCTCTAAAGAACTTCTTTTAACATACCTTGCAAAGGTCCACTGGCAACAGATTCCCTCTATTTTTAAACTTTTGTTGGAGAAAGTATTCGTTTTTCTCTTTTGAAAGATAATGTTGCAGGGTACAGAATTGTAGGTTGAGGGGTTTTTTCCTCAGCATTTTAAGTATCTCACCCCACTCTCTTCTTTCTTGCTTGGTTAAGAAGTCAGATGTACTTCTTATATTTGCTCCTCTATAGCTAAGGTGTTTTTTCCTCTGTCTTCTTTATCTTTGATTTTCTGTAGTTTTAAAGGATATGGCTAAGTATAGGGTTTTTGGTCTTGGATTTGGTTCTTGTGGGGGTTTTGTTTGTGTTTCTTTCTCTCTTGCTGTTGGTGGGAATGTAAATTGGTGCAGCCACTATGGAGAACAGTGTGGAGGTCCCTTAAAGAACTAAAAATAGAACTACCATATGATCCAGCAGTCCCACTCCTGGGCATATATCTATGCCCAATATATCTATTGGTGGCTGCACCAATTTACATTCTTCTTACATGTATGTTACATCGTTTGTATTTGTCCCACAGTCCTTGGGTATTCTGTTTTGTTTTTTTCAGTCTTTGTTCTTTTTGCTTTTGGGGATTTTATTGATACATCCTCTAGCTCATAGTCTGTCTACTAATAAGTCCATTATTATAAAAGGCATTTTTCATATGTGTTGCAGTGCTTTTTACCTGTAATGTTCCTTTTTAGTTCTTTCTTAGGATTTTCTTCTCTTTGCTTGCATTGCCTATCTATTCTTGCATTCTGCCTATTATAGCCTTTAGCATATTATTATTATTATTATTATTTTTTGCGGTACGCGGGCCTCTCACTGCTGTGGCCTCGCCCATTGTGGAGCACAGGCTTCGGACGCGCAGGCTCAGCGGCCATGGCTCGCGGACCCAGCCGCTCCGCGGCATGTGGGATCTTCCCGGACCGGGGCATGAACCCGTGTCCCCTGCATGGGCAGGCGGACTCTCAACCACTGTGCCACCAGGGAAGCCCTTAGCATATTATTAATCATAGTTGTTTTAAATTCCCTGTGTGGTCATTCCAGCACACCTTCCTGTCTGGTTCTGATGCTTGCCTTGTTTCTTCACATTGTGTTTTTTTTCCCCTTTTAGTATACCTTATAAAATTTTCTCGATAGGCAGACATTATATATATTGGTAAGAGGAAGTTCAGTAAATAGGCCTTTAGTAATGGGGGGGAAAGGAAGCACTCTGTAGTCTTGTGGTTAGGTTTCAGTATTTTAGTGAGCGTAGGCCTCTGGACTATGAACTACAAAAGTATTTCTCAGTTTTTTCTCTCCCCTTATAGGGGGACAGGATGGCTAGTGTTGGCTGGACTTGGGTATTTCCCTTCTCCCTCTAGAAGGCTAGAGTCAGCTGGAATTGAGTATTTTCCTTGCCCCAGGTCAGTTAGGTTTTGGTTAACTAGTTTTCTCCTAAGAACAGCCCTTGTTAAGAAGAACAGAGTGCTCTGGTGTACAGTTGACCCTTGAACAACCTGGGGGTTCAGGGTGCTGACCCTGCACAGAGTTGAAAAATCATGTAGCGTCGTCCCACGGGATCCATGGGGGATTGGTTCCAAGACCTACTGCAGATAGCAAAATCCACCAATGCTCAGTCTCATAATCAGTCCTCTTTATCCATGGATTCAACCAACTGTGAATCACGCAGTACTGTATTTATTGAAAAGAATCCACGTATAAGTGGACCCTTGCAGTTCAAACCTGTGTTGTTCAAGGGTCAACTGTATTTCATAATGGTCTTGTGTCCCCCACCTCCACCATCCCACCCCTTGGGGGAAGTTCGGGTAATTTTCTCTGATATTTACTGTGGGAATCTGACGGAGCTCCTGGAGGTCAATCTCACAATATTGTGTGAGGCCTGCTATGACTGGCCCCCTGGAGTTTTTAAAAAACTCTGGGAATTATCCACATTGAGCTTCCAGCAAATCATCAGTTGGATTCAGGCTTTCCTACTCATGTACTGGTTTCTGTGGCAGTTTCAAGTAGAGGTTTGAAGTCTCTACTCCCATAAGCTGTGACTCTCTGTGTTCACCTGTCTCTCCAGTCTTTGGGACAGCAGTTTGCCCTGTGTCCTCTCTTATGGATCCAAGAATGGTTGCTGATTTTCCAGTCTGTTCTGCTTTTTTTTTACTTGGTATGATGGAGTGGGGACTTCCTGAGCTGTTTACATGTGAAACTGGAAACTGCCAATCACTGTCTTTTAATTGGTGAATTTCACTTGGTTAGCCTCTCTCTGTCAACATGCCAAAGCTA